>NW_024718273.1:7285262-7424475 GCF_018991925.1 Homarus americanus | reverse complement strand
GTAGTAGTAGTAGTAGAATAGATTACTACTAGTATAGATACTATAAAACTAGATTATAAAAGCACCAACCAATAAAACTAGCACTAGCACAACATAGAATCAAGTAAAGTGTCCAACTTCGATGTGTTGAAAATTGTATAAGAATCGCATCAGCCTCTAAGAAATAAACAACAAGGCTCTAAAGTGATACCATCCTACATCGACCGAGACAACACAGGAGACCCCGTTGCAGTAACAATGTGTGCAACAAGCCTATCAGTGCTCCAACAAGAAATAAAGTATGAAACAACTAGGGTCAAACAAGTGGCATATGCTGATGACCTCACAGGAGCAGGAGAAAAGTGGAGGACATCAAAAAGTGGTGGGACCTGGTAACGAGATCTAAATAAATTTACCGCCACAAATCCTTCCATCATTGGTCATTATAGTCAGACTGTAGAGATTTCGACGAAAGTGAAGAACAAAATAACTAAGGACGGCCAAAGACATCTAGGCGCAGTGATCCACCTTCGGACTTAAAGACCCAGTACCTAAGGGAAAGGTGAATAAGTGGGTTAGCAATCCATGCTCTATCGGAATTGCTAACACACAGGAGCCTGTCACGGCCTTTGCAGCATCCACACATAGAGTCAAGCATCGTTTGGAGACTACATCGTGCCATCCTGAGATCGACCCCTCCTCACCCCTTTGGAAAGCAATCAGTGTCAAGTTCATTCCCAAACTAGTGAAACACCACGACTAACCCCAGTAGAAAGAACACTTCTTGCACTTCCACCAAGACTGGGAGGATGGGACTAACTAATCCAGAGAGATTGCTGACTCTGAACATCAAGAATTCACTTAAGCTCACGGCAGCCCTCACTGACCACATAATAGCCCAGAATACAGCCGGAAATGGACACCAGCAAGAAGTTAATAAGATCCGTAGATCCATTACAACAGATCAGCAGCACACCAAAATGACATGTTGCAGCAACTATTGCTGCAGGTTAGAAAAATCTGACAAAAAAAAATAGCTATAGCGCGGGAGGTGGGCACGCCTCGAACTGGTTAACTACGTTACCGATAAGGGCAAATGGTTTCAGCCTTAACAAACAAATTTACAGATGCCATTGCTCTAAGGTACGGTTGGCCAGTAGATGGATTTGCCCTCCCAATCTTGATCACGCCATGGTTTTACCAGAAGAGGGACTTCATATACATGAGGCATGACGAGTAAGGATCTCACAGCAAATATATTTGAAGGAAATCTGCCAGGACGTCATGGTAGAACCGACCCTCCTTCCACTGGATGGCAAGATCCTCCAACACAGGACTTCAAACACATCTAACAGAAGCCCGTGTGGACGTCAGTGCTCGAAGGATTCTGGGCAGGGACAGCGAGCCTTCTTCGACATCAAGATTTTTTGATCCCATGGCCGTTTGTCACCGCAACCTAGCTCTCGATGCTGCGCATAGGAGGAACAAGAACGACAAAGAGAAGGGGACATGGGAGAGAATTCAAAATGTTGATCAGAGCAGCTTCCCACTCCTCTAATGTTCACAACCTCTGGTGAATGAATTCCAGTGCCAAGATGTTTCTCGCATGAGCTGGAGCTGATCTCCGAACAAGCAACAGCCCAGAAGTTATGTCACAGCCTAGATAGAGATGTCGACTGTCCTTCTCTCTCCTTAAGTCGGCACCACTCAGGAACGAGAGCTGCCCTACTCAATCAACTGCTGCAGATATCGACTGTGAGGCTACAGTCACGAATGCGCATCTGCGGCTCAATAATTAACACAGATGGGATGGTTGCTTATGTATTGGGATGGATTAATGAGTGAAATAAATGGTGGCGAGGGTGTGGCTGTTGGGAGGCTGCAGGCCATTTGAAAAAAAAAAAAAAAAAAAGTGGTAGTGGTGTAGTGGTAGTGAGTGGTGGTGAGTGGTGGTGGTAGTAGTGAGTGAGTGGTGGTGAGTGGTGGTGGTGGTGGTGGTGAGTGAGTGAGTGGTGGTGGTGAGTGGTGGTGGTGGTAGTGAGTGGTGGTGGTGATGAGTGGTGGTGGTGGTGGTGAGGTGGTGGTGGTGGTGAGGTGGTGGTCGGTGAGGTTGAGGTGAGGTGGTGGTGAGGTGGGGTGGTGAGGTAGTGGTGGGTAGGTGGTGGGGTGGGGTGAGGTGGTGGTCGGTGGTGGGGTGAGGTGGTGGTGAGGTGGTGGTGAGGTGGTGGTGGTGGTGGGGGTGGTGGTGGTGGTGGGGTCAGTTGGTGGTGGTGGGGTGGTGGTCAGTTGGTGGGGTGGTGGTGGTGGTGATTGGTGGTGATTGAGTTGGTCAGTTGGTGGTGGTGGTGGTGGTGGAGACAGTTGGTGGGGTGGTGAGGTGGTGGTGATGGAGGTGGTGGTGGTGGTGGAATTGATGGTGGTGGTGGGGTGATTGGTGGTGGTGGGGTGGTGGTGGGTGGTGGTGGTGGGGTGGTGGTGGTTGTGGTGGTGGGGTGGTGGGGTGGGTGGTGGTGGTGGTGGGGTAGTAGTGGTGGTGGTGGTTAGTAGTGGTAGTAGTGAAGTAGTAGTAGTGAGAAATAGTATTAGTAGTAAATAGTAATAGTAAAATAATAGTAGTAATAGTAATGTATGGTAGTAAATAATAATAATAATAGTAGTAGTAGTAAGCGAAATAGAAACATCCGAGCTCCCAGGTGCCTATAACCCACCAAATACTGTCCTGTTCAAAAAAAACAGAGAAATTATTTAAAACACTCGAACAACCGGCCCCTCAGGTCTGAATGCAAACAGTTGTCGACTGTCCTTCTCTCTCCTTCGGTCGGCTTTGCTCTGCCTCAGGGGAACGAGAGCTTCTGCCCCTACTCCGACAACTGCTGCAGATATTGACTATGAGGCTACAGTCACTGAATGCCGCATAGATCTGCGGCTCAACTAATTTAACACAGATAGGATAGCTTATTATGTATTAGGATATTTAATATTAAGGTAAATAAATGGTGGCGAAGGTGTGGCTATTGGGGGAGGCTGGAGGCCACGTTTAAAAAAAAAAAAAAAAAAAGTAGTAGTAGTAGTAGTAGTAGTAGTAGTAGTTGTTGTTGTTGTTGTTGTTGTTGCTGTTGTTGTTAATTAACGGTTTATTAAAAGAACATGGCAGCTGGATGGCTGAAAATATAAAGTTGTATAATTGAGGAATGGGTCTCTTGATTGACAAATAATGTAAAAGTAACATATCTGACTCAAATACGATATAATTATAGTAACTAGGTGGGGAGAAGGTCATACTACAGAGCATTTCAACATAGTGACAGTGCAAAAACGTAAGATTTATTGGGAGTGAATACAGTGGTTGATTACAAGTTATTGATAATTTTTACAATGGTTAGGGCTGGGCTGTTCTTATAGCGATCAGTATGTGCTCGTATGGGCTAGTTGCGGTTTTGGTGTCGAACAGCAATTCGTGGACGAGGGATCTCGGGTGTTAGTACGAGGCGGTGTAGAGGATGGTGCATAAGCTTCTCACCAAATTTGCAGATGAGGTCGTGGTGATGGTCAGAGTGAGCCGAGAGGGTCAGTGTGTTGAACGCTTCTTCATATGAGGCGTCTGGGGCCAGAACGGCGAACGGACCAAATGTTACTTTTGAGATAATTGACTTTAAAGTTGATCGGTCTATACCACCCTCTATGTGTACGAAAATGTGTGCATATTCGGTATCATTAGATTTGTATGATGATGGAGAATATGTTTCTGATATAAATTAATGGTATGATCCCCCAACTCCTGGCTCGGAGCCCAAGACCTGGTATGCATGTTTTTCTGTCAAAATCACGTAACCATGGACCGCATGCTATGCGGGAATAAAGTCGAATTTCCTTTAGATTTTTACACCACGAGGTCTGGACGGTTGTACTTTGGCGGAGTCTGGAAAAATCGCATTTTCTATGAAATGGTCGGTTCGCCCTTCTGGCCCCGGACGCCTCATATGTGGAGTAGGGAGGAGAGAGAACAAACTTGTATGCCCTCTATTGCACTTTTCTAGGTATTTACGTTGTTTGGCATTTAGGAAGGAAGACCAGGCAGGGAGGCATAGGTGAGCTTAGGAAGTATGAATGTTGAATAAACACTGAAGAGCTCGGGCGCAGGAACTCCGTAGGACTTGAGTCGGCAGAGGAGGCGAAGAGGGTACCTTAATGATTTGACAACTTCACTGACGTGTGGTTTCCAATTTAGTTTGTTATCTATATTGACGCCGAGGAGCTTAGTGGAGTCTACAACCTGGGGTGTGTTGGGGCCTAAAGTAATGGAAGGGGGTGGGACAACGTCGGAGGAGAGATTGTTGTTGGTGGCCCAATTTTGAAGACTGTTCAATAATTCCTGTGGGGCGGTATAGTCGGGAGCCGAGTTGTTGACACTGATCTCAATGGTGGAGTAGTCGACATATTTCCAGCGAGCAGGGGTTTCTTTTAGAGCATCATTGATAAGCATAAGGAAGCAGAGCGGTTGGTGCTTTGGGCGACGCCACGGGTGAGTGACTGAAAAGTGGAGACAGCCCCTCGGAAGCGTATGGCTTGGCGTCGGTCACTAAGGAAGTCTGTAAGCCATGGTATAAGTCTTCTTCGAAACCCGAGGTCAATAGTTTTGTTGATGATTAAATTGTGGTCGACGAGGTCAAATGTGTGTGTGTGTGTGTGTGTGTGTGTGTGTAATAGTAAAATAATAATAATAAACGGTTTATTAATAGAGTTGCAGCCGGTGGCTGAAAATATACAAACTTACATGTGATTTAGACATAATGATATGTGTGTGTGTGTGTGTGTGTGTGTGTGTGTGTTCGAAGGGGGCAGAAGAAACAGTAAAAATCAATGCCGTAGTTTTCCACATTAATAAAAATTAATCAAAATTAAGCAAATTTCCTGACCATACATAATTTACAAGTTTTGTTTACATTATATGTCTTAGGAACAAAACTTATGCATTGTTGTGATAAAAACATTGAATTTGAGCGTATTTACCCTCTCTTTTTTTTTTTAAATCAGGCCAAAATGTCTCACCATGTACAGGAATATCCATACTAGAATACTTTATTGTCATAAAATAGCAGAGGTGACTGTAGACTATATTGGCGACGATGGTAAATATGGTGAATGAAAAATTCAAAATTATATCTGTTATGAATAACCCAACTGAGTTTACCCTAATCTTTTTAATATATCCTTAATCCCCAACTTGACCTAACCTAACATAACATCATCTCCCAACCTAGCCTAACCTAATCTCCCAACCTGACCTGACCTAACTGCACACAATCTCCCAACCTAACCCAATCTGCCACTCTGTCCTGACCTAACCTAACCTTTGACCACCACGGCAACATACAAATACAACTCCAGCGCCATTCACTACAGGTCATAATTATATCCAGCGTTATTACCAACTACAGGTGTGATGGAAGGGACCTAATTAATGTTTCTTTCAGCAGTAGTTGTAACCTCTTAATTTGGAAATAACGCATATAAAGGGGAAGGATAATATCATAGCTGATGCTCTTTCAAGAAGTACATTGTGACATGTATAATTACATTGGTTGTATGTGAATTGTTGTTCTTTTTATATTTTAGGTGATTGGTTTTATTAACGAACCTCCTAAGGCCTGGTGGCTTTCTTTTTTGGGGGGAGGTGTTATGATGTACTATGATCACAAGTTGGCGCTGGCTATCAATCAGCCTGGGGTATAACTGGCCGGTCATAGTACCATGGTATGTGGGGCTATGTGATTGGTACTGGTCGGGAGGTGGTGTTATGCTATTTCCAATAGAATAATAGGGTTGATATTAACAACGTATAAGGGTGGACTTAACTATTTAATAATTAAAACACACAACACTGGTATGGCACACGGCAGTATTCCTGAATCACAAGGCTCACGGCAGAACTCCTACAGCACACGGCTCACGGCTCACGGCAGTACTCCTACAGCACACGGCTCACGGCAGTACTCCTACAGCACACGGCTCACGGCAAGACTCCCAGAGCACACACAGCTCAAGGCAGCAAGTGTTGACCGGGCCAGCCAGGAGGCCGACTACCGGGGTGATGGTTCGCGGTTGCTAGCTCACCTCCGTCGTACCACCTTGTAGTTCCGTCTCATTGGCCAGTCCAGTTATGATGCACTGTGACGTTGATTGACATCAGTAACTGCTGCTTGAACCAGCCAACAAGTCCTTAGGCAGCTGGTCCATAGTCATGGTATGACAGGTGGAAAATCTGATGTGCTCCAGAGTCAGTTACTGAGTATAGGTTGTGAAGTCAACATCTGTTCTCCAGTCTCCTAAGCCATAAGTATCGAGTGTTAGTGTACTCGTATTGCTCCAGACCCCAGAGTTATAATATTTTATATGGTGATGTTTAGGATTTAGGGATTATATATTACAGTGTGATGGTTAGGATTTAATGTTCATTTATTATTACTCGAGTGTTCTGATTTCTTTTGTTGTATATATTTTGTTTGAAATTCCGTCATCAGCTTTGGTTATACTTTTGTAAATAAATAGTAAGTTGAACTTTTAAGGTGATTTTCTTTATTAAACAGGTTGAAGAATTTATTATGGGAGGGGGCGGGTTAAAAACTCACTTGTATTGTAACACTTCATTGTTTTAATTTTAGTTCAAATTCTTACATAGGTTTTTATTAGTAAATTATGACTTGTCATGCACTTCTCCCTTTGTAGTAAGTGCGGGAACTCTGGAAAGTTTCAAAAGGAGGCTAGATAGATTCATGGATGATAGAGAGTGGTAGTAACTCTCGACAGGAGCTGCCATGCACAGGCCAACCGGCCTATTGCAGACTCCTTATTTTCTTATGTTCTTTCTTATGTTCTTTTCTTATTTATGTTTTTACAAATTTGATGGACGAATAATTTTATGAATTGTTCCTCGTCTTCGCTTCTGATGGAAGCTTAATTCGCTTCACTCGGTCAAACACGATCGTTGGAGGTAATCTGTTACAGCCAGTTCGTATTTTCTATGAAGCTCCCTCGTTCACCTCAACCCTAGTGTGTGAACTAATCGACCTCCACCAATGCTGACAAGGAATCAACTCATTGCGAGCATGCTTTCTTGTCGGTGTGTGTGGGGGGCAGGTGATGACAGTGGTCACTTAGGTGGTGTAGGATCCTTGACTACAGTCAATTCCCCGCCAACCTGTAAGAAGTCAGTCAGCGTGGTATAATGAGTAAGTAATAAACATGAAAAACTACCGTAGAATTTTTCATACCATCAACTCGCTCCATTAATTTTATGTACGTCGCCCCACACAATGTTAAGTTCCCTATATCTCCAGGAAATTGAGTTGGAGACAGGAAATACAATATTTTTTATATACGAAAGCACGCAGTCAGGTCTTCAACGTCTTTTTGAGGAGGTAATTTTGTAGACATCTTTATCAGACTTTGGTGATTCATCTGAAGTCAACAGTTTCAAATTATTTTTAAAAGGGTGTTTAGTTTCTTACTATTTAGTTTTCTCAGTGAGCTCAGTAACTACTAGTATGGACTGACTGACTGAATAAATCACTCCCTCACCTGGTGAAGAAAGAGGGGGCGCCGGTGGTTAAGCGGTACCGCTCTTGCCTCGTAAGCGAAATGTCACGGGTTCGATTCCCGGGCCGGCGGAAAGTTGTTTGGACACTCTTCCTAGCCCCCTTGGTCCAAGTTCACCTAGCAGTAAGTATGTACCTGTTGTAAATCGAAAAAATGCGAATTCGTATTCAGGGAAAGTTGTTGGAGCTTCTATTACTCGTATCTAACACAATCCGGAGGAGTGGTGACCCAAGGATCACACACCCAACACAGACAAAAACCCAATTCGTGCGCTCTGCGCTAAATCAAATATTAATGAATGTCGTGTCAAGCCACGGCTCTATCTCTCCCACTGCAATTCCCTTCCTAACCCCCCGTTTCTTCCTCTATCATCTTTCCTGCTTTGACTTTCGCTACCAACAACTTTTTTGGAGCTTCTATTACTCGTATGAAGAAAGAAAATGAAGACTTGCATCGTTCATCTCGCGCAGACTAGCCTTCACTAACGCAGCTTATGATTTATCTTTTTTTATTTGACTTAATGCCGTTACCGTTCTTGGTCGTACGTTGGTAACTGGCTAAAAATCTTCTGGTGTTGAATGTCCCCACAGGTTTATATAACCTCCTCCCTTCTATAGCTTTCCCTTGCTTATCTTTGTCTTACACATGTTTTTCCTCTCATTCCTCTACCCATTCTTCCTTCTTTTGTAGTTCTATAGTATTAATGCCCGTGTGACAAACGTATCCGAATAGTTTTAGATTCTTCTTCGTTATGATGTGATGTTATAGATTAATTTTTCCCAGAGTAACATAATCGATTTTAATAAGTTCCACAAGACCTGTCACCACGCAGCATCTAAGCATTTGAAAATATTTGTGTGTTATATAGAGAGACTGATTGAGATCTTTATATTTTAGGATAATTGTTCACACAAAGATAAAATCAACTAAATGGTATTGCAGCTTCACTGTTGGTATTCTTACTTATTCTGTAGAGGATAATATGTTCCATAACTCCTGTATTTGTTAGCAACGACTTGAAACCTAGAAAACAATGTATTAGCGTTCGCAACAAGGCAAACAGGATTCTTGGGTTCATATCTAGGTCTGTGAGTAACAGAACTGCTGACGTTATCTTGAAACTTTACCTAGCATTAATGAGGCCACACATGGATTATGCGGTTCAGTTCTGTGTCCTTATTATAGAATGGACATAGATTCTTTGGAGAGAGTACAAAGAAGAATGACAAAATGATCCATATTATTAGAAACCTTCCATATGAAGAAAGACTGAAAAGCTTAGGCTTACATTCATTAGAGGCGTAAGAGTTAGGGGAGATATGATAGAGGTGTACAAGTGGGTAAGTGGGATTAACAAGGGTAAAATGGAAGATGTTCTGAAGCTCAGTAATAACGAAATAACTAGAACAAATGGCTTTAAATTAGATAAATTCCGATTCAGAAAGGATATAGGCAAGCACTGGTTTGGTAATAGAGTTGTGGATATGTGGAATAGGCTACCGAGTGCTATAGTAGGATCAGGGGACGCTAGGGAGCTTCAAGACGAAGTTGGATAGGCACATGGAAGTGCTGGGATGGGTGTGAAAGGGATCTGCCCTGCATGGGCCAGTCGGCCTCCTGCAGTATCCCACTTTCTTATGTTCTTATGTTCTTATGTTCTCACTCCACATATCATCACTATCAGCATCGTAATCTTGGTGCCCCAATACCTTGCGGGTGAATAACATGTACACACCATTATCCTCAGTAGTTGTGTTGACGCTGAAAGAGGAATGAGCCTGGGGGTGATGAGTATGCTTCTGTAAGCATACTACAGACTCCTTTAGAAGGAACTTGACCATAATGTCTTTGTTGACAAGTGTTGGGGGATTCTTATTGAGCTGGCTGGAGTATTTGACTTTTACTAGGCTGCTGTACTAAGGAACGTCACTTTGTAAATTTGAAAATCTTCAAATAAGATATACCTGATAGGATGCACGAGAAGGTGTAGCTTCCTTTTTATTATATTATTATTTTTTTCTCTCCCAGTTCCCACTCGGAAGTCCTGAGGTTCGAATCCTTGGCTAATGAGGTAGTATTAGTGTATATTAAGGTACCTGGTATGTATACACATGATGGAGTGTTCTCCTGGAGTTCCTATTTTAGCTCAATGGAACAGTATTGGAACAAAATCCTGCTCAAAGAAAAAAAATATGTGGACTGGAAACTAAGGGTCAGGAAAATGAAAATCACACACTAAATTTGACATGGAAAAAAATTATTCTAAGAAATTGGTAATATGAATAAAAATACATAGTATATAATAAAATGTTTTATTACAGAGAGATTTAAGTGTACTTTAATTATTTTTCATCAAACAGGGCCCATGATTGATAGAGTAAAACTATCAGTACATAGACTGTTAACAGATCATATTATTAAAATACTGTACACAAACTATTCCAATCAAAATGTTGCTGGACGAAGAATTAGGGTAATGATAAATTTAAAAAAAATGTAAGGTTCTGAATGTATTTAATTTTTTTTAAGTTTTAGTATATTGTGTGGAGCTAAAGATTATTATTTTTTATTTTTACGAAACAATAAGGTTAATAATTTTCTTGGCTAAATCAATTACGAAAAATTTCTCCTACGGATGTATCATAAAACATAATGACGCTGATAAAACGCCAAGTTTAAATACATACAGAATACGACTCCTCATGTCTCAGTCAACTGCACCTCTGTGCTGAATAAAATCGTCTGACTTTAGCATAATAAAATATTAAAAGTGGCTTCCCCCTGAGTGAAGGAGTTAATGGAGATAGTCTACTAAGTTTATTTAGCGTTAATGTTAAAGGCATTATTAATCATTCACGACATCTTGTACGTAGAATGCATTATATTCTACAGAAATACCGAAGATTTGAAGGTTAATTAAATCTAGCCGGTCCTGCTGGTGCTTAAGGCTCTCTTTGGAATTGCAAGCGTCACGTCTGACAATGGTTCACCCGAGACGAGATTGGTTCTAAATTTATCAGATTATGACGGAGACTTGTAGTCAAATACCCACAGTAGCATTGTAAACCAGGAGTGGAACTGGGAGAGTGTGTGGTTGTGCAGGAGACGAGAGAATGGAGGAAAAAATGCCAAGGGAATGAGGATCTGGAGAGGGAAGATTGTGAGAAGGGGTAATTGGATTAAGTATGATTGAGAGACAAGAGGGTCGGGAAATGAGATTAAGGATAGGACTTCGAGAACGACAATTTGTGGAGTAAGGATCTGGGACGGGTGACTAATGGAAGATAAGTCGGAGAGACGAATATTGGAATAAAGTGGGCTAGATAAGATATATGTTTTAGGAAGCAAGAGATATTATAGGTAGTTAGAAATGAGATGACTGAGTGAAAGATAATTTGGATTAAAATTCAGGTTTGATAAACAGAAAAATAAAATGGCTACAAAAACATTCCACAACTACGTCAGTGCATATTGGTCAAAAGTTCTCTTTAGTCGATAAGTCAGTCGGTTTGGTCAAAAATAATGTGCTGTTCATAAAATTATATGACCCAACAGAAAAAAAATAGATGATAAGCCGAATGGGATGGAGAAAGTTTCGAAAGGTTTTGGGAACAAGCTTGAAAGAAGATTGTAGTGAGAAAACTATGAAGGATAAAAGGAATAGGGGAAAGTAGATGCAATACTTGTGAGGAGAGGATAATGAAGAAGAGAAGGTGGAGTAATGAAAGCTCTGATGTCTTATGTAAGTGATATTGTACAAACCTCGATGACACACCATCCACGCTTGTGTTCTTTAGAATACTGTGAGCGTATAGTCCACGCTACTTAAAAGCGACACAGATAGTGGCCTCAAAATTCCGATCCGGCAACTTCGCTGGGTGCATTTCCCCTCACCCCACCTCCAGAAACACACAAACCAAGGAGTAAAACTTACGTTTATCCCACGTTAGCATAGATAAAAACATTTTTTTTATGTTTCTAAAACCTATTCGTGCATTTGTTTTAGTTATGACCATGATAGAATACTAGTAACGTGATATTGGAGCTTCGAAACAGGCCACTGATCATTTCCACCAATGTTGATAACGAGTTGGAATTTTGGGCAAGAGTTGTGTTCACCGATGCAAAAACAGTGTCGTCCACCAATCATGGCCATATCCCTGTGTACCATACCCATTAAGTTATGTTTGCAACCTGCAACGTGGTTAATTTTAGTATGCTGTATATCAAATTACTTTATGAAATCCCGCATATCTTGCAGTAAATATCATAACATAAGAACATAAGAACATAAGAAAGTGGGATACTGCAGGAGGCCGACTGGCCCATACAGGGCAGATCCCTTTCACACCCATCCCAGCACTTCCATGTGCCTATCCAACTTCGTCTTGAAGCTCCCTAGCGTCCCCGATCCTACTATAGCAATCGGTAGCCTATTCCACATATCCACAACTCTATTACCAAACCAGTGCTTGCCTATATCCTTTCTGAATCGGAATTTATCTAATTTAAAGCCATTTGTTCTAGTTATTTCGTTATTACTGAGCTTCAAGAACATCTTCCATTTTACCCTTAATCCCACTTACCCACTTGTACCTCTATCATATCTCCCCTAACTCTACGCCTCTCTAATGAATGTAAGCCTAAGCTTTTCAGTCTTTCTTCATATGGAAGGTTTCTAATATTATGGATCATTTTTGTCATTCTTCTTTGTACTCTCTCCAAAGAATCTATGTCCATTCTATAATAAGGACACCAGAACTGAACCGCATAATCGGCGCAATATCTATGAAGAATAACAGAACGGCCGAGTGAGGGTGAATGTGTAGGGGATGACACAGAGATAGAGGGACAGCTTACTACCGAAAGATATGTTGACATCTTTAATGATTTGTTTCCTCCCCTCTCTCCACCAGGGGAATTTTCCCTTCCCTCCCGGCCTCATAATATTTGTCCAGTATCGCTGTTCTGTCCACATAGCCAGGCTGTTCAGCAGTGATTTCTCACACAGACAACCTCCACCTGTTGGATTGGCCTAGCAAAGGGGCAGACATGAACCTGATCGAAAATTTTTGGGGATCAATGGTGAACACCTGGGAGTTGGCGAGGGAGAGGTCAGAGGTGAAGCTGATGCCCCACACAGACCTTGTTCGCAACCATGCCGGGAACATGAGGTCAAGACTGCAGGCCGTGATAGAGAAGGGGGGAGGAACTGGACATGCTACTAAATAAAGGGAAAACATAAATGTGTTTTTAAATATCCTCTTCCAAATAATAACGAAAGAAAAGTAGGATCACCTGAAGAATCGTCATCCCAGGTGTCCACCTGAAGAATAACTTTTGTTTCCCTTTGTAGTGTTGTAAGCCACGCTAAGAAGTACTCTAGTGCTTGTGTACAATTATTGATTCCGTCTGTAGTGTTGGAAGGAATAAAGTGTTATCTTTTACCAGTGCGTCTCATTAACCCCAATCACAGGTACTAGCTATTCCACGGTCACGGAAAATACTTTTATTAATTGTGTTTGTGCTGGTTCGGTATTCTCTGAGGGGCGCTTCCACTGCATTACCATCCACTATAACTAAAAAAACAAAAACAATAACTAGTGTGAGAATTTCCGACCGGTCACACACACACACGCACACACACACACACACACATATATATATATATATATATATATATATATATATATATATATATATATATATATATATATATATATATATATATATATATATATATATATATATATATATGCAAGTAAATCACTGTGGGTGCGCGTTCCCAAGCCCTTTCGTGTAATTCACATCTTCAGGGGTGAGTACAGACTAAGGAGAAGTACAAAACAAGGTGTATATATACAGAGGAGGATGAGATCAAGTCCACAATGGTCAGGTATTAGGTAATGACCCTACTAATCTTCAAAAAGCACTACCGACAACTAAACCACGTGGGACCAGCATCAGCATTGGTTAATCAGTTCTTCTCACTTGGGTTCACATCACCACGTGTCTTCGGTCAGTCAGAAAATTTCGTTACAGAACGGGAAAATAGAATCCTTCCCCCAGCTGGACAGAGCTTATCGGCTGACAGTCACTCTCTTCCGGTTCATGGATGTAATGAGTGTAAGCTAAGGCAGTCTGAGTGAATGAACGGTCACACACTGAGACCAGGAGTCTAGTGGATACTCAGAGACATTTTCTCTTCCCATTATGGATGTGTTCTGAGCTGGTGTGATGCATGTTAAGGGAAAGGGTGGTAAGGTGTTTAAAATTTCCCAAGTCCAGGTGTGAGAACAACGCTCCTTATGGTTGATTTTCACACATAAGATGTAAGAATTCCTATAAAAAGTTGTGAAGGGCTTTTTAGTGCCTTAAGAAAATATGGGTGCATTCGGGACCCATGTGTGAGAATAAGGAGTATGTTATACGGGTATTGGTGGAGAAAAACATTCATGAGTTCTAGTGGAATTACTGATAAAACACAGCAGAGCCCCTGCCTGCCTCATGAGTCATGAGTGATTTTCTGGGGTTTCTTGTATATGCCGGCCTCCTTGGCAAACTAGTAGTTACACCTTTCTGGTTATTGGGCAATTAGGATTGTAGTAGTTGTGTGTCACCCCAGACAGGCTATGATTGATCCATGTGTGTAGTTAATAAATTCTTAATATTTCTTATACCATTTTCTCAGTGATTGATATTATTTTGTTGAATGTCCTTAAGGCCAGTTCATGTGGGTAAGCAACATTTCTTAATACTTTGAATTTGTTGTTTTCTAATGAGGCATTTTATAATTTTTACCTATTTTTTATATCATTTATAACTTTTGTTCCCCAGTGTAGTGTCTTAAACCAGGCTAAGAGGTGCGCATATGTTGGTGTACCATTATTGATTGTGGTTGTAGTGTTGGAGGGAATAGAAGTGTCAAATTTTACAGTGGTTTGGGCTTTTCTCCAAGGGGCGCTTCCACTGCATTACCATCCACTATAATCAAAAAACCCAAGTCAAGTGAGGTAAATTCCCGACCGGTTACATCCTTGACAACAGCCAGGTCAACTGTTAAGTTGGCCCATACCAACCCCCTCCCCTGAACCCTCCTCCCCACCGGAGTATCAACAAGTTCTCGCCAGAAGTTACAATTTCATTTAGGAAAGGAACGGAAACAGCGTTAAACAGAGGTGAACAGTGCTTAAGTCAGTGAGAACAACTTAACAGTAACAGTCGTACCCAAGTTAACCTTCACGCAGTGAGGTCCCAGGTACCCAGTGATAACGGCCCGTGAGACCCAACAACAACCAGAGATGTGTTAATCCGTCTACGATAGGAAGGCCTAAGACCAAACCTCACTCATATAACACCATCTGTGAGGGAATTACTACACCACATGTCCCTCATAACACCATATGTGAGGGAATTACTACACCACGTCAAGTCCCTCATCACACCATCTATAAGGGAATTACTACACCATGTGAGGTCCCTCATAACACCATCTGTGAGGGAATTACTACACCACGTCAGGCCCCTCATAACACCATCTGTGAGGGAGTTACTACAACACGTGAGGCCCCTCATAACACCATCTGTGAGGTAATTACTGCACCACGTGAGGTCCCTCATAACACCATCTGCGAGGGAATTACTACACCACGCCAGGTCCCTCATAACACCATCTGAGGGAACTACTACACCACGTGAGTTCCTCCTAACGCCATCTGGGAGGGAGTTACTACACTACGAGTTTACTGTTCAACACCTACATTAATCTGTATGTTCACTGTATGTTCCTTTACCTTTCTCTAATGAAGGCTTTTGTTAAACCACCAATGTATGTAATAAGTCATTTATGCCCAATTTATATTTCAGCCTTCGGGCTGCAGAATTTTTTCAATAAACCGTTAATTATTATTATTTTATATATATATATATATAACATCAGCAATGGACTTGTTACGTGGAAAGCGTAGTTTTATAACGAAGAGGAGAACCAGGGAAAACACAAACATCTTGACCAAGTTGGGCTTCTTTTAATCGCTAACGTTTCGGAAATAATCATTTTGCATCATCAGAGCCTAGGAAACAAAAGTTTTGAAACAAATTTACAAATACAGGTGATATACAATAAAAACATAAAATTATACAAAAATTTACCTTCGATAAAATTTAAAAAAGAGCAATCCAATTTAAAACCCACAAAAATGACGAGAGACCTACATACAAAGCTAAAATCAGGAATAAAAAGTGTGAAATAAAATATACAGGGAGGGTATTACCTTAATTCAGACGAGCCTCACTGCGAGAAACACATCAATTCACAGGAAGCCATATCACAAATGGATGGCTTTTCTTTATACTGGTGCAAGGCTTCAATAATGAGGAGGTCCGTCTCACAGTCGCTCCTGCCTTGAACTGAGAAATCGGAAGGCGAAAACGGGTGGTCATGTTGGTGGGCGTGGTTACGAATAGCTGAATGTGGTGATTGTGTGATTAACTGGCCTGTTCGAACGGAATGGCCTAAGTGTTCATGGATGCGAGTTATCAAATGTCTCTTAGTTTTACCTATATATGCTGCCCTACAGCTAGCACACGTAAATTGATAAACAACTGAGGATTGCAGGTGTGTGGGTATGGTGTCTTTAATTTTAAAGATTTTTTTTATTGAACTATGGGTTTTAAAGATTATTCTAAGAGAAATTTATGGATGGAATTCATTGAAAAGCTTCTTAAGTTTATTTCTAAGGGTGAAACTGAGTGGGCCTCTGTACGGGATGGTGAAATAGATAGAATATTTAGGGACGGTGTGGATTTGAGGCTGTGTGGGACTAAAAAACCTATTAAGGGTTTTACCAATATTCGGTAAGTGTCTGTAAATCTCCTTTGGGAACCATTGTTAAAGAGTAGTTCCTTTATGTATTTTAGTTCAATGTCCAAGTGGACAATGCTAGAACATATATTGAAGGCTCTGTTGGTAAGAGTACGTATTAGATTACGTTTGTAATTAAGAGGAATAAAAGATGAAAATTTTGAACTCAAACCAGTGAAAGTTGGTTTTCTGTATGAGACTGTCTCGAAACTATTATGAAGACGGTGGATATTAACATCAAGGAATGGAAGAATATTTTCCTTTTCCAATTCACAAGTAAATTTGATGTTGCCATGTTTCGAATTTAAATAATTTAGGAACATTGGGAAGAGATCTAGAGATCTGAAAATTAAAAAAAAGTGTCATCAACATATCGACGATAGAACAAAGGCTTAAATTGGGGGGACATTCGGTTAGCCAAAGCTTCTCGTGGTGACAGAGGAAAGCGTTGGCCAACGTGGGGCCTAAAGGTGAACCCATAGCAACACCATCACATTCTTTATAAGCTTTGTTATTAAATAAAAACAAACAATCATTTACAGCCAGTTTTACACTTCTTTAAATTGTGGTCCATTGAAGCCATCAATTATATCAGTACTTGAGAACAGTTCATCTGTACTGTACATATGTCAATAGTTTCGGCAAGAGGGATGTTGGTAAATAGAGACTGTATATCAAAGCTAGCCATAACACAGTTGTTGAATGAGATGCTAGTTAGCTCCTTAACAAAACTAAAAGTCTTTAACAGAGTATTGATTATATTATAGGTGATTGGTGACAATATGGGAACGAGGAACTTAGACAGATTATAGTTGAAGGTGCCAAGGATAGACAATATAGGGCGTAAGGGACACTCATCCTTGTGTATCTTTGGTAGACCGTACAGGATACCTGGTTTAGATCCGCTAACAAAGAGTTTTAAAAAGGAGGAGTCATTAATGACATTATTTTTTCTAATTTTACGAAGAAGTCTGTTAATCTTGTCTTCATACTTAAGAATTACCCTGAATAAATCTTCTAGAATGGGGGCAAATTATTTCGGATGTTAAGTATATTCATCATTTCCTCAACGTAGGACGTTTTATTGAGTACAACAACCCCATTACCCTTGTCTGGCTAAGTGATGATAATATTGTCGTTGGGTGCTAAGTTTGTAAGTGCGAGAAATTCTTCCTTAGAAAGAGCTTGTTTGGTGCTGAACGAGTTGTATGAATAATAGGACCAAAATGCTACGTGGCGGAAAGAGTTAATGAAATAATGCAAAGCTTTTGACACTGGATCATATAAACTGAGAGGAGACAGTTTCTTAAAAAGACTCTCAAAACTATTTCAAAACTTTTGTTTTCTAGGCTCTGATGATGGAAAATGATTATTTCCGAAACGTTAAGAATTAAAAGAAGCCCAACTTGGTCAAGATGTTTGTGTTTTCCCTGGTTCTCCTCTTCGTTATATATATATATGTATATATATATATATATATATATATATATATATATATATATATATATATATATATATATATATATATATATATATATATATATATATATATATATATATATATATATATATATATACATATATATATATATATATATATATATATATATATATATGTGGATGAACGTGTTCTTAATGGGTTCTTACGAAGTACTCTATATCGGGTCCGGACAGATCTCCACTTGGACAAAGCCCCCTGGATCAACCCCCCCCCAAGTTTAAATGCATAGCAGGACAAAAGCCCCCCGTTACATAAAGTAGGTTAGGGTAAGTTAGGCATTTCAGTCTTATGGTATGATAAATGTTATATTTTACATTTCAGAGAAGTGTTCATTAACTCGTAAATAATAAAGAATTCATATTATTGACTGTCTTAGGGGGTTTTTGTCCTCAAGGTCGTTTTTCTGGGGGTCCTTGTCCCAGGGGCTTTTGTCCTAGCGCGCTTTTGTCCGACACTCAGTCTAACCGGTGTCTTGTCATGAAAGCTTTTCCTCATTTGGATATATCACATCATTCAGTACACAAAAATATAGACTGCATAGAAGATTAAAATAGAAATTGCTTAAGAAATAATTCAAACTCATCGAATCATTAATAACCATTATAAACGGGGCACTAATGCCCAATAAAGAACATTTTCTGTTGCCTGGTTGGTGCTATGTCACCAGCTCAATTAATGCTTTCCGATAATGTAGTTTTAGGATTTATATCCAACCTGGCGAATGGCATCTGTTTTGCTGTCATTGGTGCCGTTACAATGGCAATGAAATTGAGTGGAGGTTGTCTGCAAAACCTGCTCATTACACACCCACACACACCTACGACCTAGAAAACAGTGCGTTAATGTTCGAAATAAGACAAACAGAGTATTAGGTTTTATATCTAGAAGTGTGAGTAATAAGAGTGCAGAGGTCTTATTGCAACTATATCTTGCGGTAGTCAGGCCGCACCTCGATTATGCGGTTCAGTTCTGGTGCCCGTATTATGGAATGGATATCAATTCAGTGGAGTCGGTGCAGCGAAGAATGACGAAAATGATCCCGGGACTTAGAAACCTTCCATATCAAAATAGGTTAAGGAAACTAAACTTGCATTCTCTAGAAAGACGAAGAGTGCGGGGAGATATGATAGAAGTATTTAAATGGGTGAAAGGAATCAATAAAGGCGATATAGATAAAGTTCTTATAATATCCGAGCAGGACAGGACTCGTAGCAACGGATTTAAGTTGGATAAGTTTAGGTTTAGGAGGGAGATAGGAAGGAACTGGTTCACAAATAGGGTGGTGGACGAGTAGAGGCTAGATAGATTCATGGATGATAGAGAGTGGTAGTAACTCTCGACAGGCGCTGCCATGCACAGGCCAACCGGCCTATTGCAGACTCCTTATTTTCTTATGTTCTTATGTTCTTATATATGTAAACATAAAAACAAATTCTTGTGTTTCATTTCAGTGTAATTCCCTGACAAAATAATTTGCTTCATAAAAATCATTGCTCATTGCTGAAAGCCTCGCCCTCAAGGGGGGGTTAGGGCATTTTCCTGCACAGGGAAGTACGAGTTCCTTGTTTCAAGATATACTTCCTTTGGGAACACTGTTTGTGCTGTTAAACCATTAGAGCTCCCCTGTCTCTAGTCATGGTCGTGATCATCAGAGTTCTCTGTCTCCAGTGTCTGTGGTGAACCAGGGTATCCTTCCCATGATTCCTCCACTTTAACAGGGATAATTCTCCCTGGCAGCCCCCTTAGAGCTTACGAGTAACACAATTCACCTCACCTCCAGACAGTAATCCTTGTTAATCCCTGCAGGTAGCGTGGCCCGGGATTAGATTCGCTCTTATGACCAACATTATGTCTGTCGTACACTGAAGCCAGTCACAAGAGCAGTCTCACTTATACATTACATATTATTCATACTTTGACAATAGGTATAACGTTACTTTGATATCAGCGCCTAGTTAGTTTAAGGCTTCACCGTCTAATCAATTATGTACCACATGACAAAACATACGTATCAAGTGCCTTTATTAGATATAATGAATTTTTTATAAGTATTATCAGAAAACAGATTTACCACTATTAGCTTGAGACATGTTTCGCTATAAAATGCTCAACAAATCAGGAAATGGAGTTTGTTCGTTAAAATATGAAGTGAGTTATGACATCCATTATACAACCGTATAATTTGAAGAAAAAAAAGCGAAGTGACGGTTACATAGAAATTAAAAAATCAAAATCAAAGGGAAGGCAGACAGGCCAAGAAGGATAATCTAGAAAAGAAATGCAAGGGGACTGAAGATAATGACAGAGGTAAATATTTCGGAAAATGTAGATAATGATTAAAAGTGAGCCAGAAAAGAAGGAAATTAAAAGGGGGTGGGACTATTAAATGCAAAGACAATAAATCCTGTTTGAGGCAGAAGAAGTAAAAGATTGATGGGCAGAGTACGTAGAAGAACTATGTAATGATAGAGTAGAGGTAAGAAACGAAAAGGAAATAAAGATAAAAAATACCAATTCTGGTAACAAGAGTTGAGGTAGTTGTGAAAAAAAGAAAAATTATAAAGCTTGTGGAGTTGATCAGCTTCCAGCAGAACTTATAAAACACAGAGGCAAGAATGGGATAATATTTCAAAGGAAACCTTCGTAGTGATTGAAAAAAAATATTTGTATTATTACAGAAAAAAGCAGGAGCCTTAGAGTACATCCACGTTAGACCAATATGCTTAACAAGTCATGCTTGGAAAGTTCAAAGTAGAATAATGTTAAGAGTAGAAAGAGAGTTATCTGAAGAGCAAAATTGATTTAGAGAGAGAAAAGGAACTAGAGAAGCTTTATTTGGTTTGAGAATTTTGAGTAAAACGCTTTTGAGATCCAAAGAAATTGTTGTTGATTTTAAAAATGCCTTTGATAAGGTGAGGCACCAAAAATAGGCATTGATGCAGGAGATATTAAAAATTTATAGAATCTTTACTGGCAACCGGAGGCTGCAGTTATGGTAATAATGAACTTACTAATTATTTCACAGGTAGACAGAGAGTAAGGCAAAGCTGCGTTCTATCTCCAACATAGTATAATACATATTCAGAATTCTTAATGAGAGAAGTTACTTGTGATGATGAAGGATTAAAATTTAATGGTAAAGTAATACCAAACATAAACTGTGCTGATGATGATACTCATATTACAGATAGTGAAGAGGCATTACAAAAACTGGTTAACAGATTTGTCAAATTAGTGGAAAAAATGAAGAACATGGGTTAAAAGTTAATGATGTAAAGACGAAAGTAATGGTTGCTTCCAAATTGGGAATTATCACGGCCACTACTGAATAATCCTCCTCTTCCAGCACTGCTTCAACCCCTAGGCCCATTAATCAATCTCATGTTCTAAAATATCAGCTTTTGCTAACAGACCAGAATCATGTCGACAAACCTCTACTACCTCCAGCTGACTGTTGAAGATGACATTTTCATACAATTACATTGTGATCTTGCATCCAAGGAGACTATTCCTTAAATCGTGTAATCAGGGTTCAAAGTAACACCACGGGGAGAGCGACAGTCAAAACCCGCCCAGTTTGGTCAGTATACTGCGCACATCATTGTCATCCTTAATATCTCTATATTCATACTACGCTACATAACGTTAAAATTCACCGCGATTGTAGTGTCACAGAAAACGATAGAAAACGAGAAACTTTGGTAAAGGATAACTTACCTACTGTATGTTATTTTATATGAATTGTACCAAGGTACGGTCATATAATATTAAGTGTATGTACTTATAGCATTAAGGGGAATTCAAGGTATATATAGGATGATTGGGAAGGTCCATACTTGTAGGTGTGGAGTGTACCTGAGATGTGGGGCTATAATATAGCATGTGGTGCTGTCTGATTTGTTGGGTGTTATGGTAAGAAGGAATGACCGAGGTAAGGAGGTCATTGGTTGCTATGAAGAATGAAGATTATAATAGTAATTATTTGATGAAGGACGTGTACTGATGTGAAGTGCAATGAACATAATAGTGGTTCTTCTGATGAAGGCCAACTCCTTTTGTATTGTGACTGGATGCAATATGTTTTTATAAGGAATAAATTAGTTAAGTCATGATTGATGTTTCACCCTTCTTCCCACTTTCGATTGGTCAATGAAAAACCCAACCCGCTACCTAACGAGCTACATACTGTCCAGGAGGGTCTGGTGGCAGCGGGATACGGACAAAAACCCCACCGGACAAAATCCCCAAGGACAAAAACCCCAGGACAAAATCCCCACCGGACAAAAACCCAACCGGACAAAATCCCCAAGGACAAAATCCCCTACCCTACCGGACAAAAACTCCACCTAGCTCGTTTCTATTTTTCATACAAATTTCATTTAACATTTTAAGCACGAGTGTATTGTGTATTGTTATTATTAGTGAAATTGTACAGTTAAAAAATAGAACAAATCTCCAAATACCCTTACTTCATAATGGAAATTATACGCAGCCATAAAGATGGAGAAAAACTATGTTATAGTGGCTATATGTACACAAAGAAGTCTACGTCTTCTTCAACAAAAGGCTTGGAATGTTCCAGGAGAGCAACTCTCTCCTGCAACGGCAAGCTTTCAACAGAATTAGATGTAAAAAATAAAATTTCCGCCATAGACCACAACCATACACCAGATAAATTTGCAGTGGAGGCAACAAAAGCCCGACAGACTCTAAAAGAACGTGCAGTTGCCAACAGGGGGAATACTGGACAGATCCTACTTGGCAGTATGGCAGAGATGACTCAAAAGGGGCGAGTTGCGCTTGGTCAGATGGATTCCATTAAGAGACCTATCCGTAGACATCGACAGGCAGGCCGTCCCAAAGATCCGTCATCTCTTCAAGAATAAAGAATTGAAGGCGAGTGGACAATGTCACGTGGATCAGACCCACACCCTTTCCTAATTCATGACAGTGGGATAGAAGCGAGGAACCGTATCATCATGTTTGCCACCGAGGAAGGTCTACGTCATCTGGCAGAATCCGACACGTGGTATGTGGATGGGACTTTTACCTCTGCACCATCTCTATTTGAACACCTATACATCATCCGTGCCCCTCTAGGAGAATCTGCATTGAGCTGTGATTATGCCTTCCTTCCTGCCTGGCAACCCCAAGAGATATATAAAGAAATGTTAACAGCAGTTCATGACAAGAGAGAGGAACTTAGATTTTACATTGATGTCACAACAGCAATCACAGACTTCGAACAAGCAGCCCTGAATGCCATCAGCAATAAGCTGGGTCCATATGTTAATGTCAAGGCGCGTTTCTACCACTTGACACAAAGTACCTGGCGAAAGATCCAGACCCTTGGGCTAAGTAACCGATACAAAGAAGATGACGATATCAAGCATTTCTGTGGCATGCTAGATGGACTTGCCTTTCTTCCTGTTGATCGTGTTTCTGATGGAATGGATTACATAAAAGACAATACTCCTGATGGACTTGAAGACCTCGTTGATTACTTTGATGCGACCTAAGTCACCGGCTCATACCGCCGCATTGGCCAGACCAGACGATATATCCAGGTCCTGTGACAATGCGAGTGCGGAAGATTCCTCCATTATTCCCACCATAGAAATGGAATGCAAACCTAGCTACAATTGACAACAAACACCGCACCAACAACCTCTGTGAGAGTTGGAATCGTGGATTCCAACAGCTGGTGGGATGCTCTCACCCTACAATTTGGACTGCTATTGAGTGCACCCGGAAAGATGCAGCCATTGTATCCATGTATCTTACACTTGATGCGAGAGGACAACCACCTCAAGACGTGAAACGGGAGACCTTCAAAAACGACTCCGAAATCTCTGTGTTGATTTTAGACATGACCGCAAGAAGGAAATAAAAACTGAGCGGAATACAGAAACAATTTGGATAGAATTAAGCGACGGTTGGGAAAAATTTATCACAGGAGTAATATATAGACCTCCCAATCTTGATAGAGTCAATGAGTGAGTCATCTGGGATGAATTGCGCAGGGCTTCCATACACAACAAAGTCTGTATAGTAGGCGACTTTAACCTTGGCCAAATAGATTGGACTGACCTTAAGGGTAACTCAGAATCAGAGGATTTTCTCGAGACGATCCAGGACTGTTTCCTAAGTCAACATATAACCGAACCCACACGGGGTAATAATATACCCGATTTAGTTCTGTCGAACAGAGAAAACCTCATTAGCAATGTCGAGGTAGGGAACGAACTTGCAAACAGCGATCACGAAGAAATTCGATTCCAGTTAGATTTTCAGGGCAGAAGTAAGGAAAATTCCACTAAACTACCAGATTTCAGAAGGGCAAACTTTGACAGTTTAAAGAGGCAGCTGAGAGAGGGGTGTCGCGCTTGGCCGTGAACCTGACAGATTACTCAGACCTGATAACGACATCTGTGACTACCGAATTCCACGACAATTTAAATAATGAGTTACTTAATGCACAGAGGCAGAACATACCATACAAAAAACTCATATCAGACAACAATGAGCCTAAATGGATAAACAATTATTTTAAGAATATCATTGGCCAAAGGAAGGCTATAGGTAGAAGGATAGAGCATGGCGAAATTTACCTCCAGGATTATTATAAGATATTGGCGAGTAGGGTTAAAACCGAGATAAGGAAAGCCAAGAGGAATAATGAGGTAAGGATAGCAAGGGAGGCGAAGACAAACCCCAAAGGATTCTACCAAATGTATCAAACTAAAACACGAGAAAAGATTGGACCAATACGTTTAGATACCGGCGAGCTCACTGATAACGACGGAGAAATGAGCAATAATTTGAATAAATATTTTTCAACAGTTTTCACCACGGAAAATTTAAACATGATACCCGAGGCACCGACTCTATTGAGAGATAGTGAAGAAAACAAATTAAGCGAGATAGTAGTGACTAGTAACGATGTTAGTAAGCAAATAGACAAACTAAAGCCTAATAAGTCGCCTGGTCCCGATGAGATATTTGCAAGAGTATTAAAGGAATATAAGGAAGAGCTTAGTATGCCCTTAGCAAAGTTGTTTAACATGTCCTTAAAAACCGGTGTAGTACCAGAATCCTGGAGGATAGCGAATGTAATACCGATTTTCAAGAAGGGGGATAGATCACTATCCTCTAACTACCGCCCAATCAGTCTAACATCAATAGTAGGCAAATTACTGGAGGCAATCATTTCAAACTCTATTCGAAATCACCTGGAGAAGCACGGATTGCTCAATGATTCCCAGCATGGCTTCACAAGAGGACGTTCATGTCTAACTAATCTATTAACATTATTTTCATCAGTTTTCGAATCGGTGGACGAGGGGCACAATTATGATGTGGTATATCTCGACTTTAGCAAAGCCTTCGACAGAGTCACCCACGAAAGACTAATTAGAAAGGTAGAAGCTCATGGTATCAAAGGCAACATCCTTAAATGGATTAGGGTGTGGTTACAGGACAGGAAACAGCGAGTGAGCATTAATGGCACTAAGTCCCATTGGAGCAACTTCACAAGTGGAGTTCCCCAAGGCTCAGTACTTGGACCATTATTATTTATTATATACATAAACGACATAGATATCGGCATAGACAGCAACATAAGTAAATTTGCTGATGACACTAAAATAGGACGTGTTATTAAATCTGACGAGGACTCTGCAAAACTACAGGAAGATCTAAACAAATTTTTCGAATGGTCTGAAAAATGGCAGATGAAATTCAATGTGGACAAATGTGAAGTACTCAGTATAGGAGATGTAAACAGGGAAACCAGATATCAGATGAACAACGATGCCATAGAGAAATCCGACTACGAGAGAGATTTAGGAATAATGATAAGTAGGAACCTTAAGCCAAGTAAACAATGTGTTTTTGCTCGTAACAAGGCTAATAAAGTACTTGGGTTAATACAAAGGAGTGTTAGTTACAAGACTAGAGAGGTCATCCTATAACTGTATCTTGCTCTTGTGAGACCACACCTGCATTACGCAGTTCAGTTCTGGTCACCGCATTACAGAATGGATATAGAATCATTGGAAAGAATTCAGAGGAGAATGACGAGACTAATCCCGGGCATGAGGAACCTTGAGTATAGAGACAGGTTAAAGCATCTTAATTTGCACTCCCTCGAGAGACGTAGAGCGAGAGGCGACCTGATAGAGGTGTATAAGTGGAAGTCAGAGCTAAACAAAGAGGACATTACAAAGGTACTCAAACTATCCAACCAGGAGCGAACTCGCAACAATGGTTTTAAATTAGACAAATTTAGATTTAGGCGTGAAATAGGTAAACACTGGTTTGGAAACAGAGTAGTGGATGAATGGAACAAGTTACCAAATATCATCATTAACTCGAATACGCTGAATAGCTTCAAACATAGGTTGGATGCTTATATGAGCAATAGGGGTTGGGTGTAATCGGGACTGCCCACTATGGGCCAATAGGCCGGCTGCAGTTTCCTCCATTCTTATGTTCTTATGTTCTTATGTCTGATAACCAAGGAGGGCCAGCAACGACGTCACCAGTCCCGCTCATCAAAGAAGTCCGTCACTAAAGGCAACGAGGTCTCAGCCGGGTCCATCGACAGAGTGCTGTCAACTCAACTTGTAAGAGTAAGTGCTGGCTGTGTAGGCTGTAGAAGTGCAGTGATTCAGAACCTCCCAACGATCGACTTAGTGAACTGCCCATTCGACTTGTGAAGTTATACGAACATATCATAGTCTATCATACCCCGTGTACGAATCCCCCCCCCCCATTAATTCCTCCTATGCAATTAGTAAAATAAAGCTGTAATACGCATTTGTGTTTATATATACTACACTTGTACTGAGCCTGTGTTAATATACGTAGTCACTAGGGTGGTCCTTATTTTTCAACTTTGGGATTTTTTACCACAGACCCTGCTAAACGTGTCCATTTAGGACAAAAACATTGTGTGTAGAGTTATTTTTAAATATATTAATATTTAGAGGATGCTCAAACCTGTCAAAAATTATGTAATCGATGTAGTAGATTACTTTGTAGCCGATTGCGCACACCACTAGTGCGTCGCATTTGGCACGATTGTGGTGAGTTTTTGCTGGTCGTGATTGATGATTGGGGAAATTAGAAACAGTTCTGCAGAGTATTCTCATTATTAATTTATATTAATAGATAATTTCTTTATTTCTCAGGTCAAAATGGCTAATGCAGGAGTAAAAACACGAGAAAATGTGTATTTGATAAAGACATTATGTGATGACATTACAGGGGCTAAGTTACCTTCAAACAGGCAAGTTTTACAGTGTTTTTTAAGCCTGCATGGCATACGGAAAAAACCATCAGAGTGGCAGCTGGGGAAGTCACAGACACAGTTCTTCAATTTTGGACAAAAGCAAACATTCCCACACACCACAAACCAGATTGTGTGAATCAAGTGCACAAAATGTTTGACAAGTGGAGTAGTTTGAAAAAGAACTCTTCAAGAAAGACAGAAACTCTAAAGCAGAAAGAGAAAGAGTTCACTGATACATTTGAAGATCTCTTTGACATTGCACATGCGAATGCTTTGAATGTGATGACAGTTCAGGAGGATAAGGATTTCTTAATAGCGCAACGAGAAAAAGGGCGTCGTGGGGCAATGTCATTTCTTGACAAAGTATTCCTGAAAAGACAGAAAGGACGAGAAAAAACTCTCAAGAAATCAATGAAAAGGAAGTTGGCTGCAGACAGTGCAGAGGAAGAAGCCAAAAAATGCCAGGCCATCGTTCTCTTGGACAGCAGTAGTACTTCTTCTTCTGAGGAATCCTACCCAGTTCCTGGCCCATCAGCACTTCAAACTCCACCTACTGTCAAGAAGCGTGGGCGAAAAGAAGTTCTAACTCCAGAACTTTCTGCAGCATTAGATCGGACCAAGTCCTCAGATAGAATGGCCATGCACATTGTCACCCAAACTGCTCGGAGTCTTGGCCATGATGTCAATGAATTGATTCTGAATCGATCAAGCATCAGGAGGAAACGTCAGCATCATCGCAGTAGCAGGGCAGCTGAAATCCTTTCAAACTTCAAACCAGAGTCAGTTTTAATTGTTCACTGGGATGGTAAATTGATACCTGATATGACGGGGCATGGGGGCCATGTTGACAGACTCCCAGTTCTTGTCTCAGGCAATGGCACCTCCCAACTTCTTGCTGTTCCAAAACTTCCCTCTGGTACCGTTGATGAACAAGCAAAAGCTGTTGTGAAGGCTTTGCAGCATTGTCACATTGCAGACATTGTGCATGGCATGTGTTTTGATACAACAAGCTCATATACTGGTCACCACAAAGGTGCGTGTGTCAAAATTGAGCAGTTGCTGGGTCGTGATTTGCTATATTTTGCCTGCCGCCACCATGTACTAGAACTTGTAGCTGGAGCTGCTTTTGAAGCTGTAATGGGGCACTCAGCTGCTCCTGACATACAGCTGTTCAGAAGATTCTAAGCCAAATGGGAACAAATTGACAAGCAGAAGTTTGAAGACTCCTCCACCGACGATCTGGCAGAAGAATCGGTCAGAGCTGTTAGGGACGATCTAACCAACTTCATTGAGAAGGCTCTATTGGAGACACAGCTTCGAGATGATTATCGAGAGCTGCTAGAGCTGGCCTCCATCTTCCTTGGCACATCACCTTCTCGGGGAGTACGATTTTCTGCTCCTGGTGCAATGCACCAAGCACGATGGATGGCAAAGACCATTTATTCCTTCAAAGTGTGGTTATTCCGTTCTCAGTTTAAGCTTACTCCAAAGGAGAACAGAGAGATTTGTGCATTTTCTTTGCCCGAATATATGTGAAGGCTTGGACAACTGCTCCACTTGCTGCAAAGGCACCAAAAGGAGATCTGATGTTGCTTAAAGCTCTACAAGACTACAGTACCATCAGCGATGCCATATCAAAGGCAACTTTCCACAAAATGATGAGACACCTCTGGTACTTGTCAGAAGAGTTGGTTGCATTGGCCTTCTTTGATGACGATGTTCTCCCGGCAGTGAAGGACCGCATGTTGGAAGCTATGAACATCGTTATTGGAGAAGAAAAGCATGTCAAACGGGTTACAATCAATCCAGACACACTCCAAGTGAAGAACCTATATGATTTCACGACAAAGAACACAAAGTCATTTTTCAAAAAGCTCAACTTGAATACAGATTTCCTGGGCCTCCCAGTAGAACAGTGGAAAGATGATCCTGGCTTCCAAAATGCAAAAGCCAGTGTACAAACTTTGTCTGTGATCAATGACCATGCAGAAAGAGGAGTAGCCTTAGTCCAAGATTTCTCAGGCTGCATCACCAAGGATGAACAGCAACTGCAGTATCTACTGCAGGCAGTTGCTGACCACAGGAAATCATTCCCTAATGCCCTCAAGCAGACCTTACTGGGCGACAAAGAGTGAGACTGGTCCTCGTGCGACCCCTGCCTTGAGCAGCTAATACCCACTTAGACTAAGTGGGGGGGGGGGCCCAGGCTTGGGGGCTAGGAAATGATGTGTTATGAACATTAAGCATAGGCATAATATTGTTAAATTTCATTTGACTTGAGCAACCTATAATTATCAAGATATTTAAAAAATATTTTACAGGTAATGTTTCTACCCCAAACAAAAACTTTTGCCAAGGTCTGTGACAAAAAGGTTGGGATTATACTTTCCCACTTCATTTCTCTGCCAACTCTGACACTGAAGTTACTTAGGAACACTACCTTATCTTCTTTGGAGAAATAGGTTAGCGCTGTCAAGGTCGGCATAAAAGGCTTCCTTGATGTCATCGACTGCATCCCGTGTTGGGGCGCATAGACTGATGAAGAAGACATGACGTGAGTAATTCGGTGGGACTCGGAGAGTCATTAGGTGCTCGTTGACCCCAACAGGAATTTCAGTTAGCCTATGTAGGATGGATGGTAAAGCCAACTCCGTAAATGTGATTCCTCTGTGCAGCAGGCTTACCCTTCCAGAAGAAGGTATAGCCGGATTCCTGATCCGTGAGTTGACCCTCGTCCGGGAGCAAGGACTCATTAAATTACTGCTTTGTAGATGTTATTACCTAGACAACTCTTTTGCCACAAGGGCGATTATTTTTTCAGGACGCTCATTTGTGCCAGTATTCAGAAAGATCCTGATATTCCATGCGGCCACCATAAGAGGTTGTATAGTTTGATTTCGCTTTGATCAGTGATTATGCTTTCGACCACATTAGGATGACCTTACTGGGTGCAGTTACCCTGTCTGGTTGGTTTTTGGCAGGTCATGTTTAGGGCACCTTTTCTATCCCCCTTCCCATGTGGGGTGAGCAGAGTGGCTCTTGGAAAGGGCTGCTCAGTAGCACAGACAGGACCGGATTACACTGGTACCTAGATCCCAATGCATAAACGACCATCTTATCTATGCCGCCTATGTGCAGATATATGACTAGAGACTCCTAGTAATCATCTCTGCCTGTCCCCGTCGCTACTTGTCTGTTGCCATAGGACTTTTGGGGGTTTAGGGGTTCTGATGATGAGGGAAAGTATGAGGAGATGGATGATAGCTGCGAGTGAGTTGATTTATGTGGTGAGGCAGGAGTGCAGGCTTCAACTACACATCTTGGCTCTCCCTTTCTCTGACGTAGTGGTGCAGGTAGCTGCAACAACTGGGAAGACGGAGAGTTGCAACGAACTGCCGAGAGCCCAGTTTGTTGGGTTTCGCCTTAGTAGCCTGTCCATGCTGTATTGCCTTCATCCACTGGTCTAGTTGTTAGGTTCCTGTGTTGTCACCTCTGCTGCCTACTCCGCCGATGGGGTCTTACTGGAGCTCTGTAGGTATGTCTGTCTGATGTGGGGCTCCACAGTGTATTTTTCCTGTATTTTTATACCTAAAGGCTTATCCGCAACGTAGCGGGGCAGTGGTTGGTTGGCGCCAGGGTGTGTCTGCAAGCCGGTGGGCCTATGCACCATCCCTCTGGGGCCACACTGCTGCTCCGAGATATCCTGCTGGTCTAGCCTGGGGCCACGAGGTACCCACTTACCGTGTGTTGCCAGGAGGAGGCACAACAGGAGTCTTGATGGTGAAGAGGCTGTTTTCTAGCATGGGAACATTTACGCAAGGCTGCTTCCCTATTCACCTCGAGGGCTAGTCAGTGACAGTGGCTAAATACGAGAGGAAGCAAGCAGTGCCTGCACCTTAACACTAACATAATGCTGCCTCACTAGACGCATTTCACCATCCTGTGTGCACAGAAGCGCACACACACACACACACACACACACACACACACTATATAATACACATTTACTTATAGACAGATCAAGAAGAGTCGTATCCAATAGTTTATTTAATCTTCTGCTACTCTTATAATTGATGTTTTTAATGTTATTTAAATATCTTGTTTATATTCCATGAGCCATTTCATCATTTTCATCAGGTATGAATTTGTGTATGAACCTCACGTCCGGCTTTAGCACCCATACTCTCCCTAACACCGGCTAATGTTGGTATTGTGAGAAACTATCAATGACTTCTCAAAAGAGGAAGAAATACTTTACTTACCGTCTGTTTATTGTAAATTTTATTTTTTTTAATCATCACACACACACACACACATAAAAGAGGAATAGCACAAATTCGGAGCACTTTACACACCTGATAAAACTTACTTCACGTGATACTTTGACATATAGAGTTTTAATCAAACTGTTGATGTTTATGAACTGACCCGCAGGCTGCGCACGAGAGAAAACTCATTAACTTTCAGCAGGTTGCAGGCGTGAGTGATCTGCAACTATGTTGGTTGACTAATGAAAGTGTAGCTTGTGAACATGTTGTTGACCCCACCATTTATCATGACTGGTGAAGGCTGGCAGCAGGATTAGGGTTAACAGTATTGAATTTTGTCAATCTCCTACTTCAATTGGAATAAATAAGTTGATACTAATTTCATCAGCGTTACGAATATCTGTGTCTCCTTACATCAAGTCCAGGAGATATAATTTTTTGTGCCCGAATATTTATATTGTACCTTTCGTAATTATTGGCACCCGAGAGATACTCCCCTATACCAATGTTGTACAACAGCGATCATCTGCCCGGATTTTACACTGTGGGAAGTACACAAGAGCATAAGAACATAAGAATGGAGCAAACTGCAGTGGGCCTATTGGCCCATACTGGGCAGTCCCATTTACACTCAACCCCTACTTCCCATATATCCATCCAACCTATGTTTGAAGCTATCCAGCGTATTCGTATTAATGATGATATTTGGTAACTTGTTCCACTCGTCCACTACTCTATTTCCAAACCAATGTTTACCTATTTCGCACCTAAATCTAAATTTGTCTAATTTCAAACCATTGTTACGAGTTCGCTCCTGGTTGGATAGTTTGAGTGCTTTCGTAATGTCTCCTTTGCTTAGCCCTGACTTCCATTCATACACCTCTATCATATCGCCCCTCACTCTACATCTCTCGAGGGAGAGCAAACTAAGATGCTTTAAACTGTCTCTGTACTCAAGGTTCCTAATGCCCGGGATTAGTCTTGTCATTCTCCTCTCAATTCTTTCCAAGGATTCTACATCCATTCTGTAATACGGTAACCAGAATTGAACTTAGTAATCCAAGTGAGGTCTCACAAGTACAAGATATAATTTAAGGATGTCCTCGCTATTCTTGTAACTAACACTCCTTTGTATGAACCCAAGTATTTTATTAGCCTTGTTTCGAGCAAATACACATCGTTTACTTCACTTAAGATTCCTACTTATCATTATTCCTAAATCTTTCTCGTAGTCGGATTTCTCAATAACATCGTTGTTCATCTGGTATCTGGTTTCCCTGTTTACATCTCATATATTGAGTACTTTACATTTGTCCACATTGAATTTCATTTGCCATTTTTCAGGCCATTCGAATTTGTTTTTTTAGATCTTCCTGTAGTTTTGCGGAGTCCTCGTCAGATTTAATTGCACGCCCTATTTTAGTGTCATCAACAAATTTACTTATGTTGCTGTCTACGCCGATATCTATGTCGTTTATGTATATAATAAATAATAATGGTCCAAGTACTGAGCCTTGGGGAACTATGCTAGTGACGTTGCTCCACCCGGATTTAGTGCCGTTAATGCTCACTCGCTGTTTCCTGTTCTGTAACCAGGCCCTAATCCATTTTAGTATATCTCCTTTTATGCAATGAGCCTCCACTTTTCTTATTAGTCTTTCGTGGGGGACTCTGTCGAAGGCTTTACTAAAGTAGAGATATACCACATCATAACTGTGCCCTCGTCCACTGATTCGAAAACAGAAATAAAGAATGTTAATAGATCAGTTAGACACGAACGCCCGCTCGTGAAGCCATGTTGGGAATCATTGATCAACTTGTGCTTCTTCAGATGATTTCGAATAGAGTTTAAAATTATTGCTTCCAGTAATTTGCCTACAATTGATGTTAGACTGATTGGTCGGTAGTTGCCTGCCGAGGATAGTGATCTATCTCCCTTCTTGAAAATCGGTATTACATTCGCTATCCTCCAGGATTCTGGTACTACACCCGTTTTTAAGAACATGTTAAACAACTTTGCTAAGGGCATACTAAGCTCTTGCTTACATTCCCGTATTATTCTGGCAAATATCTCAACGGGACCTGGTAACTTATTAGGTTTTAGTTTGTCTATTTTCCCACTAACATCATTACTAATCAATACTATTTTTCTGTGAATGCTATTATATCGATATTTTTCGGTAAATACCAACGCCCTGATTTCATCCATTTTGTTTCTCATACTTCTGCTGTTTATATAGTAGACATTTAAGCTAGTCGGGTTTCGAGTCCTCTCTTTGTCTCGTTTAGGTTTCAACTCCCTGCTTAATTTAGTTTTGTCATCATTCCTAGCACTATTTCCCTGTAACCTTTCATTATGTTTACCCGCTCCTACTGTAGTCTCCTCCAACCCTGTGCTCATATGTTGTCGTAGCAGTTTAAAGACTTCTACATCTCTTGAACTGCTCTCTCGAGAGAGCCAGCCAGGGATGCCACCCCATCCCTAGACAGATGCACCCCTTCCCTCGCATAAAGGTCCCTTCTGTAGTAAAAGTTGTCCTAGTTGTCAATGAATGGGACTGATATTAACTTGCAATACCTGTCAAGACGGCCGTTGACACCAACTGCTCTTGACAACCATTCACTGCCAACTCTCCTTCTAGGCAGGACACCACATATGATAGGGATCCCTCCCTTTGACCTAATACGTTCTATAGCTGTCTTGAGCTTATCAAGAAGCTCCTCACTCCTACATCGTCCAATATCATTGCGTCCTGCACTGAGGCAGATAATGGGTTTGCTGCCATTACCAGACAAGATATTATCCATCCTGTCAACTATATCCTCCACCCCAGCTCCTGGTAAACACACCCTTGTCCTATTATTATTTCTACCACAAAAAAACTCCATCCAGGTACCGTAACTGGGAATCACCAACAATTAAGGTTTTCGTACCTTCCTTGTCAGTCTTGTCCCTGACTATGCTAACGTCCAATTCATCTATCAAAGGACTGAAAGAGTTGGTACACTTAGCTGTTGTTGTCGTATCCTTGGTGTGTTTTTTCACCACCAGTTTGTTAGTCCCTCTCCTCACAACCTTCCATTCGCCTGAGTTTTAGTCAGACACGGGCTTCCCTTGTCTCGTTTTTTCCTTCATCCTCGCTATCACTTACTTTAATTTCAAGATTTGTTCCTTGGCCCTCTCTAACTCGGCCCACTGTAGGGCACAGCCCTGTTCACAAGTAGCACTAGCCATTACTGACAATTAATCCCCGGGAGTTAAGCCTGCCGTGACCTTTCCTCTAGTGAGGCCAGAACACAACTGCTAGCTTCTTACTGTTGCTATTTCCATAGAGGAACTTAACTGAAATTCTATCTGGTATGGGTAATCGTCATTCTTTAAATACATCTCAATTTTTTAATGATTGTATCTATAGATTAGAATATCGCATTTACGTTACACAAATGATTGGAATTGCTTCTGCCTTACTAGTCAGGTGGTGTGTTAGTTCTAGAAAGCTGTCTGCAGTCAATCGGTCATTATCGAGAAATATTTTAATATTTTAATATTCTGGGAGATTGAGGGTCATTCTCTCAGAACCATACATTTACACTTAGTATCACACTCTGTCCCAAGGAATTTGTCTTGTATCATATAACCTCAATCACTATAAATCATCGTGATTCATACATCTTCAGTATTCGGTGAGGGGACTCCTTGTTGACTATATATGACAACAACATCAATTATCCCGAAACTCTGTCTTGAAATCAGAGCTAGAAAGCAACAATAGTAGTCGGTTTATACGAAGTATTGAAATAATTATGACCTTAAGACTGTTTAAATTTATGCTTGTTTCTTTTTTGTTTGCCTAGACATGATCGTGTTGCAAAGTGACGAGCATTGAACAAAAGAGCACGCATCAAGAAAGAACCCCAATTTTTTTTTTGCAACTGATGCCAGGTTTATTTCAAGCCTCTGGGAGGACAGATAGACGCCCAGCCATTACCAACTATAGACAGTGACAAACCATTGTCATTATGGGTGTCTGAGGCTGATAAAAGACTCAACCTCTTAGTTTTTAGTGGCGGAAATTGTGCAATATATGTCGTGGCTTCGTGGTTGTGGTAACCTGGACAAACACGCTTCGTGGATGTGATCCCGTTATGGCTTATTGTCGTGGTTTCATGTGTGGTGAAGTACAATTGAGTCAATCACCGAAACGACATAAGGTGAATACTTCCCCAGGCAGCTAGTAATATTGGAGCCGTCACCATCATCTGACAGTGTTGAATGTGAACCAACACATTACTGTGGTGTAATGGTCAGCATACTCGCCTCGCAAACAGCGGACCGGGTTTGATCCCCGGGCAGGGGTGAAACTATGGGTGCTTCTTTAAGCCACTTGCCTCTGTCTACCGTAATTGGGAACCTGGATGTTAATCGATTTCGAATCGTATTCTGGGGTAATGGTTACCCAGTGCTGTTGGCAATTTTCCGGTCTTCTCGGACTATTCCTTGACACTGGGTCATGCAGCTCGTTAACTCAGGATGTGGTTCTTGCGTTGGGGCAGCTTCCACATGAAACAAATTCACGCCTAGATGGCCCCTTGACCATCCCTCGTAACGAGGGAAACCATTATTAATAATATTTATATATATATATATATATATATATATATATATATATATATATATATATATATACATATATATATATATTTATATATATATTTATATATATATTTATATATTTATATATATATATATATATATATATATATATATATATATATATATATATATATTATATATATATAGAGGAGGGGGTTAGAACACAAGTCCATGAGGTCCAAGTATGGTAATGACCTACTATTCTTTGACGTTACTTGCTTCTATTTTTGATCATGCTACACCCTGAATGTGGTGCACAGCGCTTGGGAACTTCGTGTTTTCTTTTTCCTTGTGGTTATCAGCATATACCTGGATCACGCGTACCTACAGTGATTTTATTGGATGTATATATATATATATATATATATATATATATATATATATATATATATATATATATATATATATATATATATATATATATATATATATATATATATATATATATATATATATATATATATTCCTCCTCTCGTTGCTCGTTTATGTAGTCTAACATTTGTTCCTTCTTCACTTTCTCCAGAAAGTTCTGGATTCATCAATGTTAACGTGACTGAAAATGGAAAGGAGGAAGCAGAGTGGTTCATATATCTAGGAGTAGATGTATTAGCAATTAGAGTGATGTGGAATGAACTGAACCACAGAGTTTTAGGAGAAGATATAATAATAAGTGAAATGGTGAGATAGATCAACATAAAAAGAATAAGTATGGGGGTATGTCGAGCCGGTATTATTATATGGGCGTAAGGGAACTTCGACCCAATTGGACTCAAGAGGAAAAGCAAATTACTAGCGACAGAAAAAACGCACTTGAGATGAATAACTCCTGCAAATAGGACTTTAAGAATAAGAATTTCCGACAAAAGGAATAGATAGGCAAATATAAGTTATGAGAGACAGACAGTAAATTAGGGTTTGCTTTGGTAATTTGGACATATTGAAAATTTGGGAAATTAAGGAATAGTAAAAGAGAGTATAATTCAGAGATGATTGTTGGGAAGGAAAGGAAACGACAAAGCAAATGCAAGAATAGTATGAAGGACACACGATGATGGTAGGGTGTTCGTTTAAGTAGGTGGTGACAATAAGTTCAGAAAAACACAATCAACAGGTTATCCCCAATCATTCCTTCATACGAGTCTTCATATCCCCAGGTAGTTGACATGAAAAACATTCATCCGATGGTACAGAAAATTATATTACACTTAGAACGCGAGTGGTTTACAGACAAGAGATAGAATATACAATCAAGGTTGAGCTATGTAGTAACGAAGTTGACAGCAGGTTTATCCCAGCAGTTGTAGATGGAATTACTCTTGAGGGCGTTTATTTTATTCTAGTTAAATAAAATGGGTTTATGGGTGATATTTGAACCTGGAAAGTTATATGGATGCATTAGTCATTTGGGTGTTTACAAATTATTTAGATACATAATTATCATGATATATAAACTCTCCCAGCAAATTATATTATAGATCTTCAAATCCGAAGAAAGAAAAATATTTACATAAGATTTAGAGAGAGCTAACCCATCAGTATTTTAGGTGAACTTTTAGTCTTACCCAGAATAAATTGTAAAAGTTATCACCATTACCAATACTCCTATATTGATATTTATATAAGGATATCTTTAGAATTTCATGGAGCAATTGTCATATTATATTCTTCCGTATTCGAGAAAAACAAATTTAGGATATAAAGTGAGTCTTTGTGACAATTGTTATTCCAAAGCAAGAACTGTAATGTAGCAGGTTTGGGTTGCACTCTCCTCTGAACACCCGAATTTTAACATGGCCAAACGCCTGGGGAGAACTTGATAACTTTCTTCTGAACCTTTACTGTTGCTCAAGATAAACTCTGCCTTCAGTTCTTTTATTCATGTTCCAAACTTCTGCCAGTCAGCCAGAAGTGTAGTTCTCCCTAAAGACAAAAGTCAAGAAATTGTTCATCGTCTGAAAATTCTAGTTTTAAGCAACTAACAAACAAACATTCCATCTAGTCCAGGGGTTCTCAACCAGGGGGGAATTTCCCCCCTCAGGTTTTCGGGGGGGGCAGTGATACCATATGGAAAAAATAAAGGATTTTCAGTATTATATGCATATTATTTGGAATGCACTTTTTGAGGCAGACAATCTTGGAAAGGAGGGGGCAATGACATTCTGACATATGGTGAAAGGGGTGCATGGGGCAAACAAGGTTGAGAACCACTGATCTAGTCAAACATTCACAAACCATCTCAGTCAAGATCTAGGAGAGTGGTTAGCAACCGGTGGGCTATGGTGGGCCAATTCTGAATTACTATGACCACTGGTCAACAGCCAAAATGGTTCACATATGAGATCATGCTCACACAACTAATTTCATATTGCTGAATTCGAATCTGATATTTGTTTTGTTCTATCAGACCAGGTTTTATAAAAAAATCAATAGGTACAAATATTTAATATTCCATCACGTGTCGTGCAAAAGATGAGATTATCTCATGTGACTGTGCTTTCATGACTTATTTCATATTAATGAATATTAATTGGATGTTTCATTCTACCATCAGACCTACTTTCTTAAAGAATAAAAAAAATAGTAAATATAGTAACATTATCGCGTCATGCAAGATACAATTTTAAACCTATCACAGATAAGCTCATAAAAAATTGTACCAAAAAACATAAGTTCAAATCTTTTATAATGACAAAATATGAAGTTCTAAAAGTGCTTCTGAACTTTACTCTTTCTCTTGTACAGCTTGCTCTCTTCTCGTTGCAGTGTCCAGCAATAGTCGCCCATCATGTTAGGACTGATTTGTCCCTGATATCTGCTCTCCATTATGGCGATATCTTGATGAAATCTTTTGCCGTGTTCATCACTAACGTCTCCAAGGTTACCTGGGAAAAATTCAATATGAGAGTGGAAAAAATGCAATTTCAAGGACATCCTTGCTCCCAATGCATGATAATTCTGAAGCATGGTTGTTACGATTTCTTTGTAGTTGTCAGCACGATAGTTTCCAAGAAAATTCTTTGACACATTGACAAATGATTCCCATGCTTTTTCTCCAGTGGGTTCAATGTTTTGGTGAATTCGCTATCATTAACTAGTATACGAATTTGTGGTCCATTCAAGACACCTGCTTTCAACTTGGCTTCGGAAACCACACCACCTAGTTTCTGAGATAAGTATAGAGTCCCAGCACCGAATTGATCCATAGCTTTGATGAAATTTTTAGCCAAACCGAGCTTTAGATGCAGTGGAGGCAAAAATATCTTTTCTGGATCTACAAGCGGATTGTGAGCACAGTTAAACCTTCCAGGCGCATCTCTTAGTCTTGTCGGCCAATCCTTTCTCACATAGTGCTCTGCATCAGCTCTGCTGTTCCACAAGCACAAAAAGCACATGTGCTTTGTGTAGCCACTCTGAAGGTCCAGTAGTAAACTGATGACTTTGAGATCGCCACATATCTTCCACTGGTGTTTCTCATACTCTATAGCGGCCAACAGAATTTTCATTGTTTCATAGCTCTCAGTCATTTTTGTTGCGTGTGCTATTGGGACAGATGGAAGCCGATTGCCATTGTGTAAAAGAACAGCTTTCAGAGAGTCTTTTCCTGAGTCTATAAACAGCCTCCAATTCTCTGTCTTGTATGTTTCAGACTTGCAGAGTTGTTGCATGAGAGATGCTGCGTCCTCGCAATAACAAAGGTTGTTTGCCATCTTGAAAAATGCAGACAGCTGTCTATGTCGGTAACGCGCTGTAGTGATATGCACTCCATCTTCTAGCAGGTTACGCTGCTTTAGTCTGGATCCCAAAACTTCAGCCTTTTCTTTTGACAAGTATAGGTCCCTGATGAGATCATGAAGCGCTTCTTGAGTAAATAGTTTAGGCCTGGTATTTTCAGAGTCATCCTGGTAGTCGTTTTCCATTGAGGTAGAGGTAGAATCGGAATCACTCAATTCTTGTTCAGTCGGTGTATTTGGGAATGGAAGTTCAGCACTGTGCGGTACTGGTCGGATTGCAGAAGCAATATTGGGGTACTGTACCTTGCCTCGTGTCTTGAATTTTATTCCCTTAATGTTTGTGAGACAGAAGTAGCAGTCACTACTGTGGTCTTTAGGTTCACGCCATATCATTGGTACAGCAAACGGCATTCCTGAACTTCGTTTACCACACATCCACTCGCTCAGGTGGTTAACACAAGACTTACAGGCTACATGAGGTGCCCATTTCTTGTCTTGGTCACCCAAATGACATTTGAAGTAACTTTTTTAGTTCAGTCGAACAGCTTTTGTGATTGGTTTCTTGAGGCTACCAGGAGTGAAGGCACCACATATGTAGCAAAAACTGTCAGCACCGTTCACACACTTGCGACGTTCCATGTTTTGTTAATTTCAGAGCAATTACAAATCATGCAGGTGTAGATATGCAATATCATGAATCAGCAAACTGAAACAAACAAAAAAGCACAAACCAGGACAAAATAATTGCATAAGTGGAGCCAATGAGCATATAAATTACTGTATGAATAGCATGGTACACTAAATATATAGCTATGCTGGTTCTGGAAAACTGAGCCTGATACAGCTATACGAATGTCATAATTGAGTTCAGCACATACAATTACACTAGAATCAGACTGTTTTGATCCAGAACCATGAGAATTTTTTATTTATGTTGACCAATTATAATTGGAAATTTTCTGTAATATTTCAAAATATCTGTATAATCACTTCGGACGGTTTACTTTATTTTAATTATATTTTTTTCTATAACTACTATAAAACATATATTGATTTCCCTCAAAGGTGCTTTTGTAGTTTTCCTTGGTACATGTGACTCATGAGTCACGAGTCCAATATTTGTCTTGTTTAACACGTTGAGACTAAGTTGGCGACCTGTTAGCCACCCATTGTCAGGCATGTACGGAATGTTCATGGATGACTTATTTTTTTGCTGAATTTGATAATGTGAGTGATGAAAAGTGACTCAAGCCGTGTTTTGGTGAGGCATAGAACCAAACTAATTTTGTTCTATTGTATAAAAATTATTTTGATTGGAGAATCAATATTTCGACTTGATGTTATGTTTTTATTGTATACAAAAGATGGCGTATTTATTATTAATACAGGAATGTGTGATAAAATCAATCATTACTTTGTGATATGAAGAATTTCTCTTTAGTAAAAAATTCACCCTTTACTTCCCTGGCACCCGAAAAGAATTAACGTGAAATTAAGCCCATTCTCCTTAGGGCAGTTAGATTCAGACAGAAGCTGAATGAGTTCGTAGAGATCTGAAAAGGCCTCGGGGCAAAAACTTTCAAAGTGCGGACGTATTCTGGTCCCAAGTCAGTGATACATATCCTGGTGCAGTATTGGGAAACATGTCTTGTTAACACTCCCCCTCTTCATCTCCACATAACGATACGAATCTGGATTCTTAAACACTTTTGCAAATTAAAACGAAACCAGGATATCGCTTGAAGGTTGATGATGATATACGCTGCGCTCTCTATTGCCCTCTTTCGAATCAGCAGACTTGTTGATATTAGACACGTGAAACGATTGACCAAACATTTATCAAAAAAAATAATCATAAGTGATCATAATCAAGATTGTACACGACGTGAGGCTATTTGACCTATCATCCGGTAAGACATAAAATATGAACAAGACGGGGAGAGTTAGGCAAGCTGCGGCGTAAAGGAAACAAAACTATGAAACCATTACTAGAGGGAGAGGGGTTTGGTCGAGGGAATGGGAAGCAAAACGAAGGATGAAGGAGAGAATGAGGTAACAGTGAAGTATTGTGAGTGGGTAGCCTATGGCGGTGGAGAGAGGGACGGAATGGTGGATTGGGGAAAGTAACAGTATAGTTGAGGAGGGTGGAGCGAATTTTGGGAAGCATTGGAGCAGAAGGAATGGTAGAAGGTGTAGAAGGCAATAGGGAATAAGGAAAATAGAGAAAGAGGCTTGGAAACAGTCGATCGATTGTCTTATACGAATTGTACCAATGTACGGTCATATAATATTAAGTGTATGTACTCATAGTATTAAGGAGAACGCAAAGTATCTATACGATGATTGGGAAGGTCCAATTGATAGACTAGTGTGCTATAAGGGATAAGTGTAACCGTGTGTAGACCGTGTCTGTGAACGATTAGTAAACATAGTTACCGCAGATATCAGATGGAAATATATATGACAACAATGATCTGGAAAAAAGGATAAATTTATCAGACCTATGTGAAGTGATCCAGAAACCATGCTTCAAAGAGATCTTGTATACCTCGGTGTGAGCTTAATAAACCTCGTTAACCCATGTGAGGAACAACCAAGAACAATGCAATGATCAGAGAATCTTATGAATGTGTTGAACGATTGCAACGTGTGAGGAGAGGATCCCTAAATACATATTGAAGTGAAATGGATATACCCATGTAAGGGGGCTCGTTTTTACTTCATATTTATTCTCTTTATTCTTCAATACTCATATACTTGCTTCATATCTATATTTTCTATTAATCTTTTCTTGGGTATACTGTATATTAGTTTTATTTTCTAATTCTCTGTTAATAAGTATATATCTTAAATTTGTTGGTTTATATTTTCTAAGTTATTATTCTTTTCTATACTTTATTTCTTACCATATTTTCTTGATTTTATATATTTTCTTTCTCTCAATTTATTATCATGATTTAGTTATATTCTATTGTTTATACCATGGATTAGTCTGGGAAAACCATGTCATTCTAACTATAACACTTATTATACTTATAACGGTTGCCTGCTACCACCCAAACTTTTATTAGAATAAAACATCTCATTGAACTGTTAGGTAGTGTTCTAGCGAGCTTCTAGGCACATGAGTTACAATAGTTATTTTCCGAGAACCAAATGTTAGAAGGAATAGAGTGGTGATACTCTTAGTTTACATATTCAATATTTATTAACATAAGCAGTGAACAAGATTTTAAATAAGTTGTAAAGGCCTGGGAATTAGGGATAGAAATCCCTTACCAGACTAATCAGGTTCTTAATAAAGGAAAGTCAAGGACCATGGTTTTCTGAAGAATAGCAAACAACCCTTAGAGATTGACATCTCTTTACTATAAAAGATATAACAAAAGTGACACCACTCAACAAACATCAAATAATTACGGGAGTCAAACAATTAATGCAGTCAATAGTTAATGGAGTTAAACAATTAAGGGAATCAAACAATTAATGGGAGTCAACGATTGATAGAATCAACAATAAAGGGGAGTCAGCAATTAATGGAATCAAACAATGAACAGATATTTCCTACGGCAGAGGCCCTGGGGGAAGGTTCTGGAACACGGTGATCCACACTCAGGGTAGGGAAGCGTCCATTCAACTCCACACTCGAGCGACGTCTTGAAAAGGCAGGAGAACACCGGGGCACAGACGGATTGAGATGAACTGACGGTCGTGGTATGTGGTAGTGGTAGATGACCAGAGAATTGACAGTCTATAAGTGAAGGTCTGGGGACACAGCCCACGAGTCCAGGACCTATGATGAGATCACAGCCAGAATTTGACGAACAGCTGGGTAGCTAGATAGTGACTTTATGGCAGCTGGGTAGCTAGATAGTGACTTTATGGCAGCTGGGTTGAATCTGCCGGTGATACAGGTAGCAGCTGCCGTTCTCACCTCTGTCCAACCACCCAAGTGTTAGTCGCACCAGCAAACAAGCGAGTAAGCAGCGGTAACGAGCAGGAAGATAGTTTCCGCCCTTACACAGCTACCCCAACAAAAATCTACTGTAAGGTAGATTAAAACTTAAGATTAGTACACAAAGCATAATCATCTTACAACAAATGCTTTAATACACATTGCACAATAAAGAAGGGTCACATAAAAGAATAGGCGGTAACTTGGTGTCCAAAACGTAAGGCCATATCAAGGAACTGCACGTGGGGTCCACTTCAGTCCAGGTTTAAGTTTGGGCCTATTTCCAGTCGTAGAGGATTCTTCTATCTCGTCAGGTGTTATCAGCAACTGGCAACCGAGATCATCTGAGTCTGGCGCCCAAACCTCACAGGAACTCCTGCAGGGTAGTGCCTCGACTAACTCCAGCTTGGGAACGTCGTCAAGAGCACGTGCAATGTGTGTCCTGCAATTATATTGCCTTAATAAATTAGCTTGATGTAATTTAGGCTTCTTAGAGGAAGGGGGTGAGAACGCTCCAGCAAAATCTATGGTTACCCGAGAAGATGGTTCTACAATGACGGGTAAGGGTTCAAGTGGAACAAGACGGACTCTACCCTTGGCGGACATACGTGGGCACTGATCACAACTCCTACAAAAAGCTCTAATATCCGCTCCCATACCTGGCCAGTAAAACTGATGAGCAACCTTCCAATAAGTTTTCCTACGAGAACAGTGACTTGCTAGAGGGCTCTTGTGAGCTACAGAGAGAATGTTACTACGACAAACAGCAGGGACAACAAGTAAAAACCGACCTACTTTGGCTGGTCACTTGGATGACACACAAGACCTGTGTAACACCCCATTAATAGAAACAAACTTATAAACCGACCCATCTCTCACCTGATCCTCCTCCCCGGAAGTCACCTTCTCCCTTACCCGCTTGAGAGTGGCACACGAGTCTTGAAGCTTGGCGAACTCCTTGGGAGTCACAGTCAGTGGCAACAAATTCGGCAGAATCGGGGGATGCGGTCGTTTCACCTTCGCCGTCCGTGTCTCTACAGCTTGGACCTTGGCTGTAGGCGTGGCGGCGTGTGAGGGTGGCGAGGCAACGTCGTCGTCAGTAGGTGGCGTGGGGACTGGTGCTGGTGGCGAGGGGACTGGTGCTGGTGGCGAGGGGACTGGTGCTGGTGGCGAGGGGACTGGTGCTGGTGGCGAGGAGAGTTTTGAAGGTTCCGGGTCGTTAGGGTCACGAACACCGGGAACATTACCAATGAGGACACTGGCAAATTTAATGGGAGCTCTTACCACATTAGACCAACCAGTGAAATAGGGGCAACGCAGTTAGCACCTAACAACAGGGAACTGGTCAACACGACCTAAATAATCGGCGACACTAACCTTTGGGCAGCTGGAGATGTCAGCGTCAGGCAGGGCTTCCTCAGAGACAATAATGCACGAGCAACCAGTGTCCCTGATGAAAGTAGATACACTAGACCCATTTATTGTTCCACTGACACAATAACGGGGGCAGCTCCTGTCTTCCAAACAGAATCCGACCTTGTTGCTGGGCTGATGAGTGTCAGCAGTCTTGAAGGCACCGCACGGCTGGTAAACTACTCCTGTGGATGGTTCTTCGGAGGACGGAGGCTTAGCAATCTTCAATACAGGAGGGGAAGACTTCGGGTAGGCGTTGCGAGCAGACGCCCAGTTGTCGGCAAGATGCACAGCTTCTCCAAGCGTCGCTGGTTGGTGTTCTTTGATGAAAATTCTCAAGTCTGGAGGTAGAGAAGACAAAAACTGATCTAATATCATGAAGTTAGAGACTCAAAGGTTTCTTCAACCCCTGAGGTCTCCAGCCATTGTTGAAACAACCGACTCAGGTGAATCGAAAACTGCTGGTACATTTCTCCTGCTCTAATCTTCGTTCTGCGGAAATCAACACGATAACCGTCAGAAGCCTTGTTAAATCCTCGCAAGAGAGCTTGCTTCAACAAGAAGTAATCTCATTTGATGTCGGCAGACAGGGACGTGTAAATTTCTACCGGCTTACCACTCAGTAGGATATCCAACCTTACAGCATAGCTATCTGGGTCTCCACCAAGCAGCTCAGCTCACCTACCCGTTCTAACCTAACAAGGTAGGAGGCGATGTCTTCTCCTTCACGGTACACAGGTAATCTGGGTTTTACCACATTGTCTTGTATATGGCCAGAAGATTCTGGGCTACTTGAAGCATTAATCCTAGCTAGTTCTAAGTCCTTTTCTATCTGAAACTTAGCTAATTCTCTCTCTCTCTCTCTCTCTCTCTCTCTCTCTCTCTCTCTCTCTCTCTCTCTCTCTCTCTCTCTCTCTCTCTGCATTCTGTTGGGTGACCACATACTGACCATTCTCATTACCTGTCGGACCCAGAGCCACCGCTTGACCTTTCAACACCTCAAAAGTAGACATATTGATCCGAAAGGCCAAGAACAAAGAGAAAAACCCGGCCCAGCTGAATCACTCTCAGGGTAACGAAACCGCACCAGGTGAAACAACAACAAAAATGCTATGACAGCATCCACAGTGCACCCCAACCAACACTAATTAACTTCCCCAAGTACAAGGGAGAGCAACAAAATTAGCACACAGACGGAAGGGATAACCACTGAACAACATTTGCTTCCGGGCCACAGACAGCAAGGTGGCGCCTTACAACAACACCGGAACGAATGTTAAACCTCAGAAACCAAAGGTCAGAGACTATCCTGGAGAGGTCGCCACTTGTAAAGGCATGGGAATTAGGGATAGAAATCCCTTACCAGACTAATCAGGTTCTTAATAAAGGAAAGTCAAGGACCATGGTTTGCTGAGGAATAGCAAACAACCGTTTGAGATTGACATCTCTTGACTATAAAAAATATAACACAAAACTCTGACACCACTCAATAAACATCAAATAATTACGGGAGTCAAACAATTAATGCAGTCAATAGTTAATAGAGTTAAACAATTAAGGGAAGCAAACAATTAAAGGAATCAAACAATTAACGGGAGTCAGCAATTAATGGAATCAAACAATTAATGGGAGTCAACTATTGATAGAATCGAACAATAAAGGGGAGTCAGCAATTAATGGAATCAAACAACCATAGAATCAAACAATGAACAGATATTTCCTATGGCAGTGTCCCTAGGGGAAGGTTCTGGAACACTGTGATCCACACTCAAGGTGGGAAGCGTCCATTCAACTCTACACTCGAGAGACGTCTTGAAATGGCAGGAGAACACAGGGGCACAGACGGATTGAGATGAACTGACAGTCGTGGTAGATCGTAGATAACCAGAGAATTGACACTCTATAAGTGGAGGTCTGGGGACACAGCCCACGAGTCCAGGACCTATGATGAGATCACAGCCAGAATTTGACGAACAGCTGGGTAGGTAGTTAGTGACTGTATGGCGGCTGGGTTGAATCTGCCTGTGATACAGGTAGCAGATGCCGTTCTCGCCTCTGTCCAACCACCCAAGTGTTAGTCGCATCAGCAAACAAGCGAGTAAGCAGCGGTAACGAGCATGAAGATAGTTTCCCCCCTTACATAAGCACACTCAGACAAGACTAGACCCCTTAGGTCTAACTTTACAATTCATAAAATAGATCTTCAATTACTTATTACATCATTAAACAACTGTTATATTATTTCTTTGACAAATAAGATGGCTATTTTACACACTCAGATAGGACTGGACCCTTAGGTCTTACTTTTACAAGTAGCAAAATAAATCTTCAATTCATGGTTACAACATTAAACAATCTTTATATTATTTCATTGTCAATACAGATGGTTATATGACACACTTGACAATATCCCAAATTAACATATTATTTATATCATGTTTTTTCGGAATGAACAACATGGCACTTTTCCCTCAGTTGGTAGTACATATGAAAGATATACTCAACCCACATAACACGTTATTACTGGTACTATCAATATTTAAGGGTTCATTATTCAACATGGGATAACTATATTTCTGTTAATTATCTCCAAGCATATACAACAGTAATACTTTGGCCCATATTGCTGTAAGGAGTGCCCCAGGGTGCAACACTGGTGTCACCACAACAAACGAAGAGCGCTGTAGGGGTTGGTTGCAGTCAGACACACTGCAAGGGAGTTTGGGACTAGTTCCCAGGGTGCTGTCTCACACAATTTAATCGTGCTGAATTAATAACATCCTGCAAGACAGCCAGCTGGAGTGCAGCTACCGGTCCCCCAAGGACTGTCAGGTATTCAGATAACACACACACTATGCCTGAGATATGATGGAACAGCATCAGATGTGTGACAAAAATAACTCAATCACAAATAATCTTTCGTCTGGCAACGACAGACGATATTTACTTTACATTAATTCTTTCACTGGGTAAATGATAATTTTACTGTTACAACATGAACACTGATATTGACAAAATGTACTAAGTTAAACTGACTTAATATGGCGGGCGTGAGAACATACACATACCTCAGATATGATGGAACAGCGTCAGAGATGTGACGCTGTTCCTCTTACACGAGTTTATATATAGCTAGCTGGCAACTCAGGCCTGTGAGCTACAATTGCCAGAAAGGCTAATCCCACAATGACAGAAGTTACATTTAACTCAGTCGCTGTACATTTAACTACGAAAATCAATGCCAGGGGTCAGGTGAATTTCTTACGTCTATTTTTATAATCTAATCAGAGATTGAGCTTGCCAGGAAAAAGTGAAATGGATGTCAAATACACACACAAACAACACTATTTTCACAAGCTCAGCAAAACTACCAACAAGGAACTATTCACAAGGATACGTTAGATTTTGGAGATTATACAGTTTGACAGAATCTTTCAGGAGATTAATGACTTTCCTAAATAGACAACTGACACTAACTAAACTACAAACATTAGATTCTCTGATGTGTGGGCACCAAAATGATTGAATTTCAGTAGTACGTAGAAACTCATGGCTATCACCAAGGACGATATAAGGACATGCCACTCATACTGGCAGACTTGACACTCACTTACTTGACAAGTTTTACTAAGTTGCATTAATAGATATGACTGCAGTTGCAACTTCAAATTTTGTGTCATTATACTAATGAATACGGAGTCTCTGGTGCACTCTAAGATTGAGGGAAACGGAGGACTCAGGCGTCCTGAAATAATGAGAAACGGACGCCTTAGACGGGGGACTCAACAAAGAAGGCATAGCTACATGTTTTGTGGGCTATTGGGCGTAATATGAATCATCTGATTTTACGTTAACTAACATGTCCGACCGTGGTCATTACATCCATTCCAAGAAAACACGAGCCTAGGCCTTTGTTCTATAATGGCGCCCGAGACTCCCCAGGCTACAGTTCTGAATTAATGATATAACCCATTTAATATCCCCAGAAACTAGCAAACCAGACTCTTACTTTAGTATGTAATTTAGAATTAAGATATGTAATTGTAAGGCATAAAATCACAATAGATGAGAAAGTGCATCAGTGAGAACCAGAATAATGTCAAAGTGAAATTTAAAGTTAGGAAACTGTAGGCCTAGTTCAGGGCGAGACGCCACGGCATAGTATCAGTTGGGCGTCTCTTCTCACCCACGCAGGTCAGTACCCCACCATATTTATAGAGGCCTATCTAGCAGTTTATATACATATTGAAACCTTGCCTAATGTCATGAAGTGAATAAATAGTTATAATAGTGAGTGGTGAAATAAAAGCCCCTCAAGCATTATGCTCAGTTACGGCCGACTTCTCACCAAACCAGGTGCGCTCCCACAGCGTCGGCTGAGCAACCACCACTGCTCCACTGTGAGGAACCCACCGGGTGTGGTGTGTTCTGCTCATGGCCATTATGCCACCTCCACTGTAAATCTGTGGATACCCTACATATCACCACCCAGGATAGGAGAATATGATTGTGTGTTTGAGAAGTTTTGTGGTTGCCACGTGGAGCGACCTAAGGATACCAGGCGTGGAACCAGTACTGGTATGATTACCTGGGAAGTATCCTATCTACTTAGCAAGAGTAGAGTGTGAACGAGGTACCTAGTATGTGTACCTAAAGAATACCGAGGAGTTCCATAATTGTAGGTGTGGAGTGTACCTGAGATGTGGTGCTATAATATAACATAAGAACATAAGAAAGTGGGATACTGCAGGAGGCCGACTGGCCCATACAGGGCAGATCCCTTTCACACCCATCCCAGCACTTCCATGTGCCTATCCAACTTCGTCTTGAAGCTCCCTAGCGTCCCCGATCCTACTATAGCACTCGGTAGCCTATTCCACATATCCACAACTCTATTTCCAAACCAGTGCTTGCCTATATCCTTTCTGAATCGGAATTTATCTAATTTAAAGCCATTTGTTCTAGTTATTTCGTTATTACTGAGCTTCAGAACATCTTCCATTTTACCCTTGTTAATCCCACTTACCCACTTGTACACCTCTATCATATCTCCCCTAACTCTACGCCTCTCTAATGAATGTAAGCCTAAGCTTTTCAGTCTTTCTTCATATGGAAGGTTTCTAATATTATGGATCATTTTGTCATTCTTCTTTGTACTCTCTCCAAAGAATCTATGTCCATTCTATAATAAGGACACCAGACTGAACCGCATAATCCATGTGTGGCCTCACTAATGCTAGGTAAGTTTCAAGATAACGTCAGCAGTTCTGTTACTCACAGACCTAGATATGAACCCAAGAATCCTGTTTGCCTTGTTGCGAACGCTAATACATTGTTTTCTAGGTTTCAAGTCGTTGCTAACAAATACACCTAGATCTTTTTCACAAACTGAGTTTTCTATTTCCGTGTTACCTAGTTTATACTTAACGTTTGTATTCGTCTTCCCTATCTGTAGTACCTTGCATTTATCAGTATTAAAATTCATTTGCCAGTCTACTGACCACTCATGTAAGGTATCTAGATCTCTTTGAAGGTGTTCAAAGTCACTGTCTGAATTTATCACTCCCCATTTTGGTATCATCTGCAAATTTACTAATCCTACTAGTTATGCCTAAATCAAGATCATTAATGAATATAACAAACAGCAGAGGGCCTAATACAGATCCCTGGGGAACTCCGCTTTTGACCGCACCCCAGTCTGACTTTAATCCATTTATGCTGACTCTTTGTTTCCTACCAGTTAACCATGACCTAATCCATTTTAATACTGATCCACCTATTCCATGTGCTTCTACCTTCCTTATCAATCTCTCATGAGGGACTCTATCGAATCTCATGAGGGACTCTATCGAATTTTTTTTAAATTACATATCAGTCATGGAAGCAATCTTTAATTTTCCGTGAGAATTTAATTTCATTCTATAATCATGTAATTCATATACAGATATGTGAATCACAATTTACAAATACACACATACTCCTCACTTTTCTTTTACTATGTGGTGTCATATTCTATAATAAACATGCTAATAATTTCTAACATGTGGTGCTATACTCTAACATGTGGTGCAGTCTGATGTGTTGGGTGTTATGGTACGAAGGAATGACCGAGGTTAGTAGGTCAATGGTTGTTATGAAGAATGAAGATAATAATAGTAGTTATTTGATGAAGGACGTGTACTGATGTGCAGTGTAGTGAATATAATAGTAGTTATTCTGATGAAGGCCAACTCTTTTTGTAATGTGACTGGATGCAATATGCTTTTATAAGGATTAAATAAATTATGTCATCATTGATGTTTCACCCTTCTTCCCACTCTCGATTTAGTCAATGAAACACTCAACCCAATGCCTGGCTTTCTCTGCCAGCTACCTAAACAAGCTACATACTGTCCAGGGGATCTGGTGGCAGCGACCTTAAAATTAAGAGTAGATTTAAGTTATCCCCTTAGGATTAGTGACCCCAGAGTGGGCAGTATATGCCTTACATCCATCTGAACTATCGCACACACAGACGTATGTGAAAATATTTGGAAAACCCTCATAAGAGTTATGGGGTTCATTTTCCTTTTAAACAGTTGTGATTTTTTCGTTTAGTCCTATAAAAATCAGTTTGAAAGAAACCCCAAAATAACATATCCACCAACTTTTGAATGGTTATCCACTAAATCTAGGAACACTAACAGACTTGCGTCAGGTGACTGGTACTTCTTTACCGAGAAAATTAACTTTATCATCTGAAGTTTACATAAATTTTAATATATAGTTCGGTAAATAAAAAATTAACAAAAATGTAAAAATGTAAATAAAAGAAATCTACTATATATATCAAATACATTTTATTGTAACTAATATTCAATATCCCAAAGAACAATAATCAGTACCATTCAGTTCTCTTTAAGAACATAAGAACATAAGAATGGAGGAAACTGCAGGGGGCCTATTGATCCATACTGGGCAGTCCCGTTTATACCCAACCCCTATTGCTCATATAAGCATCCAACCTATGTTTGAAGCTATCCAGCGTATTCGAGTTAATGATAATATTTGGTAACTTGTTCCATTCATCCACTACTCTGTTTCCAAACGAGTGTTTACCTATTTCACGTCGAAATCTAAATTTGTCTAATTTAAAACCATTGTTACGAGTTCGCTCCTCTTTGGATAGTTTGATTACCTTTGTAATGTCCCCTTTGTTTAACCCTGACTTCCATTTTATACCTCTATCATGTCGCCCCTCACTCTACGTCTCTCGAGGGAGTGCAAATTAAAATGCTTTAACCTGTCTCTGTATTCAAGGTTCCTAATGCCCGAGATTAGTCTTGTCATTCTCCTCTGGATTCTTTCCAATGATTCTATATCCATTCTGTGATACGGTGACCAGAACTGAACTGCGTAATCCAGGTGAGGTCTCACAAGCGCTAGATATAATTTTAGATTTAGAAAATCATATATAAAAAGATCACGACAAGTGAATATAATTATTTTTCCGCCGATCTAATGAAACAAATTCATCTTAATTAGTACTTAAATAAGAGTAATTGGTAGTAAAGTTATATCCTTATAGGGCCTTGTGTATTTACCCCAAAACAAATTAATACGATATTTTTGGAGAGCATTAATGGGTAATATAGAAAAATCGAAACAAAATAAAAACTGAAATGTTCATATAAATAAAAAGAAGATACAGTATATAGTAAGATTAAGTGCACCAAGAAGCCTCATCGAGGTCTCGGCATAACCCAAAGAAGGTTGACTTGTTCTGTACAGTACATTAATGTATATCAAAAAGGGTTAATGGAAAACATCTTATTCAAGTCATTAAAAAACCATCTTGGCACCTGAGTAAAATAAATCGCATATTCTTTGGTAAATTCATTCAAGTACAAGCAATTGTCCGAAACAACAGTCGCGTCGCGAAGCTTAGGTAACTCTTAATGGTGTGCCCAGTGATGTTTCACAGTAATAAAAAAAAAAATTATATGGTCAGTTTTGGAGATCTCTTTTAACTAACTTTGTGTAGTATTATCTCACTTAGTTAAAACAATGATACTCCTTCTGTAATATTTTTATACGCTACAGCAACTAACTCAACGATGTTACCAACATACACACTATAAGAAACTTCCCAGAACATTCTAAACATATCTTATTCAGCGGACGGGGAGGGGAAGGGGGTAGGAGTGCGATGTCCTCTATATTTCAAATCGTAATAAGAGAGTTTTGAACCCAACCATCAGGTCGAGACTCAGATAAGTGGCCTCATGATCCATTAGGTTGCCTCACCCAAGGACCATTGTGAGAAAACATACCATATCATGGATTATTTTATCATATGAATATAATATACCCAAGTAGTGTCCACCAGCGTCCCCGCCTGAGTGTTATATGACATTTATTTTTATTCCGGGAAGAGCGGATTTTTTTTTTTAATATTATCTTTATTAACGTTCTGCTATACTTACTGTTGTCATTACTACCATTATCTTCACTTTAATATTATTATTATTATTATTATTATTATTATTATTATTATTATTATTATTATTATTATTATTATTATTATTATTATTACTATTATTATTATTATATGTTTTGAGCATGAGAAATTTACACGTCAGTCATCTATTCCCAGACCCACCCCTCTCATTCTCTTGCATATAATGACACCTACAAACGATGAAATTTCTGAGACATGCTCGTCTGAATGATTCTGATCAGTCCACCCATCTTCAGAAAGCCACGCTTGACACCAGACGAGCTAAATATTGTTATACAGAAGAATATATACAAAAGCATGAAATCAATAAATCACACTGTTGCCACCATACCACAAGTCCACGCGTTATTTCTATATCATCAAGAGGACGAGGGGTATAATATTCATAACGCCGTTAACGAGGAGCTTCCCTAGTAAATCAATGAAGGAACGAGTGGCGTCAGGCAGAGTTAGTCAAGCTGCCAGATGGTGGTGTGACGGGATACAGAACTGTTTACTTTGCTATTGTTTGTTGCTCCTTAGTTATCTTGTGGACAGAAAATTCAGCTCCTTCTGTGATGGAGATATCTTCTTTTTCTTTGTATTGCCTCCATTCTTGTAATATAATAATATTAAGATGATGCTCATGTTTAGGTAGGGTTAGGTAACTTAATTTGGGTAACGATATTTGTTTAGGGACTGATACATCACTATACTCATGAATGAAAATATAAAATCATCACAGTTAATCACTGAATCACTGAATCTCTTCTTTCGAATCACTGAATCACCAAACTTTTCTTTTCGAATCACTAACCACTCATGGATTCGAAATTGTGTTACTTATATGTGAAAAATAATCTTACAACTACTTTAGATAATTATAACATCCATAGAACTATAGAAGACTAAACATTGAGCTTTATTTTAAGTGTTAATAGTGTTCAAACGCATTACATAATTCTAAAGTACTTAAAATAGATACAGTGTTTAAAGGTGTTTTAAGACCTTTGGGAGTCGTGACTCAGATTCATTCTTTAATATCACGTGTCAACTGTTTCTGTTGGCCAATACTTATTTCTAAAATAATTAATATTAGCTTGTAAGACAGAAAAGCAAATGTTATTATTATCTTTATTATCACGATTGTTATAATTATTATGTTCATCACCACAGGACTGCTTTACTTCACTGGTAAATATTGAGTGTTATATTCTTCGGATCATGTAAGCGACTCTACTGTTTCCTAAGATCCGAACTGAGATTGAGTCACTGCCAGTCGTATTCCAGATAACGAATCATTCCAATATCATCATTTTACGTCAGTGGATTGTGCAGGCGACACCTGCTGAATTACTAAGAAGCAGCTAGACAGGCCATATCAGCACTTGCACATCCTCTATATAAATTCATACCTCCAGCAGCAGGCCGTTAACGTTCACTGAGGTGTTTTGAGGTAAGTGACTTTAGTGATACTAGTTTGACTTGACAAAACACACAACAGATTGACTTGTGTACCAAAGATTTTTACACGACTGCACCTCGAGATATGGCAAAGGTTAAGGGCACCACCTTGTTTACTAATTTATGTTATCGAATTTTTGTCAACACATTAGGTTTCATGACATAGAAGGCAGATTTTATTGAACAAAGAAAGAACGAATGTGTGATCTTACAAAAATAACACGGTTATCGGCCACACGCAGCATGTAGACTTGTCTGTTTACTGTACCATCAGAGGTTACAGAATTCAACAATTATAAAGGTAGTGTACACGAACCTACTACACTTCACCTAGCAAAAGAAATATTAAATGAAACTACCCTAATTATCATGTTAGGTTAGGGTGATCGCATAGTGTCCTCTAATTTCATAAATTGAATAGTCCTGAAACCACTGATACGCTGGTAAACAGACGGGTGAAATTCAAGTTTAGCTGCAAGCGTTCACTGAATTAGCCCACGAAAATAAAATAAATATAAAATACTTCTCTTGCCAAGTATTATCTAGTTCAAGATTATTAGTTTATAAACCGGCATAAACCGTGGCATCCGCACCTTCGACTAACTGACCAAATTTATGAATGAATTACAGGAATATCTGATTTAAACAAGCATAAAACTATTGAGCTGTATTTTGGGTCATGTTTTTCTAATTCAGTGATTAATTCTTACTACAATCAGATAAACTTCAGTGATAATTTTGTCTACCACGGAACTTTACAGTGATATTTAGGTATTATTGCATCTCCAGCCCCAACTCGGTTAGAGCAATTTTGTGTGTGTGGGGGTGGATAACTGACTAACCATTCCTTTGCTTCGGAAAGGAAGGTCAAATTCGCATGACTCAGTCCAAATACCACGGGAAAAACAAAAATTTATAGTCGAACAGTAATCACCGATGTTTATATGGGGAGATAGAGCAAAAACAAAACAAAATAAGGCACATATTGACGAGTAACCCGCCGATGAGCTCTTTTTTTCTATTATTACTCTTACTTCCTTCAGTGAGTTCTGATAGGAATTATTTTGGGGGGTATTGCTCTCTTTGATAGATGATTAGTCGACTTAGGCGCTCACAACTTTGTCTTTCTTGGCGGTGACTTTGCCTCCGCGTTGGCCACACACGGCTGATTCATGTTTTTTTTTATTGGAGAGGACGTCCCCTCCGTTTTGTGATGACTGCCTGGTCCCATTGACTGTTCGACATCTCCTGGTGGAATGCACCAGTCTCAGATTATTATTATAAGCACCTCTTCAAGTGCCCGGGGGGACATGGGTCTTGCCATATCTCTTTGGTGCTGGGAGGGAACGTCCTTTCCTTTGTGCTGGAAGCCGGTCTTCGACACAAGCTTTGAATTTTATCTATTAACTTTTAAATATTTTGTTGGGAAGTTCAATGTTATGTTTTTTTACCTTGCATTATTTGATTTTAGTATTTTAAGCCGTAATTTTAATTTGGCGACTTGTGACCTAAGCTGTTGCATTGCCAGAAATGTAATTACCACAATCAATCAATGAATAAATTCTGGACGTGATGTGGCGGTAGACAGCTAATAATCTCCAATCGACGCCAGTGACCAGTATACTGTAGGTTTATGAGCCACTCCGTTCGGGCGGCTGCTTTCGCGCCCACTAAAAACCTAGTAAAATTACACCATATAATAGTAAGTTATTTCTGTCTATTTGCGGGGGGGGGGGGGGTCCCTAGAGCCTCACCCATAGGAAGTTAGGTAAGGTTAGGTAGGTTTCTTTGGTTAGTTTGGTGAGGACTTCTAACAATGCTACTGCCCCCTGTTTTTCATATCAACTAAGGTTATGTTAGGTTTAATTTAGAAATAACCACTTTTTAACACATTTGTCAGAACTATGATAGTGTCCAATATAAAACAGTGAAATTGCAGCCTTTTTTAAATTAATTTTCCATGAAAAATCGGCGGCGGGTCAGTGGGCAGTAATTACTCTTTGAAATCCTTACCTATCTTATCCTAACTTGTTAAAAGTTTAAGAATTGCTTACGAGTTTATAGGTCCCTCTTTATCTGGACACCGAAATCAGCACCACCATCACACACTAAACACCGAAAACACGAATAAGGTAGACTTTTTATAGGTTTAGGTTTTTTATAGATTAGGTAAGGTTTTCAAGGGTTTGTTTGTTCTTCTGCCCTGCCCTGCCCTGCCCTGCCCTGCCTTGCCCTGCTCTGTCCACTTTTAACAACCATGATTGTTAGTTATTGAGGCGGTCATATCTCTGAATTGGCTTATTTGAGACGGAATTGAAAGCCAGATTCATTTGAAACAACACGAAATACGCTAGGAACACCTAGTTTTTTTTAGTAGTTTCCGTGGTGTACCTAAAACGAATCTACTCTTTTGGATTCAACTTAAAGAGAGTACAGTTTGGCAAGTGACACTGTCTACATCTTACTCACTTACAGTAACTACAGTATTTCCCGCCAATCAGCTTTGCTTTCCGTATCTCGTGATACTTCTGCACATGCTCAGTTTAGAATTTTGTTGGCTATTCGCAAGATGGATTGTGTGTGCAACAGATGTTCTTCGTCAGCTTGGCAAACCATTCCTCGTGTCTTTGAAAATAAAGCTATTGACATTTTTAAGGCTCCTGGTACACCACCAACTTCAGTGAAGTGTGAAAGTGCCGTTCAGTCTGTTCCTATTATCAAGATAAGAACCTTTGATTTCGTACTAAATGACGGAAGCTTACCAAGGCACAGAAATCGTCTGACTGTAGCTTCTGCATTTAAGGGCTCTTGGATGGACAAAGTATCTACAAGAATCTTCATTTTATCCTCCAGCATCTGATAATTAAGGTTAGGTTAGATTTGGTTAGGTTAGATTTGGTTAGGTTAGATTTGGTTGGGTTAGATTTGGTTAGGTTAGATTTGGTTAGGTTAGATTTGGTTAGGTTAGATTTGGTTGGGTTAGATTTGGTTGGGTTAGATTTGGTTGGGTTAGATTTGGTTGGGTTAGATTTGGTCGGGTTAGATTTGGTCGGGTTAGATTTGGTCGGGTTAGATTTGGTCGGGTTAGATTTGGTCGGGTTAGATTTGGTCGGGTTAGATTTGGTCGGGTTAGATTTGGTCGGGTTGGATTTGGTCGGGTTGGATTGGGTGGGTCGGGTTGGGTTGGGTTGGGTTGGGTTGGGCTTGGTTAGGTTAGGTTGAGTTAGGTGACGTGTTTGGGTTAGTTTTGGTTTAGGTGAGGTGATTTTTTTTCTCTCCCCATGTTTTTACCCCAAAATTTTCCTCTACTCTAAAGCCCTGACCACTTTGGGCAAAACAAATTGTTGGCAGTGGAAGAGGGGTGACATCTCCATAACGGCTCTTTTCTGACAGATATAATGGTCAGATTAAATTAAAACACACCGAAATACACTAGAAAACCTGTACTTTTTAGTAGTTTCTGGGGTAGGTGAGTTTTTGAATCTTTACCCTGACTTTTACAAACGCAGTGATCTTTCCGTTAGCCGAAAAAATTTGTGCAGAGAATTTCCGGGAATGAGATATTTCCGGGTAATGTGACCACTCTCTCATCCCCCGCAAAATCCCCCATTCCAATAATATTTCTGGGTACCGGGAAAAATTTCTCGGAATGTCCGGAAATTGCGCTTTATATCAGCTGAAATCGGTAAAAATCCCCTCTCATTGGAATATTCAGTATTCCAGAATTTTCTTGTAATTTTCTAGAATGATGTATACTGTACAGGGTATATCTGGGTACCGGAAAATTTTTCTCAGACTTTCCAGAATGTGTGCCTGCTTTTCATCTCTCAAAGCTGGGAAAAATTACCCAATTTATGGAATTTTTCCCTGGTACCAGGAAAATTTTCTCAGAATTTTCCAGAAAAATCCACCGCTCAGAAAATCGCTCCCGAACCCGGAATTTTCTGGAAAATTCCAAGCAAAGTTCAATTCCAGCTATCGGTAGGTAACGCCTAAGAGGGATTCTGGCTAACAGAGGTATTACTGTACTGTAGTCGAGTCCATGGTAATCATTTGATATTAACCATGTACGGAACTCTGTACTGAATTTATATAAAGGGAGATAGAGCAGAACAATAACTATTCTTAATCTATCGCATTTTCTTTGAAAAATTGTTTTTATTCACAGAAAGTGTTCAGGCCTTTGAAGTAGAGATATATTGTTTTTTTTTTTTTTTTTGCAAAACAAAAAGATCAAGTACTTAACTTCAGTCAGAGTACCCTCCTCATATCTGGAGATTGGCGAACACAGTCCTCCACTCTAAACGTTCTCGGTCTGTTTTTACCAATCCTCTAAGCTTTTGTATCTCTCTGGGGGACCCCGTTTTTAATTTCATTCTCCTGACCCTCCTACCCTCAACTTTTTCCCATCAATATTTGTCATTTTTGCCTCCTCCCTAATTATATGACCAAAGTATCTCATTTTTTCTTTTTTGAACATTTCAAGTATTTCTCTTGAGGTTTTTGCTAATCTAACTACTCTCAATTATCAGTATTGTTACACCCTAAATACCCTAAATAACAGGCTAACAACCTCCTGACAGGTGTTTATTTCAATACCACTGTTCCCATTAAAACTGGTTTAATCAAAACACAGCTTTAAAATTACAACAAGATATAATAAATATGTGCTCTCCATCCATGTGCATACAAAAGGCCACAAATCAGTTCACTCAGAATAATGTTATCTCCACCAAGTGCAGTGCTCTCTCACTACTACAATGCTCTTTAGACTATATGAACATATTACACTTTAGTTAACACCATAATTATCCATGATTGCCCAGATAATAATAGATAAATGTGCACCACACAAGCTTGACCCTCCTATCCTCCTCAACCTAGCTACCGAGAGACAAACCAAAACAATGTTCTAATACTTTCTTGTTTCATCAACATATAATTCCTTATTCTTTTTATACTTCACACCTGCTTCTTACAGTCTTTCATAACTGAATAACAAATAAAAATAATGAAACAAATACTATTATACATACTTATATAAAATAATCAAGACATTTTTTAGTCTTTACCATAAGCTTGGAATTTCTATTTTAAAGAAAAACGGGAAACAACAGAAATTGAATACAATGGGTAACAAACAAATATTAAGGTAAAGGGGAGATGATCGTAACAGTATTCATGTCTAACCAGAAGAATCAGACCTAACCTCCTATCAAGGATGGTTCATGGGAGTGTGTAAGCCTATCCGAACCCAACAAGAAAAAATTAAAATATAAACAAAACATGAAGAACAAAACCTAAAAACTAAAAGTAAAAAACAATTTTATACATATAAATTTTCAACAAAAACACTAGTAGGCCCAGTTTACAACTATCGCGTGACATCCACTCTTCTGCTGAATGCCTGAGTATGAAGTAAACAATGTAATTTCCTCGAACTAGCAATTTTCTAAGTGAAATGAAAAAGTTAAATTAATTCGAAAACCATAAATTTCCGACGGAAACACTAGAATATTTACTTTTTTTACCTCCCTATATAAAAATGAATATAAAGTTATGTGCATGGTCACTGCCGAATATTAAGTCAATTTCTTGTTGACAATGATGAGGCTAGTTTTGTAAAGTAAATATATTTTTTCTTTGTTCCCTAACTAGGCCTATATTATAATGTAGGTTACAGTATTTGTATTAAATCTGACACGTACCTGTTAATCCCGTTAAGAATAAGAGGATAGTAAGTGACAACTTTCTCCTTATCCTTTGCTCATTCAATTAACAGACATGCATGAACAGAATTCTGAAACCTGCATGTTAATGGCATCAATGTTTTAGTAAGGTAAATAACAACGAACCAAGTGTCTTGGTCTTGTTCTTCCTTGTGTCCATGATGTTCGTAAATGTTGAGGAAGTCTGAGGAGGTGATCCTGATGAGCTGAGATTCTGGGTCAGTTTGTGGTTTGATGGCTTCATGGTTCTTTATGTCTTGCTTTTTCTCTTTTTCTTTTTTCCCTCTTCTCTTCTTGTTTCTTCTTTTCTTATTTTTTCTTTTCTTGGGAGTGAATAGCAGGGAGGGCCTCCTTGGCGGATCCTTGCTATCTTGCACTGCTCCCGCTACGTGGGACAGCTTGTCGGCGGAGGAGTGTGGGCCACCAGAGGCTACGCATTTCTTCTCTTGGTTGAGGCAGGAGGTGTAGCGATGCCCGGTGTGTCCATAACGCTGGCATTTATAACAGCGTTTGGGTCTGCAGAAGGGCTTCACTGGCACGGTTTCCCAGGCCAGTTGAGCTTCTTTGGGTAACGTTTCATAGTGTTCTGCAAGGGCAGCTGTTTCTGACATTTTTTTAGACAGCAGAGTTGTCCCTTGAGAAGTTCAATGATTTCTTTTGAGTCCATAAATGCTATTTCAGGGTGGGAAATCACTCCCAGCTTCAAGTTGTCCCCCTGGTGGACAATCCCTTCCACTTGTTTGCCGTTGATGTAGGTGAATTTTGGCAGTTGAAGGAATTTGCCATATTCGGCGAAGGTGATTTTTAGGTCACCGTTCACCTTAAGGCGCTCCACCTTGATGATTCCCTCGATTCCTTCAGAGTTAAAAAACTCTTTAAGGACGAGGAAGATGAGTAGTTTTGGGCAGTTTTCTTCAACCGGGCGTAACCGGATCTGTGGGATTGCATAAATAAGGACCAATGGAGCAGATGCTGGTTTGAAAACTTGTTCTGATCCAAGAAAGTCAAGGGGCTGTGATCTGTATAAATTAGCAGGGGTCGAGGGCCATGTAGGTAGCACTCGAACTTTTTGTTTAATGCAGAGGTGATGCCGAGTAGTTAATTTTCAATAACACTGTATGCCATTTGGTGTTTGTGAAGTTTTTCAGAGCGATAGGCAACAGGATACATGGCAGCTTGATCATCATCCTGCAGTAAAACAGCCTCCGTAGCATGGTCACTGGCATCGGTTTGAAGGTTGAAGGGAAGATCAAAGTTAGAGGACGTCAGTACAGGTTCACTGGCCAGGAACTACTTCAATTGTTCAAAGGAGTCCTGGCGGGCAGTAGTCCAGCGGAAGGAGACTTTCCCACTGGTGAGATGGGCCAAAGAGGCGGCGACAGCAGCAAAGTTAGGGCAGTAACGACGGTAAAACCCTGCCATGCCCAGGATGCCCATGAGAGCCTTTCCTAGTTGTGGGGGAAGGGTTGTCTAGGATGGCTTCGATGTTGGCCTTCTTTGGTCGAACCCAGCTGTTGCCGACCACGTGTCCTAGGTAGGTCACAGTAGCGCTGCAGAAGGTGGTCTTGGCCAGCAGGATGGTCAGCTGCTCTTCCTCCAACCTCTGCAGCACGGTCGACAGCTGTACTAGATGGTGAGGACCAAGTCTCTGAAAGGACCAGAATGTTGTCCAAGTACACATGAACACCTTCGAGGTCTTGCAAGAGGTAACTTAAAAGTTTTTGGAAGGTGGCTGGACTATTCCTCATTCCCAAAGGCATAAATAGACACTGATATAGGCCAAAAGAAGTTATGAATGCTGAGATTGACTGGGCTTTTTCAGTGAGTCTTGCTTGAGAGTAACCTCTAAGTAAGCCTAGTTTTGAAATTAATTTGTATAGATTATCTGAATCAATTAGATCATCTATCTAGGTATGGGATAGGAATCTGGAAGTCACCTAGTTAACTCAGCGGTAGTTTGTGCATAGACATAGTTGGCCACCTTCCTTGGACACAAGAAGGCAAGGAGAAACCCAAGGGGAACTGCTTGGAACTGCCAGGCCGTTCTTCAGCAAATAGTCCACCTTGTCTCTCATCTGCTGCTGTTTCTTCGGATGGAGTCTGTAGGATGCCTGGCATATAGGAATAGTTCCAGGTATTAGTTCAACATTGCGTTTCATTATTGCATAGTGGCCGGGGTGTCAGAGAATACTGCCGGTCTACTTTGAATTATGGAGGTCACATCTTTGATTTGGTTTGGGCTTAGATGTCCTAAGAATGACGCCAGGTTGTTGAGAATTTTTGAGTTTTCCCCACCACTCCATGGGGTCATTGGATCTTAAGTATCTACATTATTTAGAATGTTACATGTTAGTTTCGAAGAGTTCATGGCAGGTTCTGTACTTAGGTAGTGTTTTGAGTAAATTGATGTGGATTAGCTGGGTGGCCTTTCTACATTCTGGTGTTGAAATGATATAATTTACTTTATTCATTTTCTTCTGCACTACAGGGACCAGGCCATGGTACTTTGCTGATTGGAGAGAACCAGGAAGTAGGGAAAGACTTTGTCTCCAACACTAAACTCTCTAATCTTGGCATGTTTATCATAGTGATGTTTCATCTTAGTGTGAGATACTAACAGGTTCGCTTTTGCAAGTTAGCGTACTCTACCCAAGGTGGTTTAAAGTCTTTTAAGGTAATCTCACATTGTGAAAGTATGGTCAGAAGTAGGGTTAATTAAGCAAGACAATTGATAAATTCTGGTGGGAATTCAGATAACACCTGGACAGGCCCCCATTATGTGATGTCCTTTCATGCACCCACAACACTGAGGAGAGGCAAAGTTGACAAGTTAAAATACTGAGTGAATAATCTAGGGGGTTGAAATACGTGGATGTAGCAAGTAAGGAGCACTTACACAAGAATCACTGTTATTGTGACAGACAAATTTAAGTTATGACAGGGATAAGAAGATTATTAAGTAAACGGAGCCATTTGCTAACATTTACTTTATTAAGTATTGATTAATATAGTTAATTAGGTACATTATACAATACAAGTAAAACACAAATATGCAATTATCAAAACACACCAGAATATTACATAATTATTCTTACTTTAAACATTAAATACACATCATATATTCAACAAAAGAAAAAAAACTGATAGAAATGGCAGCTCAGGTAGTATTTCTAGGCTGTGATGGCCAACAACAAAGAACCAGGGATTACAGCCGTAGTTCCCTACCAGCAAACTATCACAACACCAACAGCAATAGTCCTTAACACATTCTTTCTTCCTTACCCCGGGAGAATAGGAACACATTAGGCCGCAGAGATTGAGGTTACTAGGCAGACCTACTTGCCTTGATAACTTTTTTTTTGTTTTTTTTTGTTTTTAGGTTAAGGTGGGGAAAGGATGGAAGGCATGCTGGGGCTCAAGGCACAGCCACACATGAGGGATGGAGAAGTCACAACATATAGACGTGGGGGGAAAGGTTGGAAAAGAAGTTTAATGAGTTAAACAGAGGGGGACGACACCCCTTGTTTTACATATTACAGAGTTTGTTGGCTAACTAAGCTAACCTAGGATTTAGAATGAGGTTGCACAATGGTTATTTTAGTAGACAATGACTAGATTGATTTTACAATTACAAGTTTATTAACATCTTATACTGTATTTACTGTATTGACTCACTTGATTGTGACTTGTTAAATGTGAATTTATATCATCTAAGTTTTAATCTAGGGTGGTATCACTGTGGCGGACATAGATGGGTTGCGGGTTGGGTTGTTGTAGTGCGGGCAGACGCCGGGGCCACCAGGCGTGGGGACTCCCTTCGTTGATGTCTTCCCCGCGTAGGTGGTCTGGGCTGTGAGAGTTGTCCAGGAGCTTGTCCCAAACCTTCTTCCCTAGGCGATGGAACCTGAAGTTGAGGGCCTCTGTTTTATTTCTTAGGTGGATGGTTTCCACTGTCTCCTGGTAGGGTGGCGCTTGGCCACTGGCTGATCTCAAACACTAGTTTTGGAAGCTCTGTAGTTGTTGTAGTCTAGTTTTCCCAAGTATGACGAGTGGTATAGATGGGTACTCCAACACAGGCCTCACCAGCTCCTTGTACAGGTGAACTTGTATCTTCTCAGGCATCAATTTAAAACGTTTTAATTTGGCTGCGGCGACTTTGGCTTTATTTAGTCTGTCCTTCACGTGGGGAATGATGCCCGTCCGAGAAATGATGAGGCCGAGCAACCTGCCTTGTTTAGAGTACTCAATCTCTTCGTCGTCGATCATCATTGGGGCCGGCTTGAATTTGGCTATGGGTATGACCTCAAATTTCATTTTGTTTGTTTTTATTTTCCATTTATGTTCATACTCCGAGATCTCCTCTATTGCCCGAGCAGTGAGTCGCGCCATCCTTGCTGTGGACCTTCCTGGGCAGGTGACGATCTGTGTTACATCGTCGGCACACATGACGTACTCGCTGCCGACGATTGGGGGTGGCAGGTCATCCGTGTAGTGTGTGTAAAGGGTTGGTGAGAGACAAGAGCCCTGAGGCACGCCGCTCGATAGTGAGAATTCTTCTCCAAAATGTTCTTGCATCTTGATTTTGGCTCTGCGGTCCATAATGAAGTTGCACAGCAGGCGCGTCAGATTTTCGGGTAGCCCCAGTTGTATGATCTTATACTGCAGCCCTGCGTGCCAAACTTTGTCAAACGCCTTGCTGACGTCCCTCAGTATTATATTGCACTGCAGGCGGCCAGTCATGGCATTGGCGATCTGCTCGTAGGCCTGAGCTATGGCGGTGGATGTGCCTCGGTACTGGCGGAAGCCGAACTGGCGGGGATTATGCACGTCTTCTTCCTCCACATACATCCGCAATCGCTTGTTGACTATTTTTTTCGAAGATTTGGCAGGTACCTCTAGCAGCGATATTGGTCGAAAGTTTTCGACTTTGTTTGGAGGCTTCCCTGCTTTTGGTATGAGGCGAATAACGGCGATTTTGAACATCTTAGGGAAGTATCCAGAGGCGAGGCAGGCGTTGCATATATGAGCAAGCCTCTCTATCATGTTGTCGGGGAGTTGAGCCAGGATCTTCTTGTTAATGTGACTTTGACCAGGTGATTTGTTTTTAAACCCTTTTAAGACGGCTGACACATCTGCAGGAACTATGGGCTCCGTCAGCCAAGCTGGTCTCATAGTCGGATGGGAAACTGGTTCTGAGGGAAGACTCGGGTAGAAGGTATAGTGAGATTTATTAGTAGGAGGATGTAAAGAGAGGAAGGTTGGAAGCATGGGCGAATAGTTATTTGACTGTTAATATATTCTTAGGGGACAGCTTCTAACCAACAGTAATTTATAAGTTAACTGACACATTAATAAATCATTATATTCACATTACTAGACAATGACTCCCGGACACAAACATGAAATGGATACACTTCCCACCGTAAGTAACTCGTCCTATGGATCGCTCTGACAATGACTCCGGTGTGACCTGAGGCTGACCAGCGGCTGGTGAATCTATCTGCAGGGCCTGGTACTACAGAAGAGTGGTCCCAGCAGGTGGTGGGCTGTCTCTTGTGGGAGACTCTACTAGCTGGGGTGTCGGTGCTGGGAAGGGAAGTCCCTCTCCCGATCTCGACTTGTGACAAGTGTGACTCCGTCTGCCTCTGATTTCTGTCTAATCCCAAGGCAGCGAGAACTTTTCTTCCATTTGTGACCGTGAACGCTGTTATTGCTATGTGTTGTTGTTCTCTGGTTTGTAAGCTAAGGTCTGATAAACAATCATTACACCTCCCGCCAAGACCAAAACTTCCATACCAGAAAGCTGCTGACACATATACTGTAGACAGTGATCATGCAGTATATATGGAACCTCGTGTTTCGAAGCCGGATTTGGTAAAACGCTACTCTCTGATCACTTAAGTGGCACGAGCAATTCCCTTGGAGGTTCACGGCGCCATAAGCTCGATGAACAGGCCTTGTGTGAAATATAACGAAGTCTAGGATTGCTTTTAGTGTCCTAGTGGTGTAAGAGGTAACGTTCCCCGGTCACACAAGATTGTGGGTTCGAGTCCTGGTGGGGTGAGGTTGTTGATTTTATATATATATATATTTATATATATATATATATATATATATATATATATATATATATATATATATATATATATATATATATATATATATATATATATATATATATATATATATATATATATATGAGGTAACAAGCAAGATATCTAATATAAAATTGTTCCCTCAAGTTGCTTCTTCTGAAAGGGCCCTGTTGTAATATATTACTCTAAATATTTAGTATCCAGTGGACAATGTCCATTGTTCCAACGGACAGTCATGCGAATGGGGACTTACTTTCACATTTGCGATATGCCAACAGAATAAATGGCATTAAAAATCTAATTGACTCTCAATTCCAGGTGTCTGTGTCCGACAAATGGAGAGAACACCAAACTCAAACCTGAGAAAATGTCCTCAAGACAGCACTGAGGAACGTCTCTTCTCCAGCAGAGGCTCCAGGAAAACATTGGATCTCACCATTGTCTTCCCAGGTGTCAAAGAGATCAAGGTTAGTTGGTTCTGGAGAACAAGGATTACAGGTTATTTAAAATAAAGATTTTCATGTTTTTGGGTGTGGTGAGCAGAAGCTCTTGTATAAAATAATTTACCGTTAATGTGATAATATTTTTCGAGTGTAATGATAATTGTTTTTACATATGATGTTAATTGTGCTTACTTGTGAGGATAATTGTTTTTCTGTTTCATTTGTCTTAAACGACACCTTTACGTGAACATGTGGAGTTTATACTTAATTCTAATCCATATAAAATTATCATTATATCGGTTGTTTTATATGTTTGGTGTCATTTGTCCTGATATACATAAAAATTTGTGAAAAGAGAAGCATTTACTCCGAATGTGTTCTCCGAAACCGTTAAATTGTTATTTAGTTCTTGCACGGTAAATATTTTTATAAAAAGCTTTTTTACACGTTTCTTTAAAGTTAATGTTTTCTAACTGTCATATATCTACTGACGTTAAATTCGGCATTAAAATGAGCCCACAGTAGCTATTCTTAACAGTTAATATAGAATTATTTGCGATATATCGATATTAATCGAATATTATGTATGAGCCTTATGTATGAGCTTCTTAGCTTAGTACCGTCAGCTACAAAATTTTAAGAAAAAAAAACGAAGAAAAAAAACGATTATAGTTTTACGATCATTAACATCCTTGCATACGATGGGTGCTGGAAATATCTTAGGTACACTAGGTATCGTTGGCACTGGTGCGACCATTGCCTGGTTGAGATTTGGTAGTCCCGAGCTCGATATTACCGGTGGTTGAAAGACTCCCATCAAAGGTCGTGATCATCGTTTGTGTAAACTAAGACTAATAACAAAATATCGTTAGTATGGAAGCGAGTCCGCAAGATTACTCTAAAATTTGCACTCAACTTGTCTTGAAGGTGGATGTGGATAATGTGGTAGAATCTGGTGTCAAAAATGAGACAGCAAAAGCATTTGGCACTGTCTTCCCCAGGGTCTAACAAATCTGCTGATTGTCTAACAAATCTTCTTTTTGTCTAACAAATCTGCTGACCTTTTCAGGAAAGTCTTCGAGGTAGTAGATACTGACGAAAATTACGATGTTATTTACTTAGACTTTAGCAAAGCATTTGACAGAGTACCGCATCAGAGGCTTCTGAGAAAAATTAAGGCTCATGTTATCGAGGGGAAGTTTTAAATTGGATAAAATCATGGCTCACCGATAGAACAGAGAGGGTCAGCGTAGATGGTGTTAAATCTGAGTGGGGCCGTGTAACCAGTGGGGTTCCCCAGGGGTCAGTACTAGGCCCATTCTTGTTCATAATCTACATAAACGATCTAGATACTGGGATCAGCAGTGACATAAGCAAGTTTGCGGATGACGCCAAAATAGGGCGGCCGATTAATTCTGGGCAGGATGCAAATGCATTACAGGAGGATCTAAATAAACTGCAGGGGTGGTCTGAAAAATGGCAAATGAAATTCAACACCAGTAAGTGCAGTGTACTTAATATTGAAAGAACAAATACTGATAATGTATACAGCCTTAACATCAACAACCTAGAGAAGTCGACTTGTGAAAGAGACCTAGGGGTACTTGTAAGCCCGGACCTACGGCGTAGAAAACAGTGCGTTAATGTTCGAAATAAGGCAAACAGAGTATTGGGTTTTATATCTAGAAGTGTAAGTAACAAGAGTGCAGAGGTCTTATTGCAACTATATCTTGCGCTAGTCAGGCCGCACCTCGATTATGCGGTTCAGTTCTGGTGCCCGTATTATAGAATGGATATAAATTCACTAGAGTCGGTGCAGCGAAGAATAACAAAAATGATTCCGGGACTTAGAAACCTTCCATATCAGGATAGGTTAAAGAAACTTAACTTGCATTCCATAGAAAGACGAAGAGTGCGGGGAGATATGATAGAAGTATTTAAGTGGGTGAAAGGAATCAATAAAGGGGATATAGATAAAGTTCTTATAATATCCGAGCAGGATAGGACTCGGAGCAACGGATTCAAGTTGGATAAGTTTAGGTTTAGGAGGGAGATAGGAAGAAACTGGTTTACAAATAGGGTGGTGGACGAGTGGAACAAGCTTAGCAGCTTTGTAGTAAGTGCGGGAACTCTGGAAAGTTTCAAAAGGAGGCTAGATAGATTCATGGATGATAGAGAGTGGTAGTACTCTCGACAGGAGCTGCCATGCACGGGCCAACCGGCATATTGCAGACTCCTTATGTTAAAAGTATTCACTTTGCTGATCTTCGATGTGCATTGTGCAGTGGATTTAAGTGCCTTAGACTTCTCGTCAGCCGGGATGAACCTTACACCATATCTTCATACCCAGACTATGTTCCACATGCATTATCCGCCATATCTCGGATAAAACACAGGCAGTCGTGAACTTATATCTTCATCAGAATATAGCAAGCGTATATCCTCCCAGTTCACTGGAAAGTGACGACGGTGCACTGGAACTCCTCCGGGTGTTGGTTCCCTCCTCCGCTTACATAGGTGAAAGATGTACACCTTGGCAATACCAGCTCGCTTGAAAGCATTATATGTCTTCCACCAAATTGGCATTCGTCTGGCCATTGAATTTTTGAGAGAGCATCCTTCAGCACTGGAAAGAGCACTACCATTCACTGCTTAACTAAAACACCGATGTGGATGTCCTCAGCTATCCTCCATCCTTGGATGAGGCAGCTATTACCTTCTAACACTTGAAAAATAACAAAGCCTTAAGGCCTGATGGAATCCCAGACGAGATTTATAAAACTGGATGACTTTTGCTTACCAGCCATCTCCACTCTCTCCTGAAGAATTTATGGAAAAAGGAGGAAATCCCGCAAGCTCTTAAGGACCCCTCCATCATCAATATTTAAAAGAACAAGGGAGACTGATCAGTCTCTGGCAACTACCACGGGATCTCGCTGCTGTCCGTACCTGGCAAGATTGTCGTCTGAGTCTTCCTAAATTGACTTCTTCCTTAGGCGGAAAACTTCCTCCCAGTATCTCAATGTGGCCTTAGACCATAATGTGACACCACTGACATGATCTTTGCTGCCCGCCAGATACAGGAAAGGTGCATGGCTTTCATCGACCTAACTGAGGCTTTCTACTCGGTCAACAGAGAAACTCTCTGGCGGACCCTCAACAGTTGTGGCTCCCACCAAAATTCATCGCCATTGTGATGCAACTCCACGATGGCATGAACGACAGTGTCCTGCACAATGGCATCCAGTCTGAGTTTTTCCCCATCCAAACGGGCTTTAAACAAAGGGGTGTACTGGCACCAATTCTCTCTCCCATTTTCTTGGATGCCTTTCTTACTCGTGCCAGTGCCAGTTTAGCCGGTGGGATGGACATCTAGTATCTGATGAAAGGATTTTTCAACATAAGACAACTCCAGGCAGGAACAATGGTGCATTACTAAATTTCAGTATGCAGATGATCTCACCTTTGTCGCTCTGAACGTGACCTAAAGGAGATCCTGAACACCTGCGCAGATGCGTGTGCACACTTCAGCCTTGAGTTGAATGTACATAAGACTTAGATTCTCTCCCAGCCTGCCCCTGGCTCAGACACTTCTCCACCATCCATCCAGCTTAACGGTACTACCCTCTATAATGTTACCCACTTTCGATATCTCGGCTCCCATTTGTCCACCACTGCGGACATCGATGAAGAGATTCAGCATCGGATCTGATTATCGACAAAGTTAGACATATATCAAGCAGTGGTCCTCCCCACCCCGCTATATGGCAGCGAGACATGAGGTCAGATACAAAAGGCACCTCAAGGCACTTGAAAACTTTCACCAACGTAGTCTACTATCCATCCTCCGAGTTCGCTGGGAAGACAAGAGAACAAATGCCAGTATTCTTGCTGATACCAACTGTAGGAGCATCGAGGCTACCATTATCCATGAGCAACTACGTTGGACTGGCCATGTTACCTGCATGGACGATAGTACACTGCCAATGCAGGTTCTTTACAGTCAACTAACGAATAGTAAACGTATTCTGGTAGGCAGCTGAAAAAGGTATAAGGATAGTCTTCAGACAAACTTGAAATGTGCCAAATCGACCCCCTTATCTGGGAGACGATTAATGCTCATCGGTAACGCTTGGAGGGGCACCACACGAAAAGGTGTCAATATTTTCGAGCTAGCCCGACTGCAAACCGAGGCAGACAAGCACCAACGCTGGAAAGACGATGCCGCTGCCCCTCCCGCACTAGATGTATCCCCTCACATGTGCAACATCTGTGAACGACTCTGCCGATCCCGTATCGGCTTCTTTAGTCACCTCAAAACTCGCAAATGTAGGTGACATATCCTAATAACTCTTATAATTATATCGTAGCTGGATGATCATCATACTCGATTCCGAGTGATAGCAAAGTAGTAGTTGTATTGTGTGCGTCTGCGTGTGTTTTCATTACTTCCCTCTGTATTCTAACCGTACATGACTTTCGGACATCATACTCGCATGATGTCAAGTAGTCAACATCCCTCTCATAGTCCGGCTTGTCCGGTGACGTTTCGTGCAGTTGAATCTTAGACTTTCCACAGATGCCCTTCTGTCGACGCTTCACCAGACGAATGGTAATTATTAGGAGTTTTCTTGCAGGTCCACCGGTGGACCTTATCCACGAGGTCGCCCGTATTCAAGGCCATGATGTACGGTCCTTGGGCAGAAGATGGAGTCATTACCCTGAAGGAGGACCCGCCCGAAGCCTTCGAGTGGGTACTTGAATATCTGTACAAAAGGAACATTAAATTACCCGGGATAGTGATGGCCCTTCAGGTATATCGCCTGGCCCACAAGTATCAAGTGGAGGAGCTGCCTGAAGTTTGCTCGGAGGTAAGGTAGGAGGAGAAACAGATGTGGTGGGAGGAGGGCTGGACAGGTAGAGAAGGAGGAGGGCTGGACAGGTAAAGTGGGGGGGAGGGCTGGACAGGTGGAATGGGAGGGGGCTGGACAGGTGGTGTGGGAGGAGGGTTGGACAGGAGAGTGGGAGGAGGGCTGGACAGGGAGAGTGGGGAGGAGGGCAGGACAGGGAGAGTGGGAGGAGGACTGGGCGGGTGGAGTGGGAGGGCTGGGCAGGTGGAGTGGGAGGGCTGGGCAGGTGGAGTGGGAGGAGGCTGGACAGGAGAGTGGGAGGAGGGCTGGACAGGGAGAGGAGGCTGGACAGTGGGAGGAGGGCTGGACAGGGAGAGTGGGAGGAGGGCTGGACAGGGAGAGTGGGAGGAGGGGCTGGACAGGGAGAGTGGGAGGAGGGCTGGACAGGGAGAGTGGGAGGAGGGCTGGACAGGAGAGTGGGAGGAGGGCTGGACAGGAGGTGGGAGGAGGGCTGGACAGGGAGGTGGGAGGAGGCTGGACAGGACTGGAGGGAGTGGGAGGAGGGGGCTGGACAGGGGAGAGGTGGGAGGGGCTGGACAGGGAGGTGGGAGGAGGGGCTGGCACAGGGAGGAGGGCTGGACAGGGGAGGGAGTGGGAGGAGGGCTGGACAGGGAGAGTGGGAGGAGGGCTGGCACAGGGAGGAGTGGGAGGAGGGCTGGACAGGGAGAGTGGGAGGAGGGCTGGAAACATTAATTGTAAGACATACACTTTGTGAATCTTTAATAACTTGGCAATCACATTCACACATTTGTAAGGGGGTTTTCATGAGTAATTAGTAATCTTTAACGGAGTGCATGGCTTTAAGATTGATAAGAGGCACAAAAGGAGAAACACACAAACAATAAAAAATAATAAAGGTTGAAAAGCTGAAGAATGAATGTATGAAACGTTAATATGATAGATATTTATGAGAAACTTAATATTGTGGTCACCGAAACAAACTGATGGAGGCTGCCAAGGTGTATAGAAGTGTAAACATTAAATATGGAAAGACAAGACCAGCATGGTTGACTAACGAAGCTATTGCAGGATTGGAGTAAAATAAGAGAGTTTGTAAAGAAAACTCTAAGCAAAACACCTGTGGTTACACTCATTTACACCGTTTTTTTTATTAAATTTGTCGGTCCTAAGATCGCAAGATTTTGTGGTAAGGGAAGTTCTGGGTAAAGAAGTGGAATGGTGAGGAGGTCAAGAAGATGAAGATTTAGGATTCTAGAGACTTAATAAGGATGAATGAGAAAAGTGTATTTTTGTATGATTACAGTAAATCTAGATATTAGGAGAGATCGCGTACTACGAAATGAACGACATTGCAAAGAAGAAATAGGGAAGGAAGTAAAGCATTTAAGAATAGTGGGTCAGGAAGCCCAAGTTATATCCAGCGTCAATCCACCCTCTCTGTATGGTGTAAACCCCGGGAGTATCGACTCTTGTATCCGATACATTCTCCTAGCGAGGAAGAGAGAGCCAGGGGCGGATTGGTGCCGGTGTGTAAGTGGGTGACGTGGTAATACGGGATTGAGGAGGGTAAGGGTGTAGGGGGCCTTGAGGGGTAGAAGAGATTTAAGCAGTTACCTGTGCAGTTACAATGCAGAATATATTAAACAAGGATATAAATACGTAGGACGAAACATAAATCTGGAGTTCAATGTGTTACTACACATTATGGTGGTATTCCCAGCTTGTGCTACAGTTCTGAACCATTTATACATATTCACTGTCCAGCATTTACGAAATAATAGGCCATTGTGATAACAAAACATTTCCCCTCCCCTCTACTGTATGGCCTGCCCTCCTCCTGCTGAAACCTAAGCAAGTGTCACTTAACCTACTCCACGGATGATTTGTGGATGGAATGAGGCCTCTACATACGGTGTCCATTTAGGACGGGGTTGCATTTTTGACCCAATGAATAACGGATGTTTACGCGGGAAGTTGTCAAAGACAATTATTTTTAAATAAGAATACCATGAAAATCATACATCGATGTGCAGGAGTTCCATCTGTACTTAGTGTTTTTTGTTTCAATAAAGATTACTTTGTATCTGCTGTCTACTGAACGCTGAAGTGGAGTGATGTCGGGAGAAGGGAGTCGAGGGGGTTCAGCGCCTGGCACAGTTTTGAGAACAGGTGCACCGTGTTTAGTAAGCATTCTTCATTATGTGAATGCACGATGAACAATCGGTGCAATGACCGAATTGTTGTCTGCCCCTGTGGGCAGAATGGGAAGAGGGTGCGGGGCAGTGTATAACAATTACAGAGAAAATACTTGAATATGGTAGGGAAAAGTATGGCTAAAATATAGTGATGACTAGTAAGGGGAATTATAGAACCATATAGAGGTGTTGAGCAAGGGTAGCTTAGCAGAAGAAAAGGGCGTATTAATAATATTTACTAGCACTAAGGCAGGAGAACGAGAAGCCCAAGACTTGTTTCAATTGTAAGACCTTTGCTAAGATTATGAGCAAAGGATTTAGGGAACTACTGTAAATGTGTGTTGAGAAATCGTAAATTTATTGACTCAGAGAATTTCTCCTAGAGAGGTAGCGTCTATCAGTAACGTAAATGAGAAGTTTGACATAACTGGGGAAGAATGGATGGTTGTTTGATGCTATCGTGAATATATCGGTTCTGAATATATCGTGTCTGTATGGTTGATGCAATACTAGAAATGGAGGTGAGAATCGTTGAGTGCAAAATATAATTGAGACAAAGGGACATAAATATACAGGTAATTGGTTAATCTACAGTAATTGGACGAGGCTCCAGCAAGAGTCTTGAGTGAATGATGATGAAATTGACAGGAGAAAGGATGTTTCAGACAACTGCTGGAAAGAGTCAAGGTATGATATTTCAGAGGAAAGGAGTTTCAAGGTAATGTTCTTATGAACGATGAATAGTTGGAGGTTATGAATGAATATAAATAGCAGGAGAGTGTCACAACCAAACACTTCATCGTAGCAAATTTTCCAGCCCAGAAGTGGTGATATTTTTCTGTTTCTACTTAATCATATGAATGTAAGGAAATTTTTTTTAGCTGTGTGTGGATACACGTAATGAATTATATGAAGCTGCAGTTTATATTGTTATGCCGAGGCATAATTTGGTTTTATAACTTTTGTGAACTAGGTATTCTGATTATTTTCTATTCCATCTTGCAGTTTTTTTGACACGTTTTAGGAGATTTTCTTGGATATTACCAATGTAAGAATATTCTAGAATGCATTGCATAATTTTGCTATGATTTACTTACATATTGTAAGCCTCGATCACAGTAGAACATTATAGAACTTCTCAGGAAGTATCTCGTTCCGACCTGAAACGCCTGAATGGCGTAAGGATGTTCTGGGCACATGAAGAGAGGTATAAGTATAAACAGCCAGCGAGGTTATCTATCCTCCCCTTACTGCAATCTCCCTTCCCTCACCACCTTTATCCTTCCACTGAACCTCCTTCACCGCTGTCACTAGCCATTGATTGATTGTCTGATTAAGTAGTCGCCCGTTTCTGTTCAGAGTGTGAGATACATGCCTAGTGACAGTTAAAGATTATTGGTGTTCAAGTATTGTGGAATTGTTGTGAGCGATATAAAGTGAAAATTCAAAGGGATTGTACATTAGTACTGTACTAACTGTATATATTTGAAGTGAGAAGTCCACTAATGAGGACATACCCTGTGAACAGTTTTGTGAATATTTAGTGATTACTAAGGAAGGCTACAGCTCACGAGTGTTTTTCTGTGACTTGGTGGAAATCTACCTTGTTGTTTTTTCAGTACACTGATACCGATCGTCGAGAAATTACCAGAGACTGGCGGGATAGCTCGTGGTATTTCGACGACATTTGTGATATATCTACTGCTTCTGTATATACGACCTGGCCGCTCATAACCAGCGGTGGAAGCTGGTAAGTGGCGGAAGGGTTCGTAATACTGGTGCCAGGAGTGGGATAGCCTAGCAGTGAGATATTAGTCACGATGGAAGGTGACGGTGTCCAGACCAGAAACCAGGCCAGACAAGGGGAGATTTCCGCGGAACTGGTGCAATTCTTACACGCTCAACGAGAAGAACAGAAGGAGCAAAAAACAAGGTGGCAAGAACAGATACAGTCACGACTAGAAGAGCAGAAGGAGCAACAAACAATGTTGCAAGAACAGCCACAATCACAAATGGAAGAACAGAAACAAATACTGCAGGAACAACGAGAAGAACGGGAGCAACAAACAAGGTTGCAAGAACAGCTACAATCACAAGAAGAACAAAAACTACTGCAAGAACATCGAGAACAGGAACAACTACTTGCAGGAACAGAGAGGAGAACAGAAGCAACAACTACAGCAGCTGCAGGAAGGGATCAACAAGATTATTCATAGACGGGATGCGACTCTGCAAATGATGTGTAACAGATGGGATGACGCCTTGCATAAGGTACAAGTAGAAATAGGAGTGACAAAAGAGGAAGTGGGCGAAAAATTGATGGAGCATAAATAAAAAGTGAGTGGTGAGATCACAGAGGTAAGTGAAGAGCTAAAGAAAGTCAGTAGCAGGATGGAAGTTCTGGAGAATTGTCTTTACAGCAGGGTATCAGCCAAGATCTAGTGACCCCTATAATTGTGATGGTGTTCGTGAAACATCGTTTGTGCACGCTCAGAGTGGAGTGAATAGTGTTGAAAGTGATGGAAAATACGAGGAGCGCGTGGAAAAAGGAAGTGTTGAGTTGAATTACAGAGCACCTGAGTTCAAACCCCGAGCTACGTCAGGTGAACTATCCAAGAGAGCCTGCGAAGAAGAAACCACAGAAATTGGATGGCAAGGTCTCATGGGAAGCATACCAAGCACAGTTTAAGCTACTGGCTGAACAAAACGGGTGGAATGAGAAGCATTGTGTAGTGCAGTTAGCCATGTGTCTTAAGGGCGCGGCTATGGAGGTTCTCTACTTACTCAACCGGAATAGGTAGGCTCTGAAAAAACAAACAAAAAAACACCGGTTATGGAGTGCGTACGCCCTCCTAACCACGACCCCTGCCTGAACCGCCAACCTGACGACCCTAACCACGACAGGCTCCGCACAGAGAAAGCGGACCAGCTACGGGCCTTCCACGAAGCCCTGAAAAGCAAGAACACTGCTACCGCCTCCAACAACTCCACCACCACTGTTAACGCCACTGAGGACGACAACTGGACGAAGGTTGAAAACAAAAAACGCCGACGTGCTTTTTCGGGAAACGAATGCCGTCAAGCAGCCCAAAAGGCACCCATCACCACCACCAGCTCACCCCCAACGACACTGCCAAAATTCCGGATCTCGAAAACGGACACGAAAACAACGTATGCCGCCATCACAGAGATGGAGAAACTAAATCCACTGGCCAAGTCTTCAGTGCGGCCCAACCTAAAGGGGGAGATGATTATTCACCTCAAAGACAAAGATTCCGGAACCACCCTCGACACTTACCTGAAAAACACCACAACCGTTGCATCAATCAAGCTGTACCCCGCCCAGAAACTGATGAAGTCGGTAGTTCTCCGGTACCCAAAGGAGCGACCCCTCGAACCCCTGGAGAACCACCCGAAGATCCTAAAAGCCGAGAGATGCTCTCCCCCGTCCGACAAGACGGCCACCACAAAACAAGTGCTCATAACACACTACGGTCCACCCCCCAGCACCATAGACCTCAAAACCTGGGGTATCTACGAAGTGAGGCCCTTCGTCCCGGAGCCCCTGCGGTGCTTCAGATGCCAGAAATACGGGCACCATCAGACGAGGTGCACGTACAAGGAAATCTGCGCAGTCTGCACGCAGAAGCATGGCACACACTCCTGCCTCACCAAGTTTAAAAATGGGAAAAAATTGCCTCCAAGTGTGCCAACGGCGGGGGCAAGCACCACGCCTGGAACCTTGGATACTCCAAGAGGACAAAGAGGGTCCAGGCAAACCGACCAGCAGCAAGACCGGCCCCCACCGCCTGCACACCAGCCCCACCAGGTACCTTCGTGTGGGGAACCCAAAGGCAAAAGCAACAAAGCCAACCACCTCAGCCGGTCAACAACCAAAGTGCAGCCCAGTTTCCTGGCCTCACTACTGCCACACCTCAGCCACCCAAACAGCAGACAACGACGACCACGAAAAAGACAAAACAAGCGCACACCAAGGCACCAGAAGGAATGATACACGTATCAAACCTAGCCAAAGTACTGACAACCTTCGCGGAGGGCCTAGCCGGACTACTGGGCCACAAGATCCAACCCACACAGCTCCAAATACTCATGGGGAGCGTCCTCGGGAAAGTCGCCACAGCTCCAGCCACCTCAGTGGAGGATGCCACGCCAGTCCCCACATGAGTGACATCCGAGGTACACACTACACCGAAAAAGGCCACCAGAGAACCAAAGATACCGACAGCTCCCAGGAAAAAATTGGACATTTCAACTCCCCTCAACCAAATCACGTCCTAGAAGGCAAAAACCACCACAGAACAAGAAGATATGAACCGGATCCAGTCGGAATCGGACCTGAACATTTCCATCGAGGACCACGAGAAGTCCACGATGAAACAGTGGTGGAAAACATGAGCACCCCGTACATCCTAACATGGAATGCTCAGGGCATCAAAAACAAGAAACACCTGCAAGAAGCAGCAGCCAAGGACAAGCTTGACATTATGCTGCTACAAGAAACACTTCTACAAGAACACCACTGTTTCAAATTCAGTGGTTACAAGACATACAGGAGGCATTTCACGCAGGCGTCAACAAGAGGATGTATGATCTTGGTCAAGTCAAGCATACCCACCTCCGAGGTCATGCAGCAATTTCCATGTGGGGAAAAAATTGAGACACAGGCCGTCAAAGTAACCCTCCAAGAGCGGGAATTAACTGTTCACAACATCTACAAGAACCCAAGGGGCTCACTGGAGGTGACTCAATTATTCGCTTCAGCCGCAGACCACGCAACACTCATAGGAGGAGTTTTCAACGCACATCATCCCTTCCTAAGCTCGGTAAGCCCCACCAATGAAGACGGCCTACACCTATACATCACCTTTCAAGACACACCCGAGATCTGCCTCCTGAACACAGGAGAGCCCACCCACACTAGGGGAGGAAGGCTAGATCTGACCTTTGTCTCCAGTGCACTACAGCCTTCGCCATCCAGGCAGCTACACCCCACGCTGACCACCGCCCACTTTGCCACCCTAACAACACTGAAGGTGAACAAACTCCCCACTCCACCCCCGCCGAGATGGAGATACAACACCCAAAAGGCAGACTGGGGACTCTTTTAAGAAACACCTGACTAAGTGGCGCGAAAAATCACAGCCGGCCGGCGCAGCACCCTTGGACGAGACAACACTCCACCAACAATTGGTCGAGGCGTTTCATCAAGCGGCAGAAGAGGCTATCCCAAAAACAAAACCCACATCAAGACAGTACAAGGATTACTGGTACTACTGTCCCAGGGTGAAAGAACTCAACCACAGAGTGAACACGGCCCGAAGAAACTACAGGAGACATCCCACGGAAACAAACAGACATCTCCTGCAAGTCATAGTTAAGGATACCAGGGAAGAGAAGGAAGAAATCAAAAACGTAAGCTGGCTCAAGTGGTGCTCCGAACTGAACGAGCACACCTTCCTCGGCAAAATGTGGGCCCAGATCGCTGGTAGATTACAGTGCTCCAGCACTCATTGGACTGAGAGAAGACCAAATAGCTAAGCTAGAAGTTATCCAAAATAATGCTCTCAGGACCATGCTCGGAGCACCCATGTGGACCAGAATTTGCAATTTGCAAATGGAAACTGAACTACCACCCCTGGCAGTACGAGTCCAGCAGGTGACAGCCGGTCTCCTCGCCAAAATCTGTAGATGAGACAAGCCCACAGCTGCCAAAACGCGAATCAGTGCCTCCCGCCACCTCGACCACAGAGTGCGAGGAACCACCTGATCACACGATGCAAGCGAGGTCATCCGACACCTGCAAGCAGAAACACTCGTCAAGAACAATCAAGACATACGAGACAATGGTTACGTAGTTCCTCCACCATGGAGCCCTCCACGAGCCACATTCAAAATTACCGACCTAGGTGATAGCAAAGCCAACCTCGAGAAGGACGACCTCAAAAGAATAACTCTGGAAGCCATAGCCACCGAGACACCGGCTGATGCAGCATCATACTTCACAGACGGCTCGGTGGATCCAAAACATCATACATCCATAGCGGCCAACTACACCCAAGGTCAGACCCTCCTATGGAGACTTTCAAATGACTGCTCCACCCCACAAACAGAGTTGGTAGCAATCTCAAAGGCCCTACAAAACGCTGCAACACAACACAACAAGTCCATCATAATTCACATGGACTCGAAATCGGCCATGCAGGCACTGCAACACAGTCAACCAAAAGACAACGTCCACATCATAACCTCGATCCTCGCACAGCTACAGGAATTCCAAAGACAAAACCGCCCAGACGTCTTACACTGGATTCCCAGTCATGTAGGGATCAGGGGAAACGACGTGGCAGACGAAGCAGCCAAGGCAGCCACACGTTCTAATAACGTACACATTCAAGTTCCAGCAAGCGTGCAACAGATGAAGAATCACCTCAGAAAGACTAGCAAGCTCCACATCCAAAAGAGCTTCCTTCACGCATTCAACGCTGGTTCCCAATAAGCCAAATGGTACCTGGCGACTACAGAAGGAGAACCACCTTTCGCGGACAAGAAAACACCAAGACAAACCCAAGTTAGCCTTCATCGACTACGACTAGGGTACAAGCGCTCCTGGCAGACGATCGGAAGTGACGTCATGGAATGCACCGATTGTCAGGAGCCAGCAGCAACCCACTTGAACACTATCTCCTCGACTGCGAATTCACACAAAGTCTCCGAAACAGAATTCAAAACTTCCAAGAAGCACACACAACACCAGCGGCCACTCTAACCCGAAAGGCCCAAACAAACCACATTCACCACCTTCTCCGGGTCATCACACGATACCCACCACCGAGATAGCTTAGAAAGTATCCTCTCCCAGCAAGTGCGGACCCCAGTTCGGGGGGCGCGCCACTCCGAAACTGACCACGTCCAAGAGTGGCGGTTGGTGGTAAGAATCCACTGATCGGGGGTCCGCTCACACTTGCAACCTGCAGTATCCCTTCATATCTGCAGGTAGGACGACCTCCAATCCCAAATCCGGTCTGGCTGCTCCAGAAGCTCCAGCCGGAACCACCAAACGGGCCGTCTATAGGCAAAGGCCTGTGTCGGACTACTGTCCGACAATCTCAACAACAACAAGGAGGTTAATAGCCAGTTGACAGGAGAAGAGCGAAGCAGTTGCATGTCACTGGTAAAGGTACTGGGACGAAGGTATGGAATCAAGCACGAAAATGAGGTTTACAGGGCCAGATTCCATACTCGTACTCTGGACCTGAAAAGTATGGCTCATAAAGCGTACCCTAGAGCATCACCTGATCTGTTAGCCGTGTTGTTGAGAGAACAGTTTGTGGACGCATTGGGCAGCACGCAGCTCAAGATTCATGTGAAGTAGTCCCAACCTATAACTCAACAGGAGGCTTTGGCTATAGTGCTGGAGTTTGAACCTTAAGGGAGGTCAAGTGTACCAAGCTTCAAGGCGGAGTCCAGCTCTGGATTTAAAACACGAAAGGGTAATGTACAAGAGACAGAGATTTAAAGGAACCTTTTGTTGTTGTGAGAAGATTAGGCACAAACAGGGGGACTGTTACAAGCGGAAACGAGAGTGAGAGAAGGAAAATGCAGAGAAGAACATGGAGAAGAGAGGATGTTGGACATGTGGAGAAGATGGACACTTCAAGACTATTTGCCTACAGAATTCCAAGAGGGAAAGAAGAGCAGCCCACTAAGACGGAAAAATAGAGATGGCTGGTGCTGAGAGGCGACGACCACCCTGTCTTACCAGAGCCTCACTGTAAACAAAATGCATCCGAGCCACTGTAAGCTATGTCCAGGTTGATGGTGAGATCGATGGCATAAGGTGTCCGTTGATCGACACAGCCTCGGAGCAGACTTGTCAGGTACGATACGAGTAATAGAAGCTCCAAAGTTGTTGGTAGCAAAAGTCAGAATGGGGAAGATGGCAGAGGAAGTAGCATTGGGTTAGGAAGGGAACTGTAGTGGGAGAGATAGTCTTGGTTTGACACGACTACGTTATATATTTGATTTAGCGCAGAGCGCACGAATTGGGTTTTTGTCTGTGTTGGCTGTGTGATCCTCGGGTCACCACTCCTCCGAATTGTGTTAGATATGAGTAAAAGAAGCTCCAACAACTTTCCCTGAATACGAATTCGCAACTTTTTTATTTACAACAGGTACCTACTTTCTTCTAGGTGAAGAGGGACCAAGGGGGCCAGGAAGAGTGTCCAAACAACTTTCCGCCGGCCCGGGAATCGAACCCGTGACATCTTGCTTGCGAGGCAAGAGCGGCACCGCTCTACCACCGGCGTCCCTTGTGAAGCTGGAAGTGGTTACTCATCGACAACTCCCTAAGACGTCACAGTAGCTGTGTGGGATAACTAGACACTGTGCAGTACTAAAGGGACCAGTGGATTCAGCATCAAGCTTGGAGGGGAAGAAAAAACCTACAGGATATTGTAGCGGATATTGAAAGACTCTTGCTTTCTGGGCCATGGCTCGATGCAGTTGAAAATTAAAGGAAAGTGGGTACTGCTGAAGACTGTAAAACATACAACTGCTGGGGTTACAGCTAGGTGGACTGTAGTCATTCCCCCAAGGTCAGCGGTGCTGTTGTCGTGCAAGGTAAACAGTGCCTTGTACACCCGTCTGGAAGTGGTAGAGCCTGATTTTCAGCAGTGTGGCTGGAGAGGGGCACTTCACAAGAAATGCAGTTGCACTACAGTGAAGAAGGATCCAGCTGTTGATGGGGAATGCTTTGAGAAGTTGCAGCTGGAAGACGGTGGTCGAGTGGATGAGCCAGGGCTCAGTGCGGTCAGCAATGGAGACTATCTCTGGAGTAAGTCCTATGACTAAAAACTACTGGGCTTAGTGGGATGGTCATCGGCTGAAGGTTGGTCTGTTGCAGCGCCTCAACAGATACTTGCAGGCAGTAATACACCGGAAGTTGAGGTAAGAGATCCTGGGAGAGTTGCACAAAAATCCAGCCAGTAGACCTCTGGGAGTGAAGAAAACCCTGAGTAGCCTGCAGCAGAGGTTTTACTGGCTTGGCAGACGTAAGGATGTGAAAGAATGGTGCTGTTCATGCATTGACTGCTGGGCCAAGAAGGAACCAAAGATATACTCGCGTGCCCCACTGCATATGGAGAGGGTAGTAGTGGATATTGTGGCACCTCTGCCACTCACTGCAGATGGTTATAATAACAGGGGATGGCAGTCTGAAAAGACTTTCTCCATATTAGACGCATACAGTAAACAATATGTGCGTAGTAATGTTCCTCTGCGCAACAACAGCAACATCTAAATGCATGTGTTGACTGTATCCATACATAGCATTTGGTATTGTAGGACATGCCTATAAGCCTCACAATTTCTGCCTTGCCATTACCTTCATTGTAAAGGGCAATTATCGCTCCACGCATACTGTTTCCTCTCCATGATGAATGACATGATCATGACATAGTGGTCACGAAATCAACTCTGAAGAAGTGTTGTACGCCTAGAAAAGAACCTGACATCATACCTGAGACACCTCAAACATTCATAATGATAAGGACGTATTTTCCGATGCTGAGACATACCCTGTAGAGGCTTTAGATTGTAAAGGTTATCACGTTTAATAATCACTGGCGTTGTTACGAACACGATATTATTGAAATATAGCCTGTATTATTTCATGATCCTGGGTGTCTGTTATATTACATGCTACAACATTACTACACATTTTTCGGTTATTATATAGTATATGCTAACATTGCTTGGGTTCATAGTAAATCTACCGTGTCGTTGATACGGTTTCACATAGGGCATCAAACATGTCATGTATGGTGATTGTAATGCTTTCATACAGGTATGACTATAATGCAATGTTTACAGTTTACATGTTGATGGATACTTGCAATTATAAAGATAAACTACCCTGGTTATAATCCTTTGCGGCACCTAAGCCTACTTAGCCTTACCAACCCTACCGAGGCAACAGTGCCCAGTCAACAGGGGTTGTATTGTTCGTTTTGACATCCATCGGACCCCAAGCCTAGAGTTTGCCGAAGATAATTGGTGTTCAAGTACTGTGGAATTGTTGTGAGCGATATAAAGTGAAGAGACTAAAGAATTTTAAACTGGTCGTGTGCTGACTGTATACAGGGTGATTCAGCAAAGAGTACATTAAATTGAAGGATGAAATCCTTGGACAATTCTAAACAACAATGTGTCTAAGGTAAAATGTCAGATTCTGCGTAGTTTCCATGTTGCAATACATTTAAGATGTTGTATTAATGAGAGTGAATTTGAAGTGAAACCCCCGCAGGTTGTTTGTAATCATTTATTCACAGATCTCTATATTGTGACCCCTCTTTGCTACAACCTAAAGGGAATGTTCAAAGTTACCCACTTCTTTCTCAATGCAGGCCTGTACACGTCGTACCATTGATTGTCTGACGCGTTCCAGAATGCCTGGATTATGTTTAATTTGCTCGCACCTGTCACAAACACGAGGGCATATGCAGAACTGACATTTTACCATAGAGACATTGTGGTTTAGAATTATTCAAAGATTTCATCCTCCAATTTAATGTACTCTTTGCTGAATCGCCCTGTATATTCGAAGTGAGAAGTTCAGTAATGAAGACATACCCTGGAAATCTTTTTTTGAAGATTTAGTGATTATTAAAGAGGTCTACAGTTCACAAGCGTGTTTCTCTAACCTGGTGGAAGTCTACCTTTTTGTTGTTTTGTCTGTACACTGATATCGATCGTCAGGAAATTACCGGAGACTGGCGGGACAGCTATTGGTATTTCGATGACACTTGTGATATATCTACCTTTTCTGTATATACGACCTGACCGCTGATAACCAGCGGTGGAAGCTGGTAATCGGCGAAAAGGATCCGTAACAATATATTCTTTCCTTGGTATTATTCTAATAATAGTGAAAGATTTCGTTTTGAATTTGCTTTCTTTATATCTGTATCGCCCAAGTAGAGATAATATTTTCTTAAACATTTCTTGACGACTTTTGAGCCTTTAAGAAGTATATTGGACGTCACTAATTTAGTTATAGACTCGGGTAGCAATCTTGATAAACAACAGGAAGACGCTCGTCTGATCCTGATGACTAAAAGATAATATTCTGGATTAATTACTAAAACAATATATTTCGACTTAGTCTTGATAGGTTAAATCTCTTTTGAAAAGCTGAATTTTCCATAAAAAAAAAAAAAAAAGAACAAAACCAATACATAATGCAGTGATTCAAAAAATATTATCCGACTATAACCGGATATAGTAAGTATTTAAAAAAATAAAGGGCAGAACAATACTCGGCTTAACGTATAAAATTAAAGAATATAAAACGAAACTACTGGCAAGAGTGAATGAATTGGTCATCTGCACAGTGAGTCACCTAAGTGTTTTTTTTCTTGCAGTATCTGGTGGAGGAGGTGGACTACGACACATTCCCCAGCGTGTTCGACACAGCCCTGCTGCTGGAGGATCATAAGCTGCTAGAGCGCTGTAGTGAGGTCACTTTCTTAGCTCTCACTCAAACACTTTAGACTGACTTGAAAATATTAAATTATTATTATTAAATGCTTTCAAGACTTGTCCTGCTGTGATAGAGAAATTCAAGGGGCCAAGAATCATTCCTTTCACCATCCTTGTTGAGTTTTCTTATCTCCAGAGAAAGTGTGAGGGTGGACCTTCTGGTTTCGAGTCTCGTCTAACGTGAAGTGGCTTTGGGTTTCATTCCACTGGCTCATAGTTTCTACTGATTTTCAAAGCACCTCTATGCACGCTTTGTCAGTGGTGGTGTAGAGGGGATGGGGGGATGGTGTTCTGTTTGATAAAATTTTACTGGTCACTTGACTTTCCTGTGCCATAAAATGGGATTTCCAAGTTCAGCCCAGTTTTTATTTTCGTAGTCTACAAAAATACTGTCCTCGCTGTCAGAGGAATGTATGAAGCTGTAGAGGCTTTTTAAAGATAAATTTAAAGTAATAATTTTATATTGAGGCAGATCGTGGCGGTGTGGTCGGAGAAGGTGTTGTCGTCTCGAGAGCTGGGAGGACTGCGAAGATCATCACTGAAAAAGCTCCTCACTCATCCCAGACTCAACGTTACCTCTGAGACCTTCGTTTTCCTTGCACTCGTAAATTGGTAAACTATGTTGAATATTTTGTTGCTCAATCGTTAAGCTGTTGACTACGGAAATAATAGTAATACACATATTAGAAAAAAATTAATATGGATGGAGCACTGTAGATTAACTTTTAGAAAAGATTAAACATTCACTATACCAAGAAGTGTGGCGAGAGGAGTGCTGATGTCCTGTACACGTCATGCCCTTCATGACCTTGATTAGAGAGCATGCATGGGTCAGTTCGAAACATAACCTGTATATCTTGCACACATTCAGTACTGTACCTTGTCTCGGGGAAGTATCTCACTGGTCTTTCTCTGACGATCCATAAATTGTAATCTTGGTGAGGAGTTAATGACGTTCATGCAAGATATTATTACAAGAATTGATGACTTTTCAGGGGCTTGGAGAACTTGGACTTGTACGAAGAGAAAACCTCACAGCAGACCTCTGCTACACAAGCGACACCTGAAGTACATCCGCATGTTAACGGCAGCCAGGGAATAGAACCAGAACCATTGACGGGAGGTATGGAGGGCAAGGAGGTCGCAAGTGCCACTCACAAGCTGAGGGAGTTATTAGAAGAATTCCTGCCTCTAGTGCGGTTCCTCAACATGACAGTGGAGGAGCTAGAAGAGTGTGTGGTGCCCTCTGGTATCTTTACTAGTGATGAGAGCGCCGCCCTTATCCAGAGGAGCAGGGGGAGAGACACCTTTGTACTGCCCTCCTTCATTTCTCATTTGGCTGCGAGTAGACGGGAATCGGCGATAAAAACGACAACCTTGCCTTGTCCAGGATCGGACAGCGGCCCCTCCAGAACCTCCAATTCCCATAATCAGATCACTCTTAACTTGCTTCAGAAATTACGTGTAGACAAGCCAGTCTTATTGGTGAGAATCGCTGCTACATGCATACCAAGTTTCAGCGATGGTGAAGTAAACGTTTGGGATTCGGCAAACGAGACAGTTGGAAAGGGAATTTGGCAAGGAGTAAATTGTACCTTCAAAAGACCTCTTAAGTTGATGACTGGCAAGTGGTACAGAGTGATGGTGTCTCGTCGTGAAGCTTTGTGTTCACTGGCCGAGTCTTTACTGTCTATGGTACACCTAGAATCGACTTCCACGATCCAGTCACCTTGTAATGGCAAGGTAATCATTACTTATTTTGTTGATAGCGTGGCAGAAGGAGGAGACGCAGATTTTATATACGTTACACCTAGCTAAGACAACGTAACAAAAGATGTGGTTCTTGACGTTCATGGATAATTGAAAGTTAATAATATATGGCAAGTGTATTAACTCCTGGACCTCTGCATGAATACTATAGCGAGGTAGTAATACCTTGTCCCAAGAGAGCTGACATGCTGTCCGTCATTCAGTACTTACGAAACTGACCAAATTGATGGAGTGATAAAAGGAGAAAAATCTATTTTAAAATGAGATAGGAAGGATATTGACGCAATTTGAACCACTCGGGTTCATAGTGTTGTTAGTTTTCCTCATACATATTGTGCTTTTATACCTACCATTTGAACCCGTCAGGCGAAATGTATCCCATTTTTTTTTTAAGATTTTACTGTATACTTTTAAATATTGACTCATTTTATCCCGCTGAAGGTGAAAATTGCAATGTTTTAATCGTTACTAATTAAGTTAGGTGTATGTTAATACGGAAACAACTATTGTATCCTGTTCTATTTTTTTATTGTAAAAAGGAAAATATTATTGAAGTGAAACGAAACATTTGTATGGATAGAAATAAATCATCTTACATTTCTTATACTGATTTTGATAATAAAAATATCCTGAATAATAGACACTGACGTTCAAGGATGGCAAAAGTTGACGTGTGACCAAACGGTAATCAGTGTTGACCCAGTTCTGAAACACCTCAATTTACCATTGGATTGCAAAATGTTTACATGACTTCTTGGACTTGTAAGAACTCTGCTTACTATCTCTGCATTTTGGTAAGACGGTTTGTTTCTGTGGCACATATAGAGGGACAAATACGGACTGGAGAGTTAACCTGTCGGAAAGTTAGTTACTCTGTTAAATTGATGAGTAATACTGCCACTTGACACTATTTTTGTGACGATGATCTATTTAATCGGCGTATGAACAGAAGTGAATTTAAAAGGTACAAGACTACTCCAAGTTGTCTGAAGAGTTAAAGATAAATATTTCAGTCGTACAGCAGGAAGTTGGGTGTACGTAATGCTGGCAGAAAGAAAGGTAGTTTAAGTTGATCAAGAAACACGGACCTAAGTTAAAAGTCACTCGGAGGCTGGGGGGTATAAGAGATTTTACGAGGACTCGGAAATTGTGTTCACCCAAGAATGAATTTTTGTGACAATGCGGGGAGGTATAGATACATCTAGATCATTAAAATTCATAGAATTAACTTTGAGGAGGAAATGGTTGAAATAATATACAATAAGAAAAAGAATAGCTAAGTTTGAAGAGGTTATGTTTCAGAGGATTACACGCTAAAGAAAAAAGTATTTTTCATCTTAACAGCAATCAAGAAGTAAAATTTGGAGTTAATTTACACACGAAACTAATAGTAGTAGTTCCTTTATTATGGGTGAACAAGTCATAAACTAACACGAGCGGTAGCGGTGTAACAATGTGTGAGTGAGAAATTAGATCTGAACTAGGGAGAGTAGATTTAACTACCATATATATATATATATATATATATATATATATATATATATATATATATATAAAACTGTGAGCAAAGTCAGGTCCGATCACCAATGTTGTATGTCTTGGCGTGTGTTAATGCCTCACTATCGGCACCTCATGTCTCTCAAGTAACTTTATGCTAATTTACATTCCGTCTCTCTCAGGTTCTCATTCACTTCATCTCTCTCACCCTCACACACGCCACTTGTTTACATTTGTTTCTCCTGAACTTTGACGGGCCACAATTCCATCACTACTACAAGACATCGTCCTCAGTATCTCTTCTACACTCTTAAGAGACGACATTCCTGACTACTGGTCTTCATTCCTCCCCTCATCATGTATGTACTCTTATATCTTCTCGCTTCACCATTTTCCAATTTCGCCCTTAGTGTTTTGAGCCTCTTCCCCTCCTAGGCTCCTTCCTATCAATACTCTCCCTAGTCTCGCTTCATTAACCCTGTTCTCCAGTTCTCTGCTTCGTTGTCTCATTACTATCACAGTCTCAACAGCTTTCCCTCTTACACTCTCTGTCGGGAGAATTTTGTCCATGTATACGTCCATCAATCATTCTACGCAGGTAACTCCCTCACCCTATTTGTTACTCTCACGCCCGTATTATTAAACAACATTTTCCTCTGAAGAAAAGTCTTCTTGAAGAGATTGTTCTTTTAAGCGATATTTTTAATTGCTCGAACCTCGTTCCCTTCGTGTGGGACCAAGTAGGGTAGGTCTCGTAATACTGTCCACTTCGCTGATGCATTATGGGTCGTTTTTTCGCTGATGCATTATGGGTCGTCTTACTTAAGGGCCAATTGCAAGATCAGTCGTGGTGTACACCATGCCGTGGTATCCCGGCGGTCGTAATACAATTAGTGTTTCCTGTTTTGGGGGTTTCTTAGCATCCCTGGATTCTGGGACAAACCAGGATATTTCCCGGGATCCCGGGATTTCCCGCATCATGTGATATTTGTACTAACTAATGCTATATGCTAACCCTATACTTCATTAGTGTAGTATCTGTAGATTATTTGATAGGCAATTGATTTAATAAATTATATTATACTGAAGCAAAGTTCTCTTTACTAACTTGCATACTGGTGTAAAAATAGGTACATAATATGATTAAACAAGCAAAAATTTAATTAATCTCATTCCGTTAGCCATAAAAGAAACTCACATACATTTGGAATGGCATTCAAAGTTAGCTATTATAAAAAATACGAATTCTATATTTAATGCCATTTGGAAGCCACATTCTATAAAAACCTAAAGCGAACACTTGAATGACCTGTGAAAAAAATAATAGCATAAAATCATTTGTGCACACAATCCACACAGTCACGCACACCAAAAGTTGTTCATGAAATAACTCTTCAAGAAGCACAAACAGTCAATCTCATTCTGTTAGCCACAAAAGAAACTCAATGATATTTGGAATGACAATCAAAGTTAGCCATTATAAAAAACAATTATTCTATGCCATTTGGAAGCCCTACTCTACAAAAAAAATTAGAGAACACTTGAATGACCTGCAAAAAAAAAAAGGAACAGAATCATTTGCACACACAAAGCCATGTACACACTAATAGTTGTTCTTGAAATAACTCCTCAAGAAGCACAAACAGTCAATACTGCAGTCAGTGAGCCTTGTTCTTAGTTTTGTAATAAATAGGCCAGCAGCTGAAAATGCCCTTTCGGCTTCAAATGAAGTTGGTGGTACTGAGATGAGGGCCTGGAATAGTTTCTCTAAATTATGTGTTCTCTCTCCTGTTGCCTCAAACACATCGAACTCTTTCCTAATATGTTTGCATTCATACACCTTTCTACTTTTACTCTGAACCTGTTCCATTGCTGCCTTGAGTTTATCTGTGAGTGTCATTTGTTCATCTACAGATATATGCATATTATCCTTAGCTGGTGGCTGCCAATTTGATAATTCCTCCTCATTACTTACTTCAAACATTCATGCGTTTTTGTATTTTACATAGTGCAAATCATAGATAAGGAATAACAAAAGAATTCCGGGATTTGAACCAAATTACCGGGAAAAAAAAACACAACCACTTACGCCCGGGATTCCGGGATCCCGAGATCCTGGGAAGGAAACCCTAAATATAATGGAGTGAAATTTTTTTTATTTTTCAAGATGGGCCATGGTGCATGATGATGGTACCCGACTGTCGTTTGTTGTTACTACGTCATCGTAGTGTAGTTAGGTGTACCAACTGGCGGAAGACTTGGGGGTTGGTATGCTTGCACCCTCTAAACGTTGTCAGTGGCACGAAACGTTTACTCTTGCTACACGACTTACGAGCATAAAAATCCTGAATCCCAAGCTAAGGTGCACCTCATTTTCCTATTTTCTTGGATTATAAGCCAATTCTGGGAATGAAATAAGATCATTTACAGTGAATATAGGTAAATAAAACCTGTGACAACCATAAAAACGTAGGAATTTTGTGTAATATCTGTTCCTTTTTTCTTTATCCTTATTAAATCTAACAATAAAGTTTATAAGTTTTTCATGAACTTGGGGTTGGGTGAGTGTAAATAAAGAGACCTATGGCCTCTTCTGTGGATGAAGTCAGTAGAATATAACAAAGTACAGTATTAGGTATTAGTGTAAATAAAGAGAACTATGGCCTGTTCTGTGGATGAAGTCAGTAGAATATATCAAAGTACAGTATTAGGTATTATAATTTTGTTATGACAGTGATGAACTCACTGAATAGATGAATTGGGATAAAATCTTGAAAAAAAAATCACCATAACTGTTAGTTTTCTATAAAACAAGAAATTATCTTTGTACCAAAAATTTACTTTCATATTATACAAGTATAAAGGCCAGTTATCTACAAGATATGAAAACTTGAGATAATGTTTCCTCCTTTTCTCCACCTGATTACAGTATAGTAATGCAATAAATACCCTTTCAAACAAGCAAGACATGAACACTTTCCCAATGTCAGGAGTAAAAATGTATTTGTTGTTTAAATGGTCTTTTATTTGAAAAAATATTCCATGTAAATACTGAATATAGATCCTCACCAGAGATTCTTCATATAGTTAGTGTGCAGACATTTGCTTACAAGGCATATATTACTCAACTATTATGGAAATGAAGACATGTTAGGTTAGGTTAGATTAGGTTCATCTTGTGAGCAAATGTCACGGAACCCATATACAGTAGATATAGTCACGAAATTCTACCAGCCAACTAATCGGAAACTAATAATGTTAAACATAGAACAAGATGATAATTAAATGGTTTAAAAATATCCTCAATACAGTCTGCAATGTTAATTGCAAATTATTCCTGCATTTTTTAATGTTTAATATAAACTGTAATAATAATAAGGATAAGAATACAATGATAATGGTTGTTATTTCAGAATATAGGCTTTATTAAAAGCAGGATATGTTATAATATGTGGATAATCAGGAGTAAAAAAAAAAGATTAAAGAAAAATCATCAACAAATTTCACAAATATATTAATACGTAATATCCATGTATGTATGCAGAGTGTAAAAAAAGATAATAATTAAGGCATACAGTATGTTATAATTTCTCCAAGGCATATTTTCAGAAAATTCCAGAAACTGCATTATTTCCTGTCTACGAGTAATTTGGGGATTTTACGGAAAGTCTCCTCATTTTTCTGTTCGAGTCTGGGAACCAATTCCGAGGTTATCTTAGGTAGCTCAGATTTGTTTGGTTTGATATGCAACACACACTCAAAAAATTGATCCCTTTTTTGGGAGCAATTCGTAGAACAAAAATTATAAGCCCTTTAAAATTTTAATGATCTACATCAAAATGTTAACCTAACCTACCTAACTTAACCTAACTGGAAACTGACTTAACTATCATAAAATAAAGTATACTGTCTTTCATATTTTAAAGGTTGGATTAAGGACAAATTCCCTTAGGTTAATTTCTGGTTAGAGTTAATTAGTCAAGTCTGACATATTTCTGTTGTCATCATAAGAATGTATATCACATTTATTGAAGATTCATAATTTCATTATCTTTGAATATCCAAGAATTGTAATAAAAAACAATTAACGGTAAAGGGAGTCATACCTGTGATTACTTTCTACAATTATTACATCTAGCTATAATTGAGTGGAGCATCAAGGTGAGTTAGGTAAGATACAAGGAGTTTAAAGATGAAATTGTAGTACAGGCTCTCCTCGACTTAAGACGGTGTTCCGTCCCGACGACCAGGTCGTAATACCTGAAATATTGTTATTAAATATTATCATCAATGACTTCTTTTGGTATTAAACAATACAATTTGGTGCTAATTTTTTCCTTTTACATAAAGTAGCTTTGGTGTATAGGGTGAAACATCTATCATGAAGTGATTGCCATTTGAACTTTACGGAGTCTAAATTTGTATAAAAACAAAACTAATGTTTTTGATCTGCTCATAATCAATTTGGTAAAATGAATGTTTAGGTCATCCACCTTCTTGGCATTTGAAAGAACATAATTTCAATGTCACCAAACCTAACCTAACCCAACTTAACTAATCTAACGTAACCTAACTTAACTGGTAAAAATCGGTCAACTTAAAATCATTAAATTCGCTGGATGGCCAAAAGATAATAATATCATCAATTCCATTTACTTTAGAAGGACTTATTCATTTTTGTTGAAATCATGGACATAAAAGCCAATACGGGTTGACAATCCCTTATCCGAAATCCTTGGCACCAGAGGCATTTCGGATTTCGGAATTTTTCGGTTTTCAGATTTTTTTTTTTTTTTTTTATTATGTGTATTAGCCCACCCGGACATAGATCACTGACCCATATCAGGGCCTGGGGAGCGAAAATATAATAAAATGTATAATTATAATAATAATAATGGTGATGATGATGATGATGATGATTCATAGGTCTAGGTCGTGTTTTTCACTTTTGATCTTTTTTTTCATTCTTGTATTTCTTTATTATTATTATTATTATTTTATTATTACAGTAATATTGTTATTATTATTAATTTTATTATTATATTTTATTATCATTATTATTATTATTATTGTTATTATTATTTTATTTTGGTGTATTATTATTAAATTTTTTATTTACTATGAATAATGATTATAATTATTATTACTATTACATTTTCGCCCCCCAGGCCCTGATGTGGGTCAGTGATCTATGCCCAGGTGGGCTAATTCCTGTTAAAAAAAAAAAAAAAAAAAATGCCCCACAAACAAAAAAACTTTCGGTTTTCAGAGCTTTTCGGTTTTCGGAATTTCGGATAAAGGGTTGTCAACCTGTATCTACATTTCATTCTACCACTGTCAATGAAAAAGTTAATTAATATCACCACTTCAACTGTTGGCCCAAACAAGTCGTAAAGTAGTTCTTTCTTGTAATACACTGAGTCACTAAGGGAATAAAAAAAATAAAACATGAATTTAGGTCACTGAATTTATCTTATTGGTAGAAAATTGTGGTTAGACTGATACACAAATGAAACATGCCTGGGAAGTACCTGGCACTAGTTTCCTGGCATATTTGGACTTATTAAAATATGAATTCTAGGCTAATAAGTAATTATCCTAAGGATATAATTATTTTGGTAGTGCTGGACGGTTATTAATTGCGCTCATTACGAAAATTGGGTCCATATTATTTCTGGTAAAGGACGCCCATTCACCATCCCAGATGGAGCAGTTTGGATTCACCTGGCAATGGCTACCCGGCATATTTGGACTTATTAAAATATGAAATTTATGCTACAAAGTATTTATACTAAGGAAATAATTATTTTGGTAGTGCTGGACTATTATTAATTGCCTTCATTACGAAAATTGGGTCGACATTAATTTTGATAAAGGAGGTCATTCACCATCTCAGAGGAAGCTGTTCTCACCACTCTTCAAATAAACCATTTACGACTTTTTTTTAGCTTAATTTGATTTCAATACATTTCTACACATAAATTAGTTGTATTAGTTATCTTAAAGGCTTACCTTTTATGATGGTTAGGCGAATTTGGAGGATATAAACGGCGATGAGACAAGTAGAGGTTGGACCGCTTTTAAAAAGAACAATACAATTCTGTATGTGCTGTTCTATATGGAGTATATTGTATAAAAAATATTATTCCTTTGCCGATTTATACATTGTATGTGCATCCAAATCAATTTTCTTTCTTTTGGTTTCAAAAATAGTTCCATCGTAGCTATCATCGGGCGGGGGCGTACGAGTACCACGAAATTTCCCCACGTTCCAATAACGAATCATACATATTTTTTTTAGCAAAAACGCTTCTTGCACAACAACCATGGGAGTACTACAGCATGGTATACACCACGGCTGATCTTGCAATTGGCCCTTATGTGTGTTTGTTTACCTTCGTTGGCGCTAAAATTAAGAGTACTGCGTTCTCATCATGGACATTTTTCCCTCCCAATCATCAAGGGCAAGCCCTATATCGCGGAGAGAACGTGATTTGTTAATCCATTTAATTGGGGAGGAAAATATTTTACAAAATAAAAATACTTGTGGAAAGCCTGCCAGTTACAAACACAGGGGAAATATAAATTTTCGAAGGTTTCCAATGTCATTTTCAAAAATAACTAATGTACAGTAATGCATAAAATAATAGGAAATGGATTTTAAGTGCTGATATGCCCTTATTATATTGTCATGTTTTAAAAATTTTGGTTTTCAGAGATTTTTTTTATAAACACAGCAATTTCAATATGTTTTATAGTGAGACGGTCATATTTATGGCAGATGTTTTAAAACAATTTATTTATAAGTTTGTTAAGTTAACCTAACCTAACCTTAACTTAACCTAGCATAACTTATCACATGCCGTGGGCGAACGTACTATTACTGAGACAGGAAGCTGCTGTGAAGTCCTCTATATTAGCCAAAATACTGTATCATATATGCTTGAGTCACATTATCATTAAACAATCAAACTCCATATCCCAATGAACTTCTTTTATTATGCACCTCATTCAGCCAAATGGAAGTTTACTAAAACGAAATACTGTAATTGGTGATGAAAAATTAGAGCCTGCAGTATTTCACATATTATATCATGATCCACTGTATTAAAGGTCTTTTTGTATCTAATGTTACCATCCTTATAACAATGCCCTCCCCGTGAAATTTGCCTCTACCCATTTTAATATTTTTAGGTATGAACCTTCCCTGTTTACATTTTCCAAACAGAAACTAACATAAAAACTGTTAAAAAGTTGCATTAAGTAACTTAAATATACTTACTTTATTAATATATGCCGCATAAAGTTTGGTGTCGATTTTCTCCCAATGAAATTTGCCTCTATCCATTTTAATATTTCTAGGCAAGAACCTCGCCAGTTTATGTTTTCCAGACCGAAACTCACTTTTAAAACTGCTAAGAGGTTAAATAAATTACCTTAGATGTGCTTACCTGATTAGTACCAGCGTTAGTCAGATGAGATGACTCCAGCAGCTTGCTTTTGGCAATGACAACAAAATACATCTTTTGCAATGCCATAATATGGGCCGTAAAACCAATAATGTAAAAGAAATAGATTTATAACATTACTAATACGTGTTTCTTTGTACATTTATCGTATTGACTATAAATATTCAACAAAACTAACAAAATACTCATGAAGAGGATGACTAAAAGCAGCTATTAGCTACCTCTTCAAATTTCAGTAATATTAGTTCGTTTTCCCGCCTCCACACTCCTTACTGTGCTGCAGTAAAAGGTCCTTCGCATTTAAAAATACGGTTTTCGACACGAGGACCCTCTTCAAGGAAAGATGTTGATAATAATACGGGCTTCAGACTCTAAGCCAGCCTACCAATCCTCCCCCACACCAATATTGGCAGTCCTCTAAGTCACAGTCTCATTCCCAAGAGGCAACAGAAAGACAAACCAGGTAGACTTACATCTCTCACACGTTCCTCACTCTCCTCTATAACGTCCTCACAACTTGCTGTAAGTAAATCTTGGGAACATCTCTGGTTCTTGCAGGGACCCGAAGGAGCCATACCATCATGTTTTAATATCTCAAGTAGTGAATTTTCAGTTGAAATTATAGTAGCAAGTACTTGTAGGTCTTGGGGAATATCTCCTGTTGTTGAAATGCAAATTATGCAATGTTTTGCTTTGTTTTTATCCCCGAAATATTGTTCGTCCTTCTGGGATAACAGTGTTTTCTTTCTATTTGAACAAGAATATTTCCAATAATTCCTCACTGTTTGATCAAGAGTTCTGAGATATCGTTCAGGAAAGGATGAAAACTATTGTGTTTACTCGTCGGAAGAGTACGAGGTATATTATACCTTGACTCAGTAGAGGTATCGTCGGGGAGAGACATTTACCACAATGCCAAGATTACCTTTATATATTACCCAACAACCGAACAGGTAGCGACTGCGTATAGCTCTTATGACTGTAACTATATTGACTGTGAGTATATCGACAGCTACTTTTCATTAATTTAATAGTGGTGATAAAATATTAATGTATCTAAAAGGTCGATATAAAAGATTTTTTTACATTATTGACCGTTTGCGTTGTTAAATATTCATAAATTATTGATAGATACAAATTACACTTTTCGAACTATTTTTATTGTTCAACGTATAGCATAGACTGAATGAATGAATAAAGAAATAATTTAAAAAATATATATATAACGAATTAAGAATATAAATTTTGTGTTACCGTCAGTTATATGTTATTTAACTCAGAAGCACCATAGTAACTATTGATTTGGTGGTAGAGTTAACCACTTGGTTTTGTACATTTCCACAGCAGAAACTGTTAATGTTGATAATCACTATGGGTAAAGTATTGTTAAGCCACTTTTACTGTTGGTTCTAGTATACTGTGGCCACAACTCCTGTAACGGACAACTGCACTGTGTTAGGACTGAAAAGCCATATTTCCCTCTGCCAGGAAGCACTCGTTACATCCTCGTCGAGTTTCTTTCCTGGAATTTGGCCATGGGTTTTATTAGATCTTCTCCGTAATTACCTCGACCCTGATGAGACTATGACAAGAGAAACTCGTGTCCACTCTTGTTAACTCATGTTAGACACCACCTGAACAAAAAATAAAACAAAAAGAAAGTAGACAACTCCCACCATATAATTTTAACTGTAATTAAATTATAATTGTGTGAAATGATCGATGGTGATGACTGATCTGTGGCCAGGAAGTCTTGAATTGAATACATGGGAAAAGCGAAAGATACAGTAGGTAAAGATATTCGTTACTAGAATCATATAACTACATAATACAATGTTTCGATCTATGTATTTGCTTAGAAAAAATAGGAATATGTAATTTGTAATGATCTGAAAATCTGACTAGAGTAAACAATGAAGTAATAATGTTCATGTATACGTCTAAATATAAAAAGATTGGGGTAAACAAATTTTATTGCGACAAACAAAACAATTCACACGATGCCACATCACTGATAGCTAGTTTAAGTTTATATTGAAAAGAGCTTCCATAATGGATAGGTTGTTTCGTCGCTGGTCTTCCCGAGAACTGAAAAGTCCGCGGATGCGAACGGGAGGTCATGTTGGTGAGCATGGTTATGATTAATGGAGTGAGATGGTTGATTGATTAATTGACCTGTACGAACAGAACGGCCGAAATTAACCCTAATGCGTGTCTTTATGTATCTATTTGTTTTACCAATACATGCTACCCTACAGCGAGACATGTAGCTGAGTAATTTTTGAAGAGAGATTTGGGCGATGAATATCATTCGCAGTGATATTTGTGAGTAGAAATCACTAATGAGCTTCTTAAGCTTGTTTCTAAGGGAAAATTAAGGGGTCCAGTGTACGGAATGGGAAAGTAAATTTCTTTCGAGGCGGTGTCTGTTGCATACTGTTTTGGACCGAGGGTTCTGTTAAGAGGTATCAGTGGATCTTGAACTTGAACTTGTTTTGGGGATTACCGGCCACTTCGCCGTTAGGCTATTTCGGCCGAAGCTGTTTGTTTCTTGAGTCATTTTCTTCAGACTTCTTCCTTTTGTTCTTTTTACTTTTCAATTGCCATTATTCTTCTTGGTCATGTTCTGGTATATACTCGTAAAAGTCTAAAAACGGTGATGATTTTAATGTTACTAAATCCTTTTCTTCGGTCTTGTTTAATTCTGGCTTCTTTTCTATGGTCTTGTTGGGATCTTGTTTCTTTCCTTGTGTCTTCACTACAAGGACAGCCTCCTTGTAGCTCAGTTTTTTCTTGCACGCACCTTAGCCACCTTTTCCAAGTTTAGAAGCTCTAAAAGTTGTTGGAAGCGAAAAGCAGAGCGGGGAAGATGACAGAAGAAGGAGCATGAGGTTAGGAAGGGAATTGTAGTGGGAGAGATAGAGCCGTGGCTTTACACGACTGCGTTTATTTGGTTAGCGCATAGCTCACGTATTTGGTTTTCGTCTGTGTTGGGTGTGTGATCCTCGGGTCACCACTCCTCCGGATTGTTTTTAGTTCCAAGTTTAGAAGCTCCAACTTTTCGATTTACAGCAGGTACCTACTTACTGCTAGGTGAACAGGGACAAAGGGGGCTAGAAAGAGTGTCCAGACAACTTCCACCGGCCCGGGAATCGAACCCGTGACATCTTGCTTGCGAGGCAAGAGCGGTAACTCTCTACCACCAGCGCCCCTCACTTAGCCACCCTGCACTCCTCCCTCCACTTGGGACACTCCCGGTCAGAGGAAGAGTGAGGGCCACCACAAACTGCGCATTTCTTGGCGGCCGCCGAGCAGTTGGTGTGCTGTTGCCCCGGTGTCCCGCAACTGCAACAGACCTCCCGAGCTCGACACTTCCCTGCTAGGTGGCCATACCTCTGGCATTAGTAACACCTTGTTGGTCTTCTTTCATATGGTCTTTGGGATGTTCTCCCATCCCAGCAATACGGTGCTCGGTAGATTCTTTGGGTAACCAACCAGTGCAGTTGCGCTGGTCAGCTTCCGTTCTATTGAGAGCTGGTCTCCGATCAGCTAGGCCAGTTCTTTTTTTTCAAGGTGTACTATCTCGGTGTGGGAGATGACTCCCAACACCAAGTTATCCTCTGTGTGAGCTTCCACTAGTACCTTGATCCCGTTAATTTCTGTTATGTTGGCTGTCCACATTCCGCGAAGGTGACGATAAGGCCACCACTCACTGGTCTGCGGACGACCCCTGTCACCCCCTTCTTCCTAAGGAGTCAAAAAACTTCCTGAGGACAGGGAGATTTAATTGCTTGCGCGAAGGGCATGTGACTAGATACAGTCTTACGACCTTCGCCTGTTCACAGGTCAGCCTCATCGTCAGGTTCACGTATAGTGCCTCGGGAGCAGAGAAGATCTTGCCTCGCCGAGGTGCAGTTCTCAGTCTGAGTGGATCTCGTAGGAAAAACTGTATACATATAAACTTAATGTTAAGTTGGAGCTAGTTGGAGCATATTCTATTAAAAACTCTCTAGAACAAGGAAGGAACTAACTTTCGTTTGAAATCAATTGGGATAAAGGATGGAGATTTTGTAGTCAACCCAGCGAAAGAAGGTTTACTGTATAAAGCGGTCTTAAAGCTATTTTGGTGACGATGGGTATAAACATATGTGAAGGGCAAAAGGTTGTCTTTCTCCAGTTCACACATAAATTTGTTATTGCCACGTTTTATATTAAAGTAACTTAAAAATAATGGGACATGGTCTGGGATCTGAAGGATACAAATGTGGCGTCCACATAACGATACTAAAATAAAGGTTTAAGGTGACTCAAGTACTCCTCCAGCCAGAACGGTTCTTGATAACACAGTGGAGCGCTGGCTAACGTTGGACCTAAAGGTGAACCCTGGCAGCCCCACAACATCGTTTATAAGAATTTTCAATGACTATAATAGTAAGCAGGCATTTACAACTAATTAAAAAACAGTGTTTTTATTTAAAATATTCCGAATTTAGGGGGGTTGGGACGAGGTTAGATTAAGTTTGGATAGGCTAGGTTACGTTATGTTCCATTAGGTTTGGTTAAGTTTGATTAGTATTAGGGTTGTTAATCTTTAGGTGAAATAAGTTGGGTGAAGATTCTTCAATTGATCCATATATATGTATATAACTTGGGCTGCATGTACCATTTTCGTCAACCATTTCATCAACTACTCAAGGTACTCATCACCAACTCCTTCCATTCTCCCCCGCACATCCTCGCGGTGTTCTGATGCGCGACTGCAAGACGACCAGACCTACAGCCTCACACACGGTGTACGTCTGATCCCTCTCATAACTCAAGTCTCCTTCAACCAGATTACATTTTACGTATTCATGTCGACCTCCAAAAAGTCTCCGTCTACCAGGCCCTTCACCCTGCCACTGCTGACTCACACGCCCACTAATACCCTGTTAACTGTGGTTTACTACCTGTAGGACGGCCTCTACCACACTCTATCTCATCTTCTTCCCTTTCCCCTCTCCTTTCAACGCCCCTCTCATCAGTCATATCAGGCAGGTAAGGTGGAATTACCTCGGCTTCAGGATCTCTGCCAATCTGGCAAATCTCAGGTAATCTTATTCACACCGCGTCTCGGGTCCTTGCTGTCTAATAAATTGTCTTGTACTCTGATTTTTGTTTATCTTATGTCACTTTTTTAAGATGAGAAATTAGTTATTGTTTCAACTTTTACTTGCCTTTTATGTTCTTATTTTTTCTAAAAGAATACTTTTTCTGTGTGATTCCAAAAGTGTACAGTAATTAAGCAGCAGCGGAATCGTGTCGGGAACTCTCTCCTTGTATTGAATTGTTCTCATCACACGAGATCACTACAGTAAACGAGATCAAACATCAATATCCAGGAGGAAGAGCAGGCTGGGGGCATCTTCATCAGAATCCTCTCACGGTAATGGGAATCAAGTAATTGTATTACATCATCAGTTCAGACTTTCACTAACACACATCAGTACATGATTCACCACCATTCACAACAGCGAGCGAAGAGAAACACAGACTATGGTAGGGTAGAGAGGCCACATAGGTAGGTTATAGTGGAGAGATACGCTAATTTTGCTATAGGTAATGTCAGGAGGCATCACTTAATCGAGAAGGTCGAATGACTTTGCAAGTAGGATGCTAAGATGGCAGAGGAGAAATAAGATGGGGGTTGTTTGGGCATAAGATGTACAAAGTAGACAGGTGAAAAAGGAGAAGTTGGTCGGTATGAACCCGTTTAGAATAGTGCAGTCCTTGCTCACCTTAAATTAAACATTTGGTACACAAAGAGACAAAGTGGCGGTATTGCAATCGACCGCAAGGTGGGTCCCAAATGGACAGACTTATTCTGAGGCAGAGAAGACAGAAACCTTAAGTGTTTGTTATTGTTCTCCCAGGAATTCCTCAATCGACTATGACAAGACGGGACTTTAAAGTTGTTTGTAAAAGAATTTCTCAAATGAAACACACGATTCGTCTTTACCTTCAACCTAAATATTGTTGTTAGAAATCTTTGTTCATAGTAAATTTATGTAAAAAATGGGGGCGTGTGGGTAGGTGGAGGAGGGAGGGTGCTGGTCTGGAACAGGGACTGGATAACGTGGGGTGGAAGTACTGTAGGTGGGTGAGGAGGAAAGGATTGAAATGAAAGGTGAGTATGGGAGAACGAGAGATGAATAAATAAGGGAAGGTTATAAACAGATAAAAGTTGAGGATGGGTAGATAATGTGAGGAAACGGGAGTCTGCAGCCGAGGAAGAGGGATGGGTGGACGAGAAAGTGAGAATGGAATGGTGAGAGGTGTGGCTGAGGGAATGAGAAGCGGAGGGTGAGGTGTGTGAATGAGAGAAAGAATAAATGGAAGGGTAGGCATGGGGTGAGACGAAATAAGTAAGTAAGAAGCATGAAAGAAGAAATAAGACAATTTATTAACAGAAAAAAAACAATATGAAAACTAAACAAGGTGTCATTATCAATTCACGTTACACTTTCTATATATTGGATCCATACTTCTGGTTGTTTTTAAACAGGTACTATATATATATATATATATATATATATATATATATATATATATATATATATATATATATATATATATATTGTTTCCCCCTCTCAGTGAGAACAACAAAAAGTCAAAGGACACACCAGTGTAACCCCATGTGAAATCTTAACTAATTAATCCTTTCTACCACGTTAAATCAAGCTCTTAACTTAAAATAGGTGTAAAATACAAGAAACTAGGAAGAATTGTTTACTGACATGCAAGAAGTAATATTCTTTGATAATATATATATATATATATATATATATATATATATATATATATATATATATATATATATATATATATATATATATATATATATATATATATATATATATATATATATTTGTATCTGACTAGGACACTCATAAGAACACATATATTCCTCCTTTTCTAAGCCTGATCAAATGGTGGTGTAATATATCACTTCTTAGCCTGGACAAATGCTATCTGGGGATAGAAGTTATGCATGATATTGAAATTATTAGAAACTCAGGCGATTGCCTCATTGAAGGGATAATAAGTTTAAAGTATTAAGAATATTGCTTTTTTCAAGACCAGGCCTTGAAACTTTCAACCGTCTCTCAATCCTTTGAAAAATGGTATTAACAAAATAAGAAATTAATAACTCTATACAAAATAGGCTGTCAGGCACTCACAAAATTATATCCAGCACTGAGAAAATGGTCTAAAAATCAGAGCTTATTAACTCCACCCTAGACAGAGCTGTTAGGTGCTCAGCAAATTATATTACCCCAGCAGATACACACCTCTTAACTTCACTTAAACACTATACTCTGAAGACAAGGTTATACCTGAGTTGAGTTATAAAAATATTAAATGCACAACGTGTAACTAGAAAAAAAAGTAATAACTACTGCAAAATGTGTCTGCTATTATTAAAGTTACAGTCACAATACCATGAACCTAGCCTAACTAACAGATTCCTGCACTCATGAGTCGTTGAGGCACAACCAACGGGCACCCGTAGTTAAATCAGCCTTTTCTCCACCTTGAAGTGTGCCTCTAAACTCACTGACTCTGCCAGCTTTGATGTGTTCTCACTATCACTGACTCCTTACCCCAATACATCCATGAAGTGGGAAAGGGTGAGCAGTGAACCATGTCTGAACAGGAGAGCTTTAGCTTACGTTAACAAAAGGTTTTTCACTAAGCTGCTTGAGATATGTGATATGAGCCAGGTAGAGGCCCAGTAGCTCAACGATCGTCATCGTCAGCTGGGCACCCAGGCGGCTAAGATTCACTCCGAGAGATCGCTGATACCCGCTAAGCGGTGACGGTACGCTGACCAGTTCCAACGGCGGTAATCGCCAATCCTCAATCATCAACAACGGTCTCGGGCAGCAGTCAATCTCTGCCTCATCTGCTCGCGGTCAATTTCTCGCGGTCAAGTGAGTTCTGGCAAAACCCTGAAATGAACTCATATTGGCTCTTTGTGCTGTCACTGCCCTCTCTGGCGGCCCTGTCTGAGATCAGATGAGACTTACGCCGTTATGCTGCAATAGCGCCTTTGGTGGCTGGAACATGACCGTTTGTGGACGGACGAGCAGGGACCCTGTCTGTCCGATCCCTTCGCGGCTGAAACAGCCAGCCTCGTGTCCTCTCAGGCCACCAGGCCTCATTGACACGTATTTTCCGCTTTATTAATAGCTCATTCCCAGGACACCCGTAACATTATTCAGACTGGTAAACGATCTATAATAATTTCAAAATTCAATAATAGTCCCGCCAATTTCATGATCGCATCATTATTAATTCGACAAATTACATTTAATCTCATATGGGTCTAGTTCCACAACCTCTCATTGTGTGCAGGGAGTAGCTCTCTTCCCTCAGACGACCTTGAAATCAGTGTCTGTCAATGGCGTGGCGTGATGGCAAATTTCTGAATCTTACAATCAACCCCCTAAAGAAACCTTTTTTGTCCTCATGTGCCTGAAAGTATCGTGACCCCCTAAAAGTTGTTTATCGGTCTACCTCATCCACCTGGCAGTACTTCATTACAGCATTTCCATCTTCTCTTCTCTCTTCGCCTAACATTTCAGCCCCTAAAAAAACAACCACTGCCTCATGCTTTAGAAGGCAAAATGTCAACATCTGCCCTATTCAACTCACCCGGCCAGCAACTCCATTGCCCACCTATTGAACAAACTCTAACCAGAAACACCGGCTCCCCTTGCCTGTGCATCAAATTTAGAAGACAATGTCAAAAAATAATACCAAATCACATATATACTCTCTTTGGCCTGTCCTTTTTCGAAGAACAATGTCGACTGTTCTCGAATTGCTCCGGTTTTATCTACCTTTGAGTCTTCTCCTGAGCTCAATACGTAATATGACCTTAGATTTAGGACCTCAATAATATGCCATCTCATATCAAACCAATAGTTTTGGAGCTTACACAGCCTATTTTTGATTTTCTCGGGTCCACTCTCGTGGGCTTTCTCTTCTCTTTTCTTTCTATTTTATTTCCTTGCGTCTCCAGCATTCAGTCTCCTGCTTCCTGCAATCTTGTTGCGATCTCCTAATCACCATCACACTCATCTGGGCTCTGGGTCTACTTAGCCTGAGTCAAACAGTTTGGTTCTCTCCCATCAAAACAAAGATAGGGGAAAAACCCTGTGCGTATGCTGAGTCGCGTTCAGCCAGCAACACCACTGCCTGCGGTCTCTGGCCATATTGTTTTCCCTCTTCCTCGGTGACAACCAGACCATTTGAAATTTCGATTGAACCATTCCACCACCATTTTCCCTGTGGGTGATATGCTGACGTCCTTATTTTCTTGCCTGGTGGCACAGGATTTTGTTGGACCAGCCTGCACTGCCAAATTTCTTCCCTAGTCAGTCAACTTTGATCGCTCAGGGCACTTACTGCAGGAGAGATCCGTTCACCGGGATCTTTTGCAATCGTCAGGGCTTTCTGGTCTTTGGTGGGGAGAGGACCAAGTGCAACGACTTCTTGCCTATATCAACCATTATCAGGCCTCTCAATTCTTGCTTGTCATGAGTGAAATCCTGCAGCCAGTGTCTCTATTGGTTTGGCAGCTTCAATCGTCTCTAAATACTGACTGGGGTTTGGCCTTCATCTTTTACCCTCACCTCTCACCAACAGCTGTTTCCTGTAGTCTCCTTTCAACTTTCTCATGCTGGCCAGAAACCTCGCTCCTGCACCAGCGACGAGTGCCGATCTCGCCCCTAATCACCGACTCGTCATGGCAGGCTCTAATCAAAGCCTCCTGCAAGTTTGGAGATAACCTCTTTTCCTCCCTCCACCAGATTCTTCCAGGTCTTCTATGCCAGAACTAGCTTCACATTAGCCTTCTCTCAGTGACTAGGTGGGTTGTTATCTTCTTATGAACCTTCTGTAGAAATGTTTCCCTATGGAAATATTCCTAGATTTATCCACTGCCTTGCGTTTGGTGCCTCGCATCTCTAACTTGAGAACTATAGTTGTTCGTATTTGCGTTCACAGTTTCCATAGGCCCGGCTTGCAGCGCGCCGGGTGCAACCTGCCATCCTTCGCTGGGGACGGCTGCCTATTTTTCGGGCGTCATCACCTAATACCGACTCCTGGGTGAAATCTGGGTAAAAAACCAACACGTTATCTTTGCGTCACCGTCTCTTGGTTCTCAAAAGCCTGCCTGTTCTGTCCCCGTCTTTCTTGGTGTGATTTCCCGTCAACGCGTACGGTGGAGCCAGCTATTTAGGCGGAGCATAAATTCCAATAAATGATATGGGCCTACAAGACCGCATCTTTTTCACCGTCTTTTGGTTCAGCAATCTCTTACTGCTAATCTTCTCAGGATCAGCTGTGGTACCTTCGGCTGACACCCTGATGTCTAAAATAACTTATTGGAAGCCATGCTTCCACACTTTTTGAAGTTTAAATCTTGGGTTATTCTCCCTCGTCACTGCAAATAATTCCTCAATCTGACTATGTGCTGATCTGTGTGCTTGAAAACACCATCCATCATCCAGGTACACAAGCAACGAGGGAAAAATCTGTCCTAAAATCTCTGAAAAGGTTCCCGGACTGTTTGGCAATCCACAAACTGGTCGCCTGTACTCAAAGTGTCTTGAAGCATGCTGAAGGCAGTCTTTGGACGGTCTGAAGGTTTTACTTCAATCTGGTGATATCTTTCTAGTAGATCAGGCATTCAGGAAAAACTGGAGTCGTCAGAGATTAGGTTTCATTTATCCTAGGCAGAGCCGCGCCATGCCCATGTGGTGCGTCACGATAGTCATGCAACCTCAGCATCCTGTCCTTTTCCTCACTACTACAATGGCGGCAGAAGTGCAGACTCTTACTGCTGGGTATTACTCCCTGATCTTGGCTTCGTGTGCTTCCTCTGGTGCCTGGTTTTGGAGGATCCTCAGTGCTGGCACCCTATTTGTTGCTGTCCTGTGGTCACTGGGATCTCATGCTGAACCCCAATGGCCTCTCTCTATAGGCTGGCCTCCTTCAGAAAATATCACTCGCTCCTCTATTAAACCCTAACTGCACTCTTGACCTCCCATTCATTTTTTCTCCATGTGTATACGGCCTCCCGTACGGGCACATCCGGTTGGAACTGTCCTCCACTGCCTCCTCACTGATGTATATAAACTTCCGTCCCAGAAGCCACTTCCCAATCCGCCAATTTGCCCTCAGCAGACGGTCAGACAGATTTTTAACACCTGTGTCAGCTCTCACCTCCTGCCAGCTGTCGCTTTTCTCACTGCCCTCAGGCATCCAACCTTGTCCTCCATTGTTGAAGGTTCAATCACTACTTCTTTTTATCAGCTCATGGCTTAATGAGAACACATACTGGCCAGCAACCAGGTACTCTCGGGGAGAATGGGTTGGCTTTCTTCCTCTCCGTCATGCAATCTGGGCGCAGTGGCCTCTCTTGCATAACTGCACCTAACCTCATGCAACCAATTTTCCCACTAGGTGGGCTCCTGGCTTCCCTACTGATGTTCTACATGTGCTGCCAAATCTCGGCCTCCCCAGCATTGTACAACAACAGCCCAACCACACGATTTGCCCCTTACCCTGGTCCTCAATCCTGGATAAACCAACGGCCCATCAGGTGACACCGCTTTAACCGCAATGACGAATACACCCCACACGGCACTGCGACCTGACTTCCTTGCCGCTGTTCGGGTGGGCTGTAACACCCGCACCTGCAGGCTCAGCTCCGACGGTGGTTCAGTAATTAACATTGCTTCCCCAATCTGCTAAACCCACGTTTCCGGCCGCTACCTTCCGAACTATGCGGTGCTGCTTTCCAAACCGGTACCTTCTGTCGTGATTCGGTTATCATCACGGACCGGCGCTCCTGACTGCTGAGGTCAGCTCGGTATCACGGTGGAATCTATTGGTAGGGCCGGGAGCGGTTGGCGGGGACTGCCTGGCCTTCGACCGTTCCCGTACGCCAGTTCCGATTCCTGGCTGGCTCGATACTGGCCATTGGCCGTATCGCCTCAAGACCTCTCTGATTGCATGCCTGTTCAGTGCAATTGAGGCAGGGTGGTCCTCTGTCCACACTTGCACATCGGAGAATCAGGCATGACCTGCTGTTTGATTCTCTCTGTCAGTCAGCAGTGCCTCCCCTCCAAGCCGCTCGTTTGTTCTCTCTCATTGTGATTCACTCATCTAGACTATGGTGAGAGATATGGATCTCTATCATAATAATACATACAGCATTTTTCACTCCTTGACCCCCAGTGATTGCATCTCAGCAGAGACCCTTATCATATTTATGTCCATAGTGGTTCAACTCATCGTTTAAATCAGACATAACGTCTTCAATATTTTGAAGCGTTTCGATGTCCGTTGTTTCAATTCATCCACACTTCTAGATGGCGTCGTCGTAGCCGTCTGCCGCCGATATTGTAGCCTGAAATCCGGTTAATTCATTCGGTTTGATCTCTCGTGCATTGTCATGATCACATATTAAAGATACCTTATTATAGTTAGATTCGGCTAACCCGTCTCGTCTGGCAACCAGGGGTTCAGTCGCCTCCTCTGTGCCTCCCTCCCTGCCACCGGCCTGCCATCGAACTTGGGCATTCAACCAGCCCCAAGACTAATTCCTCTCTACTGGCAGCATCTCCTCATCTCACATTGTCATCATGTTGCTTCGCCATGCCTCTTTTCTAGTGCATCCCTCAACTGAGCCTCTAGGTGTTGTTGATGTTCATCTCCTTGCAGTGTGTGGGCCTCCCCTTAACTTTCTTTTCTCCTCCATCTCCCCCCCTGATTTGGTTCGCTTGTTGTGACCCCACTGATCTTCCTTTCTAGCTGTTGGCTCGTCCCTGGTACTCTCCCAGTTTCCCTCCTGCTGCAGCTTTGTCATTCACGAACTCTCTTCAACCTTGTACCAAACCAGGCTGTCTCTCCTTTTCTCCGGTAACGCATGTTTGACGACCCATTCTGGCGAGCGATGACTGAGGTCTGCGCCTCTGCATTTACATCACTCCGCCCAATTTGCCCGTTATCTCGCTTCACCGATTCTCAGTCACGAAATAAAATAACTGCGCTCTGCTGCATTTTGTAACCGGTCAGGTGCTGAACCGTTTCTCCTTGACTTGGGGTTTTATTCGTCTTATTGGTGTAATTGCGGTAGAAGCGCCCTTGAAATCAAAATGCGCAGGCCGCCAGTTTACCATCAAAATATTAGATTATCCGTGACCCGGCGAAGATAAACGTCTGTGACTGGGATGAATAAGACACCTGTAAAATTTACGCCTGTTCTCCCTCCATTTTACAAACACGGTCAAATGGTGAGTACCAATATGCTCCTTCTTAACGAACCAAATTACTACTCTGAGGAATAAAGAGATTGCATGATATTTGGTGTGTATTAGAAACTCAGGCAGTGCCTCGATAGAGGATAATAAGTTTTAAAGTGACCAAAAATGTTGCTTGCCACTGCTGAACCAGGGCCTTAGGGACTTTTCAACAAAATATCAATCACTGAGAAAATGGTGACAAATAAATAATATAACTCTACAAAATAGGCGCAGGCTCTTCTGGGTATATTACCCCAACAGATATTCCTCCTAACTTCTTCAGCCTATCTATGAGAACAAAGATTATACCTGAGATTGAGATGCAAAATATTAAATATAATTACGCTTGAGGGAAGCTTGATGTTTTCTTCTTCTTCTAATTTGTCAGCATATATATATATATATATATATATAACATATATATATATATACATATATATATATATGTATATGACCTCACGGCAAGGGAATCAGACCTGGGCCTGGGTGGGCTGAGGCAACAGCACAGGCACTGCAGCAGGTTCTGAACTCAGCATGGCTGCAGGCCTGTTCGCTGATTGAACAGGCTGTAACAAGTCTCAAACCCCTTGACAAATCGAGGGATTAATTGTTGAAAATGATATATTCAAAAATCCAGTGACACAAATGGACTAAAAATAGAAATATATATATATATATATATATATATATATATATATATATATATATATATATATATATATATATATATATATAAATGATTGTCAGACCACAGCTTACATCTCAGAACAGTCCGAACCATGCAAACATTGGTAGGGTCTAAAGAAGTGTAAAATAACTCTCACGGCTGACCAAGGTTATAAATCAGCCAGGCTCCTCCCGCTGTCACACCAGCCTTGTAACAAACATGTGAAGGCACTGCTGACTCTCTCAGCAATAACCTACATGAAGAAGTGAGGTGCTGACTCACGTGTGGTCAAATATAGCTCAAGCCGTCAGAGGCCACAAATCAGCAGACATCTCATGCAGCCTGCCTGGTGAATTTCTCAGAGAATGCAACATAGTCAGACCCTGGCCTACGTGGCGAGCCAGCAAATGTGGGAGACCTTGCGCCCCGGATCAGCTCAACACAATGGCTCGCCTCCCAATATATAGGACGTCTAGTCCTCCCTCTACTGAGAGAGACAGAGAAAGTATGTCTGCACCAACCAAGAACCCTTCTGCGTCTGGTCCTGCTGAGAAAGTCAGGGCAGGCAACCCGCCTCGATCGCCTCAGTCGAGGCAGGTGCCTCCAGCACCGGTGCCCAGCCCAGCAGTCTCCCATAAAAGAACAACAGGACCACTACCTGCAGGCCTCCCCTCGATCCATGAGTTTTGTCAAACTTTCCATGGGATGGATTACTTGACCAGGAAGTGTATTCATTTCATGTTCGTGTCCGAATCGGTGTCTATTAACGTAATATGATGTCCTGGTAACGTAAACATAATATCTCTTAACTTCAATAGAAGGTGTTATTAAATGTGTCCTGTCATGTTCATTAATTAATGAAGGGTTATAACAGCCAGTGTTTTGAAAGTCGCCCTTAAGTATGTCGTGTGTATTGACATCAGAAGATAAAGATAAGTATAAATATATCAAAATCTTCTCTCTCTTACTGCTCTTATACCTCCAATATTCTCTACATATATGTAATCTTTATGCCCTTGGTTGTAACATTATAATGGTGGCGGCGACTGTCAATTTACCATATTCCCTCAATATATTATGGTGACAATGAACTATACGTTAATCCGCCCTCCTGCAACCAAAATCTCGACCTGGTAGTGGCAATATAAAATCCGCATATCTTCCTTTGAAGTGTTTGAGTGGTGATAATTTAGAATCTTGCGATAATCTAATAACTTCTCTTATTTAAACCTGCGGCAATACAAAGGTTGGTGCATTCCGTAACATTATATTGGTGGCAGTATGCTAACGTTAACTCCGCCCTCCTCGTCGCCCAATGTGGCCAACAGTGTATGCGTAAACCCATGCCTCCCTCATTTTGCAACCGCCAACTTTATTTCGTTGTTTGGTAATGACCAATGCTGGGTCGGGGATTTCTACATAGTAAGCGTGAAAGTATCCCTGGTATGTCACCGTTGCATCAACCTAAATATCTCTCGTCGTGGTATCGCGATTTTTTCGAAATATATTTCAGTGTAGCGTGATTTCAGTATAAAATCAAACGACTCTCAATGGCCAAATTACCAGTTGATTGTTGGTCGATGTTGAACAAGTGGCTGGTGCCAAGCCGGTGTCTGTGCTGGCTATTTATGTGCTTGTCTTTTAACCTACATCTATCCCACCTGTCCTAATCCTCCTCACCCTCCTTGCCCTTCTCCCATCCTGCCCCCTTACCCCCTTGCAAGCCCAAGCTGGCCTGATCCAGCCCGCCTCGCCCACCACACATGGCCTTGACCTGTGTTGCGTCCGCCTCCGTCTTGCCTGCCGCCTCACGCGTAAGACCTCCTAATCCCTCCATCATCCCATAAGCTGTATGTTAGTAATGATGGTTAATATAAAATATGTGCAGTGGATGCAGGCGACATCACTCAGTCAGATTTTTGTGCTGTTATGATTTAGCAGTATACTCTTGGCATGATGATGATAGTAAGTGTAGTCTTGAGCTACGCTCCCCCGACCCAGCCCTGATGAGAAAATTATGCGTGACGGAAATTATAGTTACCAAGCTTGTTAGCGTAACGTATAAAAGTAAATTTTTTGAATACGCTTATTAGTATGTCACCGGGTTACCTTTTCTCTTGCAAATACTCTTTGATACGCTTGCATGGCTGGCGGAATCAACCACAGCATATAGCGAAGGCGTGATGAATACGGCGTGATGAACCTTTTCTGTACTTACCCTTTTTACTTCTTTCAGTCCTCCTGGTCTGGGGATTGAAGATTTTATATTTCTACTTCCAAAGTTAGTGCTTTAGAATACACTTCACCGCAAACCTAAATGACTAGCCCAAGAAATTCCACCTGGAAGGTGTAAGACAAGGCCGGTCTTTGGTCTCTTACGACACTCACGTCGGGCGAGCCTAGTCTCTGGGAACCTGCCTTACAGTCATCTGAACTGACAATGAAGCAGTGGACGGCTTCATCCGGCGGAGGCCTTCAGCAGATGAATCATCTAGAATATGCCAGAAATGATGGCGTTTGCAGAGAAGAAATACAGATGGAGCAGAAAAAATTTATCTGGAGATATGACGGAAAACGAAGAACCATAAAAAACGCAGATGAACAGAAAATTCATCTGGAATATGAAAATCTCTAAGCGTAGAGAGCACAGGCAAACAGAAAATCATCTTTGGAATATTAGAAACCAGAATGAAGTCAGATGTGGTGACAAGGCCTACAAAGTGTGGTAATGAAGAAAGACTAAAGACGTGCTATGTGAAAGAAAAGACGCAAATGTGCTGTCCTGACATCAGAAATCGACATTAATAAGGTGGATCATCAGGAAGGGACCAATACGACTCGCTGTTGTGCCCGGCATTCCCTATTTTCAGATACCAGTTGGATGAGTGCTTGAGCCATGGGCCAACAAATGTGCCCCAATCCTTGATGATGTACATTAAAAGATATAACACTAACATGTGAAGTAGGAGCATTTTGCTTTGTATTTAATTCTCTGGTTTTGTTATCATATACTACAAAAGAATGTTTTTTAAAAGATTGGTCACTTTTCTATGAGTTCCTTTTTAGTCAATGTTTTATGTACCAAATGCAATGTTGTGGGTATACTACTGAATAGGATGAATTCCTTGTTTTGACTGGCCTGATTTGACAATATAACACCTGTTTTGTTTTGTAGAATACTGATTTGGGCCCTCGGACACTGCTGCTGAATGTGAAGGATCTTGGAGTCGCTCTGTGTTCATATTGTGTAGAAATATTTTATTTTTTTCTCCTGTCATAGAAGATTTAGTCTTGTGAGAGTATAATAAACTTTGTCAAATCAGCTTCTTTTGATTGAACCATACATCTCTAGTGTTACTCAATTTGTAAAATGTGGATAAATTGTCACCTCGAGGACTATATTAGATACTGCACATGATATTACTGTCTGCTTCAAATATGTCTGCTCAGTTCTCTGAGCATGGCTTTGGTGTTGGCAGAGTGTGGTGATGATAGGTTGTCGGACCACAGCTTGCATCTCAAACGATCATTCAACCCGACATTAGGGGTCCAAAAGTGGCAAAATATCTCACATTTGACCAAGGTTATAAATCAATGGGCTCCTCCATGTCACGGCCCAACAAACCTGAAAGGCGCAGCAACCGACTCTCATGCACAATAACATACGCAGAGAAATTCCAGACCTGACCTCCCATTGGCCAGGTCGATACTGGCTCTCGGCCAGAGTCAGGGCCACCGATCAACCAGGGCCTTACTCGCTGTCACCGGCCCTGGCGGATTTCTCCAGAAGGTACAACATAGTCTCTGAGAAAAGAAGTCCAGACCTGACCCTACATTAAGCGGCGAGGGCAGGTACCAAGGACCCGCCCGCCTTCCCGATGGGCTCAACCTGGCGGCTCGCCTCCCAGTATATGGACATCCTGAGCCTCCTCTGCAGAGAAGAGAGTGTATCCACATAACCAAGAAGGGCCAGCTACCACGTCCCTGATGTGAGAAGTCAGGGCGGAGGCTGGCAGCGATCGCCTCCGGTCAGGAATGATTGCCCTCGACACGGTGCCCCTTCATGATCTCCTTGAACAACCCAGGACCACCTGCGGCCTCCCCTAGGTCCCGTGGGTTTTCAGGCTTTCCATGGGATGGAGTTACTTACGTGGAGTGTATTCATTTCACGTTCGTGTCAGGGTCAGTGCTCTAAATGGCGTGTGCAGTGTATCCTAGTAACGTAAACCTCAATATCCCAGCAATAGAAGGTATGTTATTAAATGTGTCCATGTCATGTTTCGTAGTTTATTGAGTGGTTATGAGCGGTGTTTGAGAAGTGCATATAGGCGTAATGAATGTATGTTAGCGTGAATCGATAAAGTAAATCCATCATAAATAATTATCAATATTCTACCTATATGTAATCTTCTTCTTGTGAGATTTGTCTCATTACATATATATATATATATATATATATATATATATATATATATATATATATATATATATATATATATATTTATTTATATTTATATTTATATATATATATATATATATTATATATATATATATATATATTATATATATATATATATATATATATATATATATATATATATATATATATATATATATATATATATATATATATATATATATATATATATATATATATATATATATATTTTATTTATTTTTTTAATATTTTTTTTTAGATTAAAACTTACAACTTCAGTATTTCTCTAGTTCAGCGTGTTAATGTGGGGGTTAGTTTAGGAAAGTTACAACAGTTTAATGAAATTATCATTATATTAATTGGGTGTCAATTTCAGAGGTCGAAGTGCAAATTCAGGAATTTTTCTTATGGCGGCTCTCAAATAATGGATTTTTACTGTAGATTTCAGGAATAATCTTGATTTTGAAATTGGAGGTGTCCTACCTACATCAATTTCTATTTAAAATTTTGGGTTTACGCCAAAAATATTAAATTTTCCTGTTGTTATCTATCACCATCGTACTGAAATGAGACACTGGAAAATTGTATTTGCAATTTTGTTTAGTAATGTTTGACAATAGGTATCTAGGTTTTTTACTTTCCTCCTTGTAGTAATGATCGCGAGCAAGAACACAAGTCACACACGGAACCTTTGTATTACAACGACTGACTCTACTGTTGCAAACGCGATATACAAAAGCGGCCACACAATGCAAACACTATGTACAGACTAGTACACACACACACACCTACATATGCTCACATACTATACTCTTCACCTCTTGAACTTGGTGAGAGAGGCCAGGTCCTGCTTGCTCCTGTTCCTCGACATCAGAAGTCTGCTCACCAATTGGGACTTGATCATCCCATCCCTTTTCTCGTAACTGTAGACATGGGCAGCTGCCTCTGTGACCAGTTTGACACACCTCTCCACACTCAGAGTATGTGAAGGCCAGTCTGGCACCTCCATAGGCCTGTTCACAAATATCTTGAGCTGTGATGAGGGAAAAGGTGGGGGGAGGTTCAGTGACCCCAGTGGTCCAGTCTATCAACTCTGACAGCTTGGTGGCATCTGGGTTTATGTCAGGTGTTCTCCGGGGCATGCCAGAGTTGTCACCAATCTGTGTCTCCTCACCCCCCCGCCCCCTCAACTCCAGTATCCTGTCCACTGCCTCTCTCCTCTCATCCTCCACCTTACTGCACAGCATGGCCTGCAACACTGCCTCTGGGTGTACTTACCAGGCTGACCTCCTCACAGTGAGCATCATTGTGTCCAGCACCTTCTTCTTCTGACTTCTCAGCAGCTCCAGCTGGTACCAAGTGTGCGTGGGCCCCTCCACCCAGCTGTTGTTGACGTTGATGTTGTACCAGTTAGGCAAGTACATCCCCACTATGAACTCCACTATTAGCTTGAGATTCTCCTTGTGCTTCCCCTTCAGTCCATGCTTAGACACCTACAGTCTGCACATCCTCAGTGCAGTTGTCAACCGCCTGCTATGACAGACTGCTTCAATTTCCATGTCTGCCATCAAACAAGATGCAGCTGCTCCCAATTCTCCTTACCCCCCTCTGAAACTCCTGGTCCATTTCAGCATCACCTTCGACTGTGCCCTCCTCACTTTGTTGTGATTTATCACTAGGTGAGTGTCATCCTCTGTGATGATGCCAGCATCAATGCAGGCATCTGTAACAATCTCTGCTGCCTCTCCCAGGCCAGTGTGGTGCAGTAATGCAGGCCAGAGCAATGTTCCTGATGTTCTCGGTGTTATATTTCATCTTCTAATGTGCAGGACCAGGTTTAGGCTCTGGGACAGTGAACTCCTCGCCATCATTCCTTCCACCCTCCATTATATCTCCAGCTTCCTCCAGCAGAGAAGCCCTCCTTACCACCTCCTCCCTCCTCACAGACTCCTCCAGCTTTCTATTCCTTTTCTCCCCTGCCTCCCTCCTCTCCTTCTGCCTCTGTGTTACCGCCACCTGCCTCCTATGCTCAGGAATGTCTACAGGTTCTATCTGATGTGGTCCCACACTTCCTACCTTCTCCCTTTGTCCCTTTATGTAAAGCAGCTCCTTCACTAGAATCTTCATATTCCTGCTGCAGCTGCAGTCTATGAGAGCCTCTCTGGCACAATCGGGGCTGCAGCCCACCTCAGCACAGCTCCTGATCTGGCACTTTCAAGAGAGAATGTCAAATAATCGGCCTAAGGCCTGAATGAAAGTCTGCTTCACCCCCAGCTTCCCCCTTGCCCAAAGACACCTCCACAGCCCTGGTCCACAAATTCTCCATTCTCCTCTTGATACTCCTGTCACTAACAATCACAGGTACAGTGAACTGTGCATTGGCTTTCTGCAACTGTGCTACCACATCAATATAGATGTCATTCACTAAGTGCTTGACTTTGTAGTTCCTTCTGTCTGCATCACTGTCCTTCCTCTTCAGCAAGCCCAGCCTAAGCGCTGACACCAGCAGCTGTCTACCTGGTCCCACCAGGTTACTGAGGTGGCAGCTGGAGACACTCATTGTACTGGGAGACGACAAAGTCACATCTGAAACAAATATTAACACCGTCAGAAAACATGCATGAGCACTCTTCAGAGGTAAAAATATGAGTAACAGACCAATACACACCAAACTCAAACTTCCATACTGTACCGATAAAGCAGTCACACTACGTGCAAACGAGTAACTGCGTATTGTGCAAACTTGCACAATATACACTCATACAATTATGCAAGAATAGAGCGATCTCTGTTGCTTGACAAACGTACAAATGCTGCAGAAATGATCTATCTACCTAAACACAAACAGCATTGCATCAATGCGAAAACTTCAAAGCCAAATATACAGTATGTAGCTAAATAATATCCAATCTTGAAATCAAAAGCATTTATAAGTTTATTACACATAAATATACAGAATTATAACCTGCCGTTTTCATGAAAAACTATTTCTGAAAATTGACATACCCTATTATATTAACAAAGTTTTGCTCCATTTCGAATTTTCGTGAATTAGGAAAATAGCTACCGGTGTGTGTTCATCTTTCTCAAATATATGAAGATAAATGTCATGGAAGCAAAATTTAATAAACGAATCCGAAAAAAGTTTGGACGTCTGCTTATGTAAATTAAATACGGCGTCTCTGGAGTTAAACCTGAAAGGTTTCATATCCTATTTTTGGACACACATCACATCTCGCCTCATTGGGCTTGTCGGTATGGAAAAATCAATTAACTATCATTTCATCGATTAATGTGGAGTGAAGATGTGATGATAATGTTCTTGGTGAGCGACCTGATACTCTCTCTCTCTCTCTCTAGAGAGAGAGAGAGAGAGAGAGAGAGAGAGAGAGAGAGAGAGAGAGAATATATAGTGCGTGTATCTGCGCACGAGCGCGCGCGCGTGTGTGCGTGCACGCGAACACACAAGGTGGTGTAATGTGTCTAGTGGGTCAACATTATGTTAATGTTAAGATGTAGGCACTGCTTGCTTTCTCTCGCTTTCACCGAGCGCCGATAGCTAGTCCTCGTGGTGAACAGGGAGGAGGCCTTGCATAAAGCCTTCCTTTGTCAATACAAAGCCTCTTCATCATCAAAACTTCTGTTGGGCTTCCTCGTGGCAACATACGATAACTGGGTATCGCGCGGCCCCAGCCAAGACTAGCAAGGGATCTCGGCCAGAAACCTGGGCTATCGGCATTCCATTGCAACATTCCCTCCCTCTAGTTCTTGCAGCTACCTGCACTGCTGGATCAGGAAAAGGGGGAGCCAAATCACACACAGCCATTATCCATCTCATCATACTTTTCATCATCATCAGAACCCCTAAGCCCCAAAAAGTCCTATGGCGACAGACATTTGGCGACGGGAGAGGCAAAAATGTTTGCCGAGAGTCTTTAGTCACATCTCTGCACATGGGCAGCATGGATAAAATGGTCGTTTATGAACTAGGATCTCGACAGCAGAGCAATCTGGTCCTGTCTATGTGACTGAGCAGCCCTTTCCAACAGCCAGTTGGCTTAACCCACATGGGGAGGGAGCTAGAAAAGGTGCATTAAACTTAGCATGTCTAGTACAACCAACCTAAGTAAGGTCATCCTAGTGCAGTCGAAAACATAATCACAGATCAAAGTAAAAACAAACTATACAACCTATTATGGTTGCTGCATGAATTGTCATGACTTTTCTGGATAATGGCACATATGAGCGTCCTGGAAGAAGAAATGTCCTTGTGGTAAAAGAGCTGTCTAGGTATAACATCAACATAGCAGCTATTAGCTCCCAGACGAGGGTCGACTCACAGAACGGGGAGCCTGTTATGTCTTCTTCTGGAAGGGTAATCCTGCTGCAGAGAGAAACCACATCTATGGAATAGCCTTTGCCATCCGCCAATGAATTATACATAGGCTAACTGAAATCCCTATTGGGATTAACGAACGCCTAATGATGTTCAGAGTACCACTGAATCACTCACGTCATGCCTTTTTCATCAGTGCATACGTCCCAACACTGAATGCATAGGATGACATCAATGAGGCATTGAGAAGATAAGGTGACTTGGTGACTTCAATCCCAGAATTGGCGGAGATGATGACATTTAGCAGGGAATCATAAGGAGAAATGGACTAGGCAAGTGTAATCCGAATGGCCTACACCTCCTCAGCAAGTGTTCTGCACACAATCTCACTATCACCAATACAGTACCTTGTTTAGGCTGGCTGACAAGTTCAAGGGTTCGTGGCAACACCCACGATCCAAACACTGGTATCTCATTGACTACATCATTGTCAGAGAAAGAGATTGTCGAGATGTTCTCATCACCCAAACCATGCATGGCTCAGACCACTGCTATACTGATCATCGGCTCGTCAGAGCCAAGCTCTCACTTTACATCACGCCAAAACGGCGAAGGCAACAAGCCTCCAGAAGAGGTATTGACAATAAGTGACAGGAGGATCAAATGCTTTCAAAGAGCAGCTCGACCATGGATTGATAAACAACCCGACAACAAACAACCCAAACCCCAGTACTGAATGGGGAATTCTCGGCACTTTCGCTAGAAAAACCTGCAGTGAGACCCTCAGCCAGATCGAAAGAATACACCAGGACTGGTTTGATGAAAATGACCAGGCAATCGATGATAAACTTGCTGCTTTAACTGACTATCAAAACAACCCTCAGTCTCGAACCAAAGCTGATACCTTCTGCAAGAAGAAAGTGGAACCCAGTGCGAACTTCATAATCTAAAGAACGATGAGTACCGTAGACAGGTAATGTGGGGTCCCAAAATCCCCACGCCAAACAGCATTTAGCTTGTTTGTGCTCGTATGTATTTGCCGGACGATCTTGGTGCTTGAGGTCCGGTCTGCAGTCAGTCTGCCTCATGCTCTCACAGAATAAAAGTGTGCTGTGCGTCGCTCCCGATCCAAGGTCTAACAGCACAGACCCTGGGATCCATTGGCACCCCATGGTACTCATAGTGCACCTGAGGTTCCCTCGCATTGTTTAGGTGAAATTTTATAGTTTCAAGTGAAATAAAGTGAACAGTTGCAGTGAGAATGCTTATGTAAATATTTTTTTGTTCGCTCATTGTCATTGACATTCGTTTGATGTAACATAGAACCCCGCTATACCGAATCTTAGACAGAGGGACCCGCAGGTTCCACGTGATGGCAAGTGGGTTTTTTGGTAATTTTTAGATGTGTTGGAAAGATAGTGATTTACAGTACTAAACAAACTAATAGATTTTTGTTGATAAATTATTTGGAAACTAATGTGTTTTTGCTATAAAATCATGTAGATTTGATGTGATGTGTTTTGGTACTGAAAGATGAACATGCTAGTTTTGGAAGAAACGCATTTTTGTTCAGGAAAACAACAGTGCGTTCCTTGAAACGTGCGGAGGTAAGTGTATATTTTCATTTTGCAGGTTATAAATAATTTTCAGAAATATTCTAAGAGATTTTTATGAGCAATGTGTCGGAAAAATATCAGTAATGATGAAATCCATAAAATATCAAGGAGAGAGACCTGTGCACGCCACTCCTACTCACTCTGCCATGAGTGCCAGTAAAACCAGGTAAATATCATTCTTTTATGCATCAAACTAATGTACATATTTTATAATAATTTTATCTGTAATTTCATGCAAATTTATCATTACACATGATCCATATAGGAACTATAAAGTGCCCTATATGAAACATGTAAAAAAAATAATGCATAAAAAATTGCTAAATATCATTTATATTTCCTGAAGTGTTCTGGCGGTGCCTGGTGGCTGCTATTTTCATATGCACATTTATTTGGTAATTTGTTTTTAATTTTCAGTCAAAAGCCGAGCTAAGACCTTTAAATGTGTGTATATGCCTTTAAATTTAATTAAATGTAACTTCCTGATTTTGGGTAATATTTTTTGGGGGCTTTCCTCATGGATCTGTGGGACCCCCATATCTTAAGTGTAGACACATTTATACTATTACTTATCTAGGGTAAAAAATAAAACATGTGAAACACAAAAATTTGCAGATCAGCAAGAGATGCGTAAATTTTTCAATTTCACTGAAACATTTTATGGGCCAATCACTCGTGGCGCAGCCCCCCGCCTCTCAACCGACGATAACTCGCTAATTAAAGATGATGAAAGCATCCTTCAGCACTGGAAAGATCACTATCATTCACTACTCTATCGAAACACCAATGTGGATGTCCGGACTGCCCAGCAGTTCCCTCAGCATCCAGAGCTGACCCACCTCAGCTATCCTCCATCCCTGGATGAGGTAGCTACTGTCATCAAACAGATGAAAAATAACAAAGCCTCAGATCTTGATGCAATTCCAGCTGAGGTATATAAGGCAGGGGGACCTCTGCTTACCACCGTCTCCACTCTCTACTGGAGAATATATGGGAAAAGGAGGAAATCCCCCAAACTCTTAAAGACGCCTCCATCATCAATATCTATAAGAACAAGGGAGACCGGTGAGACTGTAGCAACTACAGTAGGACCTTGGTGCTGTCCGTAGCTGGCAAGATAATCGCCCGAGTCCTCTTAAACAAACTTGTTCCTGAGGCGAAAACCTTCCTCCCAGATTCTCAATGTGACTTTAGACCATCACGTGGCACCGCTGACATGATCTTTGATTCCCGCATGATACAGGAAAAGTGCAGAAAACACCGTCGTGACCTGTACATGGCTTTCATCGACCTAACCAAAGCCTTCGACTCGGTCAAAAGGGAAGCCCTCTGATGGTACCCTCAGCCGTTTCCCTCAGCCGTTTTTACCATTGTGAGGCTGCTCCACGATGGCATAGAGGGCAGTGTCTTGCACAATGGCACCCTATCTGAGTTCTTCCCCATCCAAACAGGGGTTAAAAAAGGACGTGTACTGGTACCGACTCTCTTTTCCATTTTCTTGAATGATCGTTATACTCGATTCCGAGTGACAGCAAAATAGTAAGTGTGTGTGTGAACAAATCTTTAAAACCTGGGGCGGGGCACTCAACATCCACCACTGGTCACCTGGGACGGGGTACTCAACATCCACCACTGGTCACTTGGGATGGGGTATTCAACATCTACCACTGGTCACCTGGGACAGGGTATTCAACATCCACCACTGGTCATCTGGGACGAGGTACTCAACATCCACAACTGGTCATGTGGGACGGGGTACTCAACATCCACAACTGGTCATCTGGAGTTGGTTACCTGGGGCGGGGTACCCGACATCCACCACTGTGTACCTGGAACGAGGTACACAACATCCACCACTAGTCACCTGGGGCGAGGTACTCAACATCTTCCACTGTGTACCTGGAACGAGGTATTCAACATCCACCACTGGTCACCTGGGCTGGGATACTCAACATCCGCCACTAGTCACCTGGGACGGGCTCGTCAGCATCTATCACTGGTGTCACAGTCTCCCTTATGCTGTAACATAAATATAACCAGGATAGGAAAATAGAGCAACTAAATAAAAAGTATATTAAACAATATTGGTTTCACACGTGCTGATAGCTTCCACAAAGTTTACATTAATATCAGTCTTATATCTTAATCCAGCAATATGCTCTCTTTCTACTTTACAAGATGCTTCAAAAATAGATTATAATATCTTATGACTACCAGAAAACACTGGAAAACCCTTAAAACTGAGTTTTTTCACGATACAAAATACCATGTCCTTCACCAATAATATCCAGAGAGAGAGAGCTTCTTCTCCTTGTTCCAATACGATTTCACTAACTTATCCACATTATGTTTATATTCTTCATTTAAACCACTGCAATATTCTCACATTGAAAACTGTTTAAAAAAATCATATATTATTGTTCTTTAATCATATCAGTTACTAAAACATATCACAAATCAAATAACAAAACTTATATCACAGTGTTAAGAACACTTTAACCTTCACTTTGATTATAGGGTGTCAAGAGAAAACGAGGCACTTAATGGGATGACTAAGGAAAACATAAGTACATAACACCCTCCTTTCCCAAAAAAGGCCTGAGTCATCCCTCAGGTTGACTCACAGATGAAGGGAATTCGTGATAATGCATCGGCCACAATATTAAACTCACCCCTGATATGAATAATAACTAAATAATAATCTTGTGACATAAGACTCCAACGGATAAGACGTTATTCAGCATTTTTAATTTTTATGCAAAAACACTGAAGGATTGTGGTCTGTAAATACAAAAACCGGTTTCCCCGAACCCCTCAAGTAACATCATAAATATTCAAACTCAAAATCAACGCTAAAGTTTCCTTCTCGATGGTGCTATAATTCCTTTGATAAGAGAGAAACTTTTTAGAAAAATAACATATTGGATGGTCAATATCCTGTTTCTTCTCCATCAAGACTCCACCAACACCAACATCACTAGCATGTACATACAGTATAACTTGAATGGTTTCTCATAATTTGGGGTTGACAAAATCGAAGCATTTATTAACATATTCTCAATCTTATTAAAAGCATCATGACAACAATCATCCCAAACAAACTATATTTTCTTTGACTACAATCTTGTTAACGGTAATGAAATGGCAGAGAAATTTTTACAAAACCTTCTATAGTAACCACTCATACCTAAAACCTAACAACTCTTTCTTGTCTGAAGGAGCTGGAAACATTACAATATATTTAGTATGAATACTCCTTAAAGGAATTGCTTCTGGGAACCTAGTTGAAGTACACATACTAGTTAACAAATAACTATTTCCCCTGCGTGTCTTTGGCAAAGGCCCAACACAATCTATCACAATTTTGCTAAATGGCTTACAGAAAGCAGGAATGGGTTTCAATGGTGCAGGATGAATAATGGTTTGGTTTTCCTACCCTTTGACATATAGAACAAGTTGAAAAAAAATAGCCACATCTTTCTTTAAATTTGGCCAATAAAAATGTGTCAGTATTCTGTCAGTGGTTTTCCTCACTCCTAAATGTCCTGAGAAACAAGATTCATGGGACATAGCTATTATATCACCCCTGTACCTTCTAGAAACTACTATTTGCCTTTTCATTTCCCAATGATCAGATACTGGAACATTCAGAGGCCTCCACTTTCTAATTAGCGCATAGCCTTGAAAATAAAATCCTACTCACTCATCACCAGATACTCCTTTCCTTTTAATTCTCTTAAATTATCATCACCTAACTGACATCTTATTAATTCTTCTTTATCAACAAGAAAATCTGGATAAAAATCCACCTTCAACTCCACCTTGTCAGTATTTGTTACATACTCGTTACATTTCTCATCTTCCATAAAACAATTCATCTAAATTCATTTCATCAGCACAAATATCTTTATCCTTTACCCTTGTTAAAACACAAGCTGGGAACACATCAGTGGCCACAGCCTCCCCTTTCACCACATCACCAGAATGTATATGGATCACATCAGTTATAGGTACATTTACAATATTATCTACATCACACACCAAAGGATTATCAAACATTATTGGTTCAGGGACCACCCTGTCACCTGCCAATTCATTTCCCAGCAACATATCTATACCATGTACAGGTAATTCCTCACTTATATCAACTTTAACCTTACCACTTATAAATCCCGTCTCAATGTTATGTTACGAGTGAGCGTTCCATCGTTAGTTGTGGATTAGCAAAGTGAACGTCTTTTGTTTGTGACGTCATTTCTGCCGCGTCCGCTCGCTTTGTTTACTTTAGTATGGGCCCGGCAGTGTTTAGTTAAGTACAGAGTATCTCCTTTCTTATTGTACAGTATGTTTCTACAGTAGTGGTATAACATGTAAACCTTGCTCGACTTTTATAACACCAAGTAAAGTATTATTTGTGAAAGATTATTGTTAATCATATTTTGGAGTTCCACGGAAAATAACTTACTTATTTATGAGGTTTCGTGTGGTGGATAGACCACGTTGCTCATCGTAGTTTCTAGACTAAATAAGTCTTTACTCTTGTGTTCATTATTTTGTCACTCGGTTGAGTCATTTATTTGATCAGATTTAACTTGTATTTGTTTATTTTTGTACATACTGATATATGAATTTTATTGATTATTTGTTAATATATTCTGTTATTAAAACTACTGCATGTATTTCAATATACCCCATAGCAATGAGGTGATAATTTGGTGGGATCTATTCCTGGACCTATAGTACAAAGTGTAATTTGTGAATTTGTGATATTGTTACACCCTTAAGAGGCCCAAGGGTCGTAACAGTTAACATATTATAAAGGTATGGTCAGTCCTGAGCCTAACACTCTTACCCTAACCTCTTCACTAGAGAATGATTCTGCCGTCCACTCTAGTGCACGCTTCAAGACTACACTGTAAAAAAAAAATCTTGTAAAATTTACAGAAAATTCACTGGTTATATTGTTGACAAACATTTTCTTTATAATTTACAGAGATTCTGTATATATTTTTACATAAAATATCTGTTGAATTAACAGATTGTTGGAAGTTACTGGAAGCAAAAACAACTTGTCCCTGAATACGAATTCGCAACTTCGATTTACAGCAGGTACATACTTTGCTGCTAGGTGAACAGGGACCAAGGGGACTAGGAAGAGTGTCCAAACAACTTCCGCCTGCCCGGGAATCGAACCCGTGACATCTTGCTTGCGAGGCAAGAGCCGTACCACTCCACCAGCACCACCCCCACATGTGATGATGTGGCGCTCTTTCAAATAATGTAAACAAACACGGACATACGACGACCGTGAAGCACAAACAACCGCCAACCGCATATTCAGTAATTACATATAGAAATAACAGCATTAACATGCAATTATAAATGTTCTTTGCATCATGAAGTGTATATAGTATGATAAAATGTCAGTTTATATTGATAATTAAACAAATTGAAACAGAGAAAGAGTGTCTGAAATATTTTACAGAACAAAAAAGTAATTCAAATTACTACGTTTTCCTGGTCGAAAATACAGAAGAAACATGTAAAAATACTGAATTTTCTAACAGTGTAGGCTTAGGTTAGCTCCTGTATCCGTAAGCACTACAATCTCCTTCTCAGGACCTCCCTTCAGGGCTATTTTTCCCCCAGTGTGAACCGGTTGGTTAATTCCAAGTTAACCAGGTTAGTACACATATTATATTGGGCTTTAGTAACGAAACTCAATTGAAGTTTCTTCTTTTATTAAAAAGTATTATTTGTATAATTCCTTGAGTGTAGATCAACCGTAAGTCCCAGTATTTATGAGTGTGGTGAGAAAGGGACGGCGTCTATGTAAATAGACGTGAATCAAAGTCCATTCGATATTAGTTTGTGAGTGAGACTGACTAAAGGCGTCTCATGGAGTGCGCTTACATATTTGCTGACTATGGTCAAATGGGCTTCTCCCTCTTGGGGAAGCTACCGTTCACGTGATCAGTTCATGTCCTCCTCATAGTTAGAGGAAACTTACAGGAGAATAATTTGAATATAAATCAAATGTAAATAACCCATTTATATAATACTTCTGTTGATGAGAGAGGGTCCATTACAAGTGACAAACGGTTCAAAATTCACATTAGAGTGTTTAATCTCACAGTGTTTGACATCTAACATGACTTGGAGAACATCTCTAGGCTTTCCCAAAGACACAGTTAACCCAGCTGACTGCTGAATATTCTTACATTGATATTTACCATGACCAACCTTACCACAGTTAAGACATTTCATTGGTTATGACCCGTATCATGTCGTCCGGTCAAGCAGAAGAGTGGTCAAATCTGCCTTATTTATAAGGTGATTGCATGCCTGACTATGGTCTCTCATTGCTGGATAGGGCTGTTTTAACAATCGTTAAATTGTTATTAACGAGCGACCCCGTTTAGAATTACTGAACAAGTGAACTACACACATTTTCTTAGGAATATCGTGATGCCCACTTAAACCTGGGTAAAAATACTCAATATATTAAAAATAAATCAACAGTTCACTATTTTCTAAACAGGTAAGTACCAAAACATGTCTATAATTATTTACTCAGACCAGATTCACCTTCAAATAGTAATGGCCGTCTCGAGTACCACAAAGACTAAACTTCTGCCTCCATTCTCAAAGAAAAATAGCTCTTCGGAAATTAAGATGGTAACTTTTGGTGGCTTTACTGCCTCTTTGGTGTGTTTTATAAACCATTGTATCACGTGACTGACGATTAATATTTTTGACATCAAACAAATAGAGTTACATTTACTAAACTCCGACTTATAATTGTGTTCATTACATTCCCAAACCTCCATAAAACACCGGCATCGTGGCGTGAAGGTGCACTATAAATATTTTTTATCTAAACATTACATTATTGGTCCTGAATCTGTTTGTTGGTATACAAATTAATAATATTCATATTCCTTATTTTCTCTAGTAAGTAAGTTTCACCTTGCGGACCAAGGGTCAAAGAAAGCTTTACGTAGATTTGTTTAATTATTTTTATATTCTACCCAGTACTCGGTGAATCTAACCATCAAGTGCTAGTTCAAAGTGGGCAGCTTGTGGAACAGTGCCCAGTTCTTGTTTATGTAAGAGTGACGTACTGTGGTTTGAACTACCCTTTTATTAATTTTTAATTCCAGCAGTCAGTGGTAAGCCAGACTGCCTCATGCTGCAGATGGGAAACATGAGTCTAATCTTGACAGGCTGGCAGTAACGACCGGACACCGACAGCTTTGATATTTCTCAAATTCATTAAAAACATCTATTTGGAACTTTTGAGTTTACCTCGCGGTCAAAATCACTGCCGCTGACAGTGCTACTTGGTGAGGTCTTGACACGGCAGTTTCATCTTGGTGAGCCGTGACACGGCAATGTCATCTTTGTGAGCCTTGCTACGAAAGTGTCATCTTGGTGAGCCGAGATACGAAAGTACCATCTTGGTGAGCCGTGGCATTACCGTCTGCCTCCATGTTGAGTACACCTAAAGATTTTTAATCATTTTTTAAACAAATTCACAACACTTTTCGCACAGAATGCATCACAATTATTGATGGTTTCCTTTTTCTTGCTGGAATTCCGAATGTACAGGACCGCATAATTTACATTTGAAGGACGTGGGGACTGTTAATGTTTATAGGCACCACTTAACGTCAGCCACTCTACAGCCTCCAACAATCCCATATATGATTTTAGAGTTCTCCAGGGTAATGGAGGGATGGGAGGTAGATACCCTCCCATCCCCTCATTGCCCTCGTCAGCTACACTACATTCTTAGGTCTACAAACTTGTCCATATGCAATAACATTATCGTTTACGTACTGGAGGGGCAGCCTTCGTCGTTCTCCTCCGACACACAAACAAACTGTAAATAATTTTTCACGCTCGCTGTGGAGAGCCGAGTCAAGTGTAAAAGAAAAGTGACATCAAAGTTAGTTTACACTTCAGTGATTCCCGCACAGACTCGACTCTACGGCGGCGAGGTAATTTATATATTCTAGCTGAGTAAAACTTTATTCCTGTTTCGTTCTTTTTATTGTGCACCGATTTCCAATCGCACTGACATACTGTACATTGGTTACTTCATGTTTCTCGCACGATATCACGTGTTTCTGTTGCAGGTGTTCCGTCGATAGTTCCCCATGTATGTATATGTGATTAAAAACTGCCGTGTGCTTGTGTGATGGAGTGCCAGTTGGTAAAACTCTTCAGCTTTCAACTGTAAGAGAGTCCGGGTTTATGTCTTTTTGCCCTTTGTAACGTCAGGTTCAAACGGATATTTGCTATTTCTTGTGTAGTGGTAAAAGTGTTCTCGCCTACATGCCAAGACATCAATGCAATCCTCTTCATTAGCCACGCAGATTATCACTGTAGCCCCAGAACCTGTGTGAAACAACTGACAGGCAATAAGAAACTCCAGCCTTAAAGATAATCATGTTCGTTCAGGCCATTGCACTGATGTTCCTTATACGGCTGTTCTTTTCAAGCATACATACCTACCTACCTACCTCCATACATACATACATACATACATACATACACTGCCTGGTGTCAAGCACTTGGCTGGTGTATATTGAGTTTTCTGAAGCTGTCACTCCTTTCTTTGTCACAAAAGAGAGAGGAAAGTTTGTGTTTAATAAGTACTATCGTCCCTTACATATATTCAAACTATTAATAATTATAATACGTACATAAATGCTTCATACCATAACTCTATTCAGCGGAGTTCTGCAGATGTTTATTCGATACACGGAGTGATTGTTCCTGTGGTTATACTGCATACATGTCTGGTTTACTGAAGCATGCTGATTCAGCAAAAAAAAATACCTTAGCTCAGCATAATGGCATGCCACATCGTATATACTTAAAATGCCCCTGGTTCCCTAAATACAGCCCTGAGCGATGTAGACAGTGGCTAGTAACCATAAAACTCAGGTGTGATGCTGTAACAGAGAAACAACTGTAAGCATAAACATCAAGAAGGAGTGTCCTCCAACCATTTCACAAGCAATGAATATTTACAAATAATAACAATAATAGTAACAATAATAATGACTGAAATCTTCTACGTGCACCAGCTACTGCAATATTTGTTGGTACATAGAGCACTGCATTACACATTAATGTGTATAGTTGGGAGACTAATATGTGTGTTATTATTCACCTGTGGCTTAAGCAGGACGTTGTTGAAGCGGCCAGGAATGATTGTGAAGAGGAACGTTGGCAGAGGTGGGTGGGTCAAGTAGCCTGGAGAACTACTATTCTTTTGTCCTTCAGAGAGCCAACGCGACACACCCATGACACCGCATCACTTCTTACGTGATGTCTGATTCAGAACTATAAAGCGTAAAAAGTGTAACAGGAGAATAAAGCGAATTAGATTTATGAACAAATGTGTAAAGAAAAACTTCAGGTTTATATGTAGCGAGAGGAAGAAAAACTGGTATGATTGATAGTGGAGTAGACGAAACCGGTCTAAGTTTTATATAATTTTGTTATCATCGAGGACGACCTAAAAACACTTCACGTAAATAAGAAAAGGACAAAATCTAGAGGGCCAAAGTTATTTAGGTTTCAAAGTTGCTATGATATTGTTTTTGGAAGTTTTGTGTGAATGTTTGTAGTGAGATGTTCATTGTGTGTTGGACTTGTGAATCTAATCCATGCTATGAACTCCAAGCAGATCTTTTGAACTGTTGCCAAAACTCGCTCGTCTTGTCGACTTATATATTGTAAAGGCCTGGGACTTTGGGATATAAATCCCTTGCCAGCCTAATCAGGATCTTATAAAGGAAAGTCAAGAACCATGAGTTTCCAACAACCGTTAGAGATTGACATCTCTTTACTACGAAAATAATCACAATAATTGACACCACTCACACAAATATCATATAAACAATTACGGGAGTCAAACAATTACTGGATATTTCCTACGGCGGCAGCCCAGTGGAATACCCTATTGACAAGGTCGTCCGCTCTCAGGTGGAAGTTCCAGGGCAGCTTCCTCACTTGGCGCCGGTGGGCACTGTCTTGCCACACAGGAGAGACGCCAGGGCACTGACGGTGGATAGGGCGTGGAGGAAGTGGCGATGACGTGGCAGCCTCGGTAGTAGATGGAGCAGGTGTCAGGAGGTTGAGAACCGAATAGTGAAGGTCTGTGGAATCAGCCCATTAGCCCCAGGAGCTTCAGATGAGCACACAACCAGAATTGTACGAACAGCGGGGAAAGTGCAGCTGTGGTGCTGGCTGGGTAGTGTCTGATGTGTGACGAAGCAGCAGAGACCTTCTCACCTCGTCTACCACCCCTTAGTGGGGGCGGCGAACAATCAAACGAGCGGCGGACAACCATCCTGCTCGTTACAGCCCTTACATACATTAACTTAAATTTGTGTACAGTTTAATCTGATTTTTAGTCCCACAGACACGGTAAAAGATACCCTTCCCACACATATACACTTTATTTGACCCTTTAAATTTATTTACCTGAATTTATAGAAAATTACCAATTTAATCATACAGGAAAAACAGGAGAATTTTCCAGGTTGTTATTATTTTAATAAAGAAGAACGTTATTAAAAAAAAGTGTTAGAAAATCCAGCTTAATTTGCGAATAAAAGAAAAATATACTCCGGGAAAATATGCAGAGAGAAAAAGTAAAAAAGGTTCAATTGTGAAATAAAAATATATATTTTTCTTTTACAACTGAGAACAAGATGAATTAGGCAGATGTATACAAGTATATACATAAAGTGAGAGAGAGAGTGAAAAAAAAGCTTACGACCCAGGCTAACAAGGGAAAATGCAAACACTCTTAGTTTGGAAGTGTAGGTAGACATTTTCGATGTTTATGGAAAGAAAACACTCTTGACGTTTATAAAGGGTAAACACTCTTGGACAGGAAACAAGTTACAGGTAGACGCATACAACCAATAAGAAATGATGTGAAGTTTGCTCATGATTGGTGATCGTCCGAAGTTCGTTGAATTACAACTTAGACTACGCTGGGATTTATTGTTATATTTAAACGACTGAATAGTATTTTGTAGATCTTTTCAACCTTGTATAACTCAAAGATAAATTAAATTACTCATATTTTGGTTGATTATTAACCTCCTGTTCCCTTAATCAATATAGGCCTAAAGTTCACAACAGTTGCTTGAGAAAAGAGAGAGAGACCCAAGTCTTAACACTACAAAGCTCCAACACCAGCCAATCAGCACTAAGCCGTTGTGCGTGTTACCTCATGAAAATGGTGCCACAAAAAGGTTCGGTTGGTGGTGGTGGTTTTGTTGTGAACACTCTTGTCTCGCTCTAGGTCAAGTTAGGCATTAATTCGATATTAAATCTTAATGGCCGCCCTTTTACATTATCCCAGTGTAAATCCTAAGTTTTGGTCAAACTAACTCAAAATTCTTACTTTAACTTAGTTTCCGCACCATTTAAGTTAAGTCCACCAAACTCCAGCGGTTTCCAGACACCACTCATCGATTTTCCAGTAACGAAGCTCACTAGTAGAGTGGACCAGCAAGCCGCCTGCCTCCCACCGCTAATGAGCCCATGTAACCCCGTGTTGACATTGTGTGTTTCAGCACTGCCACTACCAGGCAATACTTACGCTCAGGCTTTCTGTTTTGTTAAGACTGTCAGTCCAGGTACCCTTACTGACACTGCCCAGGTATCTTAACTGATACTGCCCAGTTCTCCCAGCTGACACTACCTAGTTATTCTAGCCGACTGTCGGTGATGTCAGTAGCATCAGACCAGTTCACAAGTGGATCAAACTAACAACGGCAATCAGGGGAGCAAAAGGTAATGTGGTGGCGGGATGGTGGTAGTTAATCTAGCGGCAACATAATGGAAGTTAGTGTGGTCGGCATCAAAGAGAAAGTTAGTGTGGGGGGGATGTAAGGGCGGAAACTATCTTCCTGCTCGTTACCGCTGCTTACTCGCTCGTTTGCTGGTGCGGACGACACTTGGGGTGCTTGGACAGAGGTGAGAACGGCAGCGTCTATCTGGGTCACCGGCAGATTCAAACCAGCCGCCATACAGTCATTATCTAGCTACCCCGCTGTTCGTGGAAAAATGCATGAATCTAAGGTATGTGGAGATAAAATTGAGGCGAAAGAGAAAATTGCACCAAAATGTTGTAATTGTTGGGGGGTGCTCACAATGCCAGCTCGTGGGTGTGTCCTAAAAAACCGAAAGTTCACCAATTGCAATCACGAGCTCAGTCCACTAATCAAGAGGATAAAAGTGACGCTGTGAGGAGGGATGTTGCAGGGACACCAAGTACTGTAAATGTTTGGGAAAAGCGTATGGAAATACGTAATGCAGCAGCACAGAAAAACATAGGTAACGGGGGCAATAACCTTTTAACCCCTAACATTCTTGTAGAACTTCGAAAGGAGATTGATGAGCTCAAACAAGCAGTATTGGATATCAAGAAATGCTTGGTGAATCTTGTGCCATATAGTGATGTTGCTATTGTTAATAAAGATAGTTTAAATGAAAAAGAAACATTAGTAGAGATGGAATCAGATAGTGTTATTGTGGATAGCAATCTAGAGCAAAATGGTAATCATTGCTTGTTAGGAAATAGAGTTGGTTCGGTTTCTAAAGAGAATGTAGTAAACAAGGAAATGCTTGGTGATCTGACGAACATTCTTGACTCGATTTTTGAATATATGGAAAAACCAAGGGATGACGTCAAAAAGAATGTTCTTATATCGGTGAAGAATATAAAGGGGGAAATTTATTCTAATGGATCATAATGTCAGATTAATTTCCTGGAATGTTAATAGGGTGAAAAAAAGGTTAACGGATCTTCATGCATATGTTCATTCTAGTAGTATTGATGTCATGGCTTTGCAGGAGGTTGGGGCAAACGGAATATCTTTGCAAATAAGAGGTTATCGAAGTTTTGAATTACCAGCTGATTTGACTGGAAATTGTAGAATTTTGACGACTTATATCCGAGATGATATTTCAGCATCTTTTCATTCCGCTCTAAAAATAAACGGTACCGAGTATTTGTGTGTTAGTAATACGCTTCAAGATGCTACACTGTTCATTATTAATGCTTATGTGCATCCTGATTCCTTGACAGTTGATGATCTGCTGGACATTATTTTTGCTGATGATTTGAACGATAGGCATAACAATCTTGGCAGTAGAGGTTCTCAAATTCACAATGGAATGGTTCTGAAAAATATCTTAGACTCTATAGAGGATGCTAAGGTCCTTGGAGCTGGTGAGCCGACAAATGTTAAAGGGAGGAGACGTGATTATGCAATACTTTTAATATGTTAGATGCGCATGCAAATTTGGATATTGTGGATACGCTTTTGAGTGATCACTTTGCAATTAAAGTGAAGCTTCATTTGAACAAAATCTTTTATGTTAACAATAGGAAAAGGTATACAATAACAGTAGGCCAACATAGTGAATTTGTAGCAAAAGTCGGCGAGTGGTATAAAGAGTACAAAAAGCTTGGAATTAAAGATGAAAACATATTTTATGATGATTTGTTAGGAGTGATTGATTCCATTTTGAATAAGCCAAGGAAACAGTATGGAAATACCACAAAACCTAAGCCTCGGTATTATAATAAGATGGTAAAGGGGTGGAATAAGTTACTGAGGAAATGTCATAGTAAGTGGAGTAAAGATCCTAGCAACGTAAAAAAAACGGGAAACTCTGATTGAAGTGGCAGAGTGTACAACAGAGTTAAATCAGAAAGCCAGAAGTATGTATTGGAGTGGTTTTTTTGAGAGAGAATAAGGTAAGAGGAGTCAAGAAGAAATTTAATATTCATTCCAATCCAAACACCAAAGCTAATGAACTAATGAATAAGTGGGCGTATGAATCTAATTATGAGTGTCTCCCAAGTAATGTTCGGATTTGCTTGAGGAATTCAAGATCTATGAGGCGAAGGTTGGTGAATACCCAAAGAACTGTAAGTGAGGAAACCTCTGTTCCTTTTATAAAGGAGGAAATTCTGAACGCTGTAAAGAGGGAACTCTAGTGCACCTGGCAGGGATGGTCTAACCTATGATGTTATCAATTATCTTATAAGTGTGGAGGACAACCCAATTCTAGATCTCTTTAATTTGTCACATGAAAATGGAAGACTGCCAGTGAAATGGAAAATGGCACTCATTGTTCCTGTGCCTAAGGGCGATAATGATTATAGACCCACATCCTTAACATGTTGTCAATCAAAAATGATGGAGCGAATTGTATTAAATAGATTATTGTATAAAATTGATGGTCTCTTGTCTAGTAATTTGTTCGGATTTTTAAAGGGTAAAACCACTACAGATTGTGTGATTAAATGTCTTAGTAATGCTAATGTCAACTGTAGACTGTTTGTAGACGTTAAAAGTGCCTTTGATAAGGCAACGAAGGAAGTGATCTTAGAAAGTCTTGTAAGTAATGGTATAAAAAATAAATGATTGATGCGGATTACAGATTACTTAACTAATAGAAAAGCGAGTGTCTGATTTCAAGGTCATGAATCGGAAGAAAAAAGTCTAGGGTTGGGCACCCCACAAGGTGGCGTTCTTAGCCCTATGCTTTTTAATATTCTTATGGACAGCTGCAGTATCGTTGTGTCTCTTTGGGACTGGTCATTAATGAAAATAAAACCAAATTTCAGTCAAAGAATTTTGGCTAAATGGAATAAAATTGCAAAAAGTGTCCAGTTACAAATATCTGGGAATGTTTGTGAGTATAAATAATAATGTTAAGGATCAAATTACCTATGTCAAAAATATATGTACAGCTAAGCTAAAACCTCTGAAAGTTTTGTAAAATAGAGGAAATGGTGTTGGTATACCAGTTTTAAGATCTATGTACTTAAGTACAGTTAGGAGTATCATTGATTATTCAGCTCCAGTTCTAGCTTCTTACTCAAGAAAATATCTTAAGCCATTTGAGCCTATTCAGAATGAAGCAATGAGGATTGTGCTTGGTTGTCCAAGGACAACAAGAATAGAGATTATGAGGATGGAGCTAAATGTCCCGAGCATAATACACAGAATTATGGAGTTGACTGTCATTTCTACTCTAAGGCTTATTAGGCGTGGTGATGGGTATCTGAAGTCTGCTGTTGATGAATTTACTAATGCAATTACTAGTAATTTTAAGATGAATATTTATACTAAAAACCTTTGTCAGATGTTGTGTGAATATAATATTGTAGATTTTTGAGTGCCTTTGCCAAACAAAGTTCATTTGAAACCTTTTTTCATAGAGAGTGTATCTGTAAGAATGGATAAGCTAGAGTTTAAAAAAAAAAAAATTTAATCCTTTTGAGTTACGGCAAATATTCTTCGAGAAAATATGTGAGTACCATAAGGAAAAACAAATCATATGTACTGCTATGGTTCAGTTAATGGGAATCGGGCCGGATGTGGCATTGTTATTAGGGAATTTTTTGAATATGGTATTAGTGTTGAAGAAAGAATATCCAAGAGAATTGTGGATAGAAGTTCCAGCACCACTGCTGAACTTTATGCTATATATGTGGGACTTAAGAATGCCTTTGTGAGGAAAAAGACAGTTTTGGGGTTTGTTGACAGTCAAAGCGCTCTATTTGCTCTAAATTCTTAAGTGCCTCTTGATGATGATTTAGTTTTAAAATGTAAGAAGTGTATTCACGACATAAAATCACTATCGGAAAGTGACCGTCGGGCACGAGTGATGAGTCCGTCATCGCACACTTTGTGGCAACTTTGACAGGCAAACCAGCGGACAGCCCGGCCCGTAGTTGAGCGAAATCAGCAGACTGCCCGGTGGTTTGGCGCCAGGCATGGGGCCAATTGCAAGGACGGTTATAGGGTGTACGGCGCCATTTACGATGACCTTCTTGCCCTGGTCTTTTTTCAGCAATATCGCCTGTAACACATGGAATTCTGCACTTTTCGAAGCTTTGGAGGAGTCTCGAAACAAGTTTCCTGGTGGGAATTATTAGCTAGTGCTGTACTCAAAATATCGAAACTTCGAGATCTGTCCAGAGCTTCAAAAGGGTGGTATTCCTAAAACAAGATCAGGGCAAGAAGGTCATCGTAAATGGCATCGTACACCCCACGACTGTTCTTGCAATTGGCCCATGGACCGACGACGACGGGTACAATACAGCACATAATGATCACTATTGATATTTAAGTTATTTCATGGAGAGAGTCTTGTACATACGTTTTGGAGTGTATGTAATTACTTTATACAATAAACAGTTTATTTCTTTACACAACATTGGTGTCAACTAATAATACTATATTAACAATCCTACCTGCAAGTAATCTTCCTTGAGTACTGCATATATAGCTTCACATGTTTCTGGTATTATGAGTGACAAACTCTGCTTCGATATCCTGGTGGTATACTGCAGTGACGAGTATGTGCACCCAGTCGCTAGAAATCTGAGCGTTGCTTGGAGACGGGCTGCTGCTGGTATACTCTGCCTGAGATGGGTATCTTCCTTTGCTATGTATGGTTCCACTATAGCTAGGAGTGTGTAAAAGGCGTTGATATCCATTCTCATGTAGTTGGTGAAATCACGCTCACTTCCACATTGTAGTTCACGAAATATCGTCATATGACTTCCTAATACTTCTCTCCTACTTAACCACTCTTTACACCAGATCGTTTTCTGCACTATGTCCTTACTTTTCTTTTTTACAAATACAGCAATTAATATGCTATACAGCGCTATTTTCTTCTTTCCAACTATGTTGCGCATGGTAATACTGCACTCATGGGCTGCCGACCACCTACTGTCAACTGCCCGACTTTATTGCCTGACCACCTACTCAACAGTGTGGACAACATCACACTCATGCCCGACAGACTGTGCCTGGTGAGAGCACAGTCCGCTAGTCATTGTCCGATAATATGGACGAGGCTTAAGTTTTATGTGGATTCCATCCCATTGTGGTATTTATATGAATGAGGTTGCTGATGATCTGGTTAAGCAAGGGTGTGGCAAAGAAATTGTAGAATACGATTGTATTTTGGGTATTAAAAGAATAAAATCTGGAATGGTAAAAAGTCCGACAGCATTGGGAAATGGATAATATTCGAAAAATTTGGAACAACGGCAGTAGTAGTTTGAAACATTATGTTAGAGTTTTGGATACAAATATTATTGGCAATATATTGAAGGAACTGATGGCATTCCTTGTAAACTGTGTGGCTATGTAAAGTCTCATACATTATATCATTACATTATGGAATGTAACTGTTTATCAGAATTTAGGGGTGATGGTATTACTGATATTACAGAGATGGTTTGTTATTTAATAAACAAAAATATGGTTAAGAGTATTATGAAAAAAATTCAGTAAGTTTAACATAAGATTGTAGAATTTATGCATATCTATTTGTTAAGACTAGTTTTTTTTTTGGGGGGGGGGGGGCTAGTTAGCATGCCAACCAGCTCCTTTTGATGTATTTGTCAATAACTGTTTTGAATTTGAATATGAATTTAGTCGCTCCAGCAAACAGCCGTCAGCAGAGGCGGGAAAATATGAAGTTGTTCTCAGTCACATTTCCCACCTCTGCTAACGGTCCTGTAATATTTCAATGAGATTCTGATCTTTTAAAATGTTGTTTTTACATACTGTAGGATTACTGATACGTAATTTGTCTTAGTATGCATTATTGTGGGTAAATGTAAGTATATATTAAATGCATCCTCATAAAAAACGTGAATTTGCTACCCGAATTTAACAGTTAATTCATGTATATGATTTCTGATAATCTTCCTGCGTGCTTATGTTTGCAATAATAAATCGTCAGAAACGGTCATCCCAACGCTTATTAATAAACTCATTTAGAAATACATCATTACTTAAGGACAAAATCGAACAGGTTTGCAACAGCTAATCAGCTGTAGCTCTTGAGGAGGGGGCGGGGCATCTTTTCTCAGCTGGGAAAAAACGCGCTCCTCA
>NW_024718273.1:7155950-7285162 GCF_018991925.1 Homarus americanus | reverse complement strand
TCTAGAAATTCTGTAGGTTCTTATTAACGGAAATATACAGGAATGCGCTTACAAGTGCAGGTAGTCCTCACACTTTTATAGGGTCAACTGACCTCACTCTGACCTCTCAGGCGACATGTGGTAAGTGGTATACTAGCAGCTTCCAGATGTCGCCAGGCACATTTATCTAAGGTGGTGACATGAAACAGGGGCATTGCCACACGCTACTGACTAGAGAAATAATGTGTATATATAGAGTACATACATGGTATACATACAACATACATAATATACATACAGAGACCATGTACAGTACAGGTCACGACGCTGTTCTGTGCACTTTTCCTGTATTTGACAGGATGCAAAGATCATGTCAACGGTCCCACGTGATTGTCTAAAGGCCCATTGAGATCCTGGGAGGAAGTTTTCCATCTCAGGAAGAAGTCTGTTTAGGAGGACTCGGGCGATAATCTTGCCAGCTACGGAGAGTTGCGAAATCCCCCAGTAGTTGCCACAGTCTGATCGGTCTCCCTTGTTCTCATAAATATTGATGATGGTGGCATCCTTAAGAGCTTGAGGGATTTCCTCCTTTTCCCCTGTATTCTCCAGGAGAGAGTAGAGACGGTTAGTAAGAAAAGGTCCTTCTATTTTATACACCTCGGCTGGGATTCCATGATGCCCTGAGGCTTTGTTATTCTTCATCTGTTTGGTGACAGTAGATGTACCTCATCCAGGGATGGAAAATAGCAGATGTGGGTCAGCTCTGGATACTGAAGTACCTGCTGGGTAGTCAGGACATTCACATCTGGGTATCGGTTGATCAGCGAATGGTAGTGTTCCTTCCAGCACTGACGGTTGCCTTCTTCATCTTTAATTGGGGAGTTACCGTCGGATGACCGGAGGGGGGCTGTGCCATGAGTGATTTGCCCATCAAAGTTTTACGTGGAATTGAAAATTTCCTGCATCCTGTGTTGATCTGCAAGTTTTTGCATTTCACATTCTTTATTTTTAAACCAATCGTTCTTTAGTTTGCGAAGTTCGTGCTGGGCCGCCGGTTTCTTCTTGCGAAAGGTCAGTTAAGGTAGCATGTTTATCATCGATGAGTTCATTGATTTCCAGTTCATTTCCATCAAACCAGTCCTGGTATATTCTTTCGATCTGGCCGAGGGTCCTTTGTAGATTTTTGTCATGACAGTGTCGAGAAATCCCTATTTGGCACTGGTATTTGGCTTGTTTGCTGTCGGGTTGTTTATCAGCCCATGTTCGAGCTGCTCTCTGAAGGCATGTGCTTCCGCTGGATTCTCCAGACGGTTAGTGTTAAAACTTCTTCTGGAGGCTTGTTGCCTTAGCCGGTTTGGGGCGATATGAAGTGAAAGTTTGGCTCTGACAAGCCTATAATCAGTGTCACAGTGGTCTGAGCCATGCATGGCTCGGATGATGATGACATCTCGGCGATCTCTTTCTCTGAAAATGGTATAGTCAATGAGATGCCTGTGTTGGGATTGTGGGTGTTGCCACGAACCCTTGAATTTGTCAGCCTGCCTAAACAAGGTATTGGTGATAGTGAGGTTGTGTGCAGCACACATGCTAAAGAGGAGCAGGGCATTGGGATTACACTTGCCTTGTCAATTTTTCCCTATGATTCCCTGACAAATGTCAGGATCTCTGCAAAAGTCTGTCATTAAAGTCGTCAAGGAACACAACCTTATCTTCGCTGGGGATTGAGGTTAGCTCTCAGTCAAGGTCGGCATAAAATGCCCCCTTGATGTCTTCCTCTGCATTCAGTGTTGGGGCGTATGCACTGATGAAAATGCATGACGTGAGTGACTCAGTGGGTCTCTCAGCATCAAGAGGCACTCCTTGATCCCAACAGGTCTTTCAGTTAGCCTGTGTAGGATGCGTTGGCGGATGGCAAATCCAACTCCTTAAACGCGGTTTCTCTCTGCAGCAGGCTTACCCTCCCCAAAAAGGTATAGATAGACCCTCGTTCGGTGTGTCGACTTTCGTCTGGGAGCTGGGACTCACTAACGGCTGCTATGTAGATGTTATACCAAGCCAGCTCTTTTGCCACAATGGCGGTTCTCCTATCAAGACGCTAATTTGTGCCAGTATCTAGAAGGGCTCTGACATTCCATGCAGCGACCATATGAGGTTGTATAGTTGTTTTTTGTTTGGATCTGGGATTATAATTGTGTTTTTGACTGCATAAGGATGACCTGTCTCTGTGCGGTTGACCAGTTAGATTAGTTCTTTAGGCAGGCTACGTGCAGGGCACCATTTCTAGCCCCATTCCCCAAGTGGGGTAAGTAGAGTGGCTCCTCGAAAGGGCTGCTCAGTCGCATAGACAGTACCAGATTGCACTGCTGCCTGCATCCCAGTGCATAAAAGACCTTCTTAGCTGTGTCGCTCATGTGCAGAGTTGTGACTAGAAACTCCCAGCAATCATCTCTGGCTGTCCTCGTCGCCATTCGTGCAGCGCCAAAGGACTTTTGGGGTATAGGAGTTTGATGATGAGGAGGAGTATGGTGAGCTGGATGATGGCTGCGCGTGAGTTGATTTATGTGGTGAGGTAGGAGCGCAGACCCCCCACACAGACACACAGATATTCTACAGAAGCACACCTACACCTCGCGTCAAACATTCATACACTCATACATTCAACCTCAAACATACACCCTCAAATACATTTCTAACACACCCACTAAGTTAGGTGATGAAAAAGCAACAACACTGAACACGTTTTTCTCATCTCATTCACAAGACAAAATTATGAAGCAAGAGTGTGTCGGGGCTTAATGGATGAATGAGGTACCTCACTTTAATTAGTGAGAAGCCTTGGCAGCTCTATTAGAACAATTATAAGGCTCTCCAGGAAGGGGTAGAGGTAGGAAGTGAAAATCTTAAACTAGGACGTGTGTGATGAAGGTTATGTTGGAGGTTTGTATGTTTACCACGGTGGGTAGGTGTTGGTTATGTAATGGGCCCCTGTCTCATCAACAGAACATATTAAATATATGGGTCAATACATTTGTATTATATTCAGATTCACCACCCTGTAACTTTCCACTGGTTATGAGGTGACATGTTCAATGCACGTGATAAGGTGTGCCCACGGGAAGCTGCGTCATACTATGCTGAGTAAAGGCATAAGTAGCCGGCTCTCTGGCCACCTGAAGCGAGCAGTAGTTTGATATCCTTGACTAGAGGAAGACGTTATTTGAGAGCTGCAGTGGATGGCTCCGTCTTCCCTCTAGGGGGAACGACGTACGCATACCGTTCTCCCTCGATGGGTCACTACTCATGAGTCGCTCACAGAAAGTTATATCGTAAGGACGTGACCTAACTTTAAAATACATAAACGCTGTCCCTTTCTCAATCACTCCTATACAGTGGAACTTACGGTCGATCTACTCTCAGGATTATAGATACAATCCTTTTATAATAAAACAAGGAACTACAGTTTGGGTTTCCTTACTTAAACCCAAATAATAAATATATGTGAAAGGCCTGGTTAATTGTACAACACAGCCGATTCATATAGGTGGCAAGCGGTGTGTACGGATTCTTAAACTGGTAGTCGTATCAAACCATCTTGTGTTTTCGTGAAAAACAGAAAACACACATCAGTGACGCGTTACATAATCCGAGTGATTAAAAGGTATCCCGTATGAGACAATACTTAGTGAGTGCTCCTCATCTCTGACACCCTCAAGAAGTGCAGAATTATTCCTAATAACCGCAATTGAGTTATTGTTGACGTGAAATCCCTGTTAACGACAAGTGAGAGGGGTCAGGAAAGCGTCTCATCAGCGCCTAACCATTCTGTGGAGTATTATTCCCCTGTCGTGAGGTGGATTCACCCGGCGTTCGTCATGCGGCGCGTCCGGACTCACAGTGGGAGGGAAGAGTGCTGTTATCCACCCACCACCCCCCACCTGGATCCATCTGTGGTTTCGCGATCGTTGATTTTGCAGTATTTCCAGTGTCATCAGCCAGTCCCCCATATATACGGGATTGCAGAAGATTTGACATTCAGTGGAGGCGACATCATATCAGCTCACAGCCTACAGTGGGAGGGAAGATTGACGTCACCCACACGCCGACATCCTCCCCAACAACAGATAGCAGCTAGATGGATCGCGTTTTCTTTACAGACGCCTAACTCCTGTAATACTGTAGATATTTAAAGAGTAAAACACTTTATACACATTGAAACTCTATAGCTTCTCAAGTGATTGTTAGAACTAACAGTTATAACACCATATACACAGTTGGTAAAGGTAGAGGAATTATGTTCTCCCCATTACTGTGGTATTCTGGTTTAGAAGAAGAACATATATATATGTATATATATATATATATATATATATATATATATATATATATATATATATATATATATATATATATATATATATATATAAACACCATATACACAATTGGTAAAGGTAGAGGAATTATGTTCTCCCAATTACTGTGAAATACTGGTTTAGAAGAATAATATATATATATACATATATAAAACGTAAATTTGCAGTAGCAATCACAGATATTGTTATATGTGTTACATTGACTACACCAAGGAGAGGGATAGCTAGGGTAATTCCCGACCCTCCTCACAGCACTTCTATAGCGGCCTCGTCAATAGCGGCGCTAAGCGAAGTTGAAGTGTTGTCAGTGCCGGTGAGAGCGGATAATACCAGATTGGCTCTTGATATAGACACAGGTGTTTGCACTAATGTATTGGCCTTGACATCCTATCAAGAGTTACAACGTAAATTCCCTCACCGAGACTTCATATGGCGACCTAGTAACGCTGAGCTCGAAGGAGTTTCAGGTACTCAGCTGAGCATTCATGGAATGGTGACGTTACCACTCAGATTTTCAAGACGTGGTTCTCCCTTCTACGCGGACTTTTTTATAGTCCAGCAGTTTAAATTGCCAGCCGACAGGTTACTTGGTCTCCCAACCCTTAAAACGAACATGATAGATGTTCATCCACGTAATAATACTATTACGTTTAAAGGTGTTTCCTACAACTCTATGAGCCATTCTGAACCTATGCTCACCGCTAGATCGAAAGTGTTGTCCACCAATCCTATTAAGAGGAAGGCGGATCATGCGTCAGAGCTACCTCATGACCTCAACCCCACACTTTCACAGCGTGATTACAGCAGCAATAGTTGGAAGATAGTACCTGCAATTTTGAAGAGTACTCTCCATTACCAGAATGAGGGATTCACCAACGCAACAATCATGAACATTAGTTCATTAGATGTGAACATTAGTTTCTGCAAATGATTCGTTCACTGCCCAGGGTGTGACAAGATGTAACTGCAGTTGTTGTGACTACTCATCAATCAACTTCCTGTCAACAAAATTCTTTCGTATGGCGTGAACAACCCCCAGTTACCAGCACCCCAGCACCCACCCTAGTGATGATGACACATCCGGTCTGAGAGATGGTCTCAGCATTCTGAGGTATGGTATAGTTGATGTCCCAGTGTTACCATTAGCGGCGGTTTGCTGTACTCAGGATTTTCGTGAACATTGACCCAGTCACCCGACCTTGGAAACAGCTGTGTCTACTGTGAGCGACCCACACACAAGTCTACGGGATTGCGGCAACAATTTCACATTATCAAGAAATTCTAGAAAGGATTCTTCAATCAAGCCTACAAGATATAGGTAGTATCTAGGCATACATAAAGTATATACACACATTTGCACATTCAAGAAATGCCATCACATTGACAGGACATCAATAGGTTAATGTCATTGGTGTAAGTGCTTACTTATGTTAATATATACTAAAGTTTCAAACTACATATTTTAATGATGTCAATGACACATCTTCTTAAAATAAAAATATGATAGTTCTACAAAAGTATCACAGACTTAAATTTTCAGCCATGCCGTGTAGTACCCTTCACAACTCAGTATCATTGCTCTCTGCAAAAATGAATGTTTCGTTGAAAGAGTCTTACGCACCACACACTCATTCATCTAGCGTGATAACAGTAGCAAAAGTTGTACATTGCTCAGAAGGTGCGTTCTAAACCACGAAATAGGCAAAGATTATTTCTGCCATGTTACTTTAGATATTGGCAGTAATGTTTGTGTTTTACATCAAGTTCCTGTTCTGTTATTACAAGGCAGTGTCATCCAAATTCGACATTGTTCAAAACATACTAGCCCGTACGACACTAATGTATAGGTCCCCTGTAGTAGCTAATACCCCTACAGTGGTAGAATCCCCAGCTTAGTGTCTATATATCTGTTTACAACATGGTTAGGGTTGTCTAGGATGTACTGTACTCTGTGAGTTATTTAGGCCTCACGGAGCTCGGCTGGTAGGTGACCGAGCGATGTAATGGGCCCCTGTCTCATCAACAGAACATATTATATAAATGGGTCAATACATCTGTATTGTATTCAGATCCACCACCCTGTAAATTTCCACTGACTATGAGGTGACATGTTCAATGCACGTGATGAGGTTTGCCCACGGGAAGCTGCGTCATACTATGCTGAGTAAAGGCATAAGTAGCCGCCGCTCTCTGGCCACCTGAAGCGAGCAGTAGTTTGATATCCTTGATTAGAGGAAGACGTTATTTGAGAGCCACAGTGGATGGCTCCGTCTTCCCTCGAGGGGGAACGACGTACCCATACCGTTCTCGCTTTATGGGTCACTACTCATGAGTCGCTCACAGAAAGTTATATCGTAAGGACGTGACCTAACTTTTATAATACAGAAACGCCGTCCCTTTCTCAATCACTCCTATACAGTGGAACTTAAGGTCGATCTCACTCACGAATTATAGATACAATCCTTTTATAATAAAACAAGGAACTACAGTTTGGGTTTCGTTACTTAAACTCAAATAATAAATATATGTGAACGGCCTGGTTGATTGTACAACACAGCTGATTCAGTTATAAATGAAAAGATAGGAGGATTTATGATGCGGTGGGAACCTATAATGATTGTTTTCAAAATTAATATGAGGGAAAGAGTGAAGCGGGCGAGTGGATATATGTAGTACTTAAATTTGGCCATATACATCGCTGGTTCGCGCCTAGAATGAGTACCTAACTGAATGCAAGAAGGAGCCACAAGAGGGGTACTTGGAAGTAATGCAATGGAAAACGATAATGGGTTGTCACAGGTAATGAAGCACTAGAAGGTCAATTTGAGGGAATACATTTTAGGGAAGAACTGTATAGGGGAGCTTAATTATATCCGGCAGCCCTAAAATCCTTGTCCCTACCAGAATTTGTACCATATAAACAGTTGTCATTTTCACTTGACGTATCCCGTTATTCAGTATATGAAGGTGAAAATGGCCAGGGATTGGGTTTTTGAAGACCCAGAAGCCCCCGTCCATAGTGTGTGACAGTGTATCAGGTGTTGATCAACAAGATCAAATTAGATTTTTTTCATTGCTGTAAGAGTGAGTGACTGTCGAGTGTGATACATGATGCCGCTCTGTTTATTGACTTCGATGTGAATGGCTTGTATGTGGTTTTTCCAGTTAAGTTTCTCATCAACAATAACTCCGAAGAATTTAGTATTTTTTTCGCGTTTGAGGACTGTATTACCAAGGTACAGGGGGTCCAAATCTGAGGGCAAGTTTTTCTTTCTGTGAAAGATCGTGTAATGGGATTTTTCGAGGTGTAAGGTCAGTTTATTACGTCCTGACTTTAGTCAATTCAGTGTTCATAGTTGTCATCAAAGACTGGATGTATGAGTTACAGGCATAGAGATTACTTTCGTCTGCAAATAAATGGTATATTATGAGTGTACTGGGTTGACTACATCGCTTATGTACAACAAAAACAGTACTAGACCGAGAATGGAACCTTAGGGGAAGCCATACAAGATTGGCGAAAAGTCAGATTGGTGATTTTTATAGCAGCAGGAATACTGCTTCCTGTTGGATAGATATGAGGTAAACCAATTGTGGGACAGGTTTCTAACTCCGTAATGTTTAAGCTTTGAAAAGAGGATGGTATGGTCGACAGCATTAAAGGCTTTAGAGAGGTCCACACTTTTCTGTAGCTCTTCGATCCACTATTGATGCAAATTCTTCTACATTGCGAAAAATTAGCATAATGCATTTCGTTGCTGGATCTACCACGTTTCTCACAGCCAATAACTGTCAACCTTTGCACCTCCGATATTCGAAGTTGCCGTCTACGCATTAGACTATCAAAGCAGCTACTTTACAATCACCTAACGAATAGCAAACGTAACGATGGCGGGCAACTGAAAAAATCTATGGATACCAAAAGTGGGTAACCTGAAAAAGTGCCAAATCGACCCCCTCACCTTGGAGACGATTACTGCACACCGTAATGCTTGAAGGAGCACCACGAAAGATGATGTCAATACTTTCGAGTTAACCCGAATGCATGCCGAGGCAGACAAGCGCTAATGCCGGAAAGACGCAGTCGCCGCCCCTCCCTCACTAGATGTAGCCCTCCACAGGTGCAACATCTGTGAATAACCCTGCCACTCTCGTATCATCCTCTTTAGTCACCTCAGAACTGACCATCGTAGGTGACATCCTTAACAACCCATAGCATTGTATCATAGCTGGATGATCGTCATACTCAATTCCGAGTGATAACAAATTGTAGTAGTGTGTGTCTGTGTGGGGGGCTAGATGCAAACAAAATTATCATTAAATGTATCAGGTGAGACAAAACTTAACCGAAACAACACAGAACAAGAAAAGCAAAAAAAAAAGAAAGAAAAGTCTGACGAATCATTTAGCGAACAACGAGATCTTGTGACGGAAAACTATATCATGCAGGGATCTGGAAGACCCTAGTTTTTTTGCAAGTTATCACTATATTTCTATTTTCTCTTTATATTTTCATTTTGTTTGTTCCTGTCTTAGGTAGAGGCACCAAGATTAACTACATAATACATAGGAACATAAATTCAGTGAGATTTTAAGTCTTGCAACTTGCGACCTTATAAATTCAAAGATGTTGCATGGTCCGCGCCATCTCGCGTGAATGAGACGTTTCTCAAAATAGAACACTAAGCCAGAAGGAATCTCAGAGTGTATCTTGATAGGACAGGGAAAGGGCAGCTGGGTCACTAAGGAACCAACACTGAGAAACAGGAGTGTGTGTGGGTAGATTGGGGGGGGATGAGAAGCAGGATTAAACATCTTGACCTCCAGATATCAGATGGATTATAAGAAATATTAAGGAGGCGAGTTTCAGAATAGAGGACTTCCATTAACGTTCTTGATTTCTGGACTGCATACGAATTATATCACATCTTGAAAAGGAGAGTTTCAGGGCAATAGAAAGGCACAGATAGAGAGAGAGAGAGAGAGAGAGAGAGAGAGAGAGAGAGGGGGGGAAATCGATAAGTCTGGGATGGAGGTTAACGCTAGGGGACTGAGCCATCATTTAGCGAATGTTGACGTTCACACCACACTTGCCACTATCTTTAAGGCAGTCTTGCTAACTTTGCTCTATGGTATGTGAACAAGACTAGAATGTTCAAATTGATACTTAGTGCTTGTGGAATGTTAGAAATAAACCTACAATATTTAAGCGAATCAATGAAATTTTTCGTCGTTTGGAAGACAATGATCATCTTGAACATTTAGATAAGTATTGAATAAGTAATTTTCCACTGTTAGAAATCTTAGATTCCTGATAGTTGCCCAGGGATCTGAAGGACCTGGGCAACAGTATCTTCGGTGTAAAATGTTCCTAATTACTCCAGAATTTCAGTACCTAGTGTATTCTGACATAAAATTCATACATACAACTTTATAAAGAATTATCATGTATATGTTGTTGTCTGATGCATGTTTTATGACTTATCAAACACTTTAAAAAGAATTTACTAAACCTCATGTTATGATATATCATGTATCATTGAATAGACCTCCCAAAGACACCTGCCTGACCAAAACAGTCACTAGTTAATAATAAGAAGAATTGATTGTATTTTTCTTGTAGTTCGAGTAGATGAAAAATATACGCAAGTATAAGTTCACAATACCTGGATTTTTATATATATATATCTTTTGTCGTTCGTCTAGATCAGGGGTCACCAAACTACGGCCCGCGGGCCAGATCCCAAGTCCTTCCCTGGCTCGTGGTAGCTCCGCCTACGCTCTGACGTTACCAGAGCTTTCGTTCTGGCTTGCAAGTATTGAACAGAATGATTATGCGGCCCGCGCTCGTCATTCTTTCAGTTATCCGGCCCACTGTGAAAAAAGTTTGGTGACCCCTGGTCTACATTATCAATTCTTGCCTCAATAACGCAATTCAGTCATCCCATAAATACTAGGGTATGAGCTACAGGCTTATATCAGCCCAGTTATGCGAGATAACCTTCAGAGGATAATCAATTTGCAGTAAAAAGGGCTATTAAGGTGCCCGTGAGTAATAATTATAGCAATTAGTGACCTCAGACGTGAGTTAAAGCAGTGGTCGATGGTGTGTTATGTATTTCAGCGACGGGTAAGTGTATGATATAATTACGTCATTATAAAATGTTTGTGATCACTATGGCAACTTAAGAGATGTCTGTATTCTGCCTACACTGATTATGTTTCTCTTTCAGACATTTCTATCACCATATCTTCACTACATTCTACTGTTTTCCTCTTTTACTGCTTATTTTACTAGTTTCTATGGTGAAAATTATTGTAACAAAAAGAAATAAATATCTTGTTTATATATTGTATTAAAATATAAAAATAATCATAATTTCAAGTAAACGAAATGACAAACTAAAATTGCAAAAAAAAAAATACTGACGGAAGTCCCAAAGTTTCTTCTAAAAGTGCGAGGAGTTGAAAGACGAGGTGGTAGGCACTGTTAACTTGAAGGCGATGTGCTAACCAAATATTGAGTGGATGTCATAAGCATTCGCCATAGATGTCATCAATCTGACTAAAAATTTAATATATTTCGTTCTTCATCTGTATAGGTTAAAAAAATAAAGTGCACGAGTTGAATTTTGAGTCGTAAGAAATTATAGATTTTATTATTTTTTTTATTTGATAAACACTGAACATTGTGGATATATTAGTCATGATTGTAATCTTATATTATTGGCACAGGACTGTTTATGGTGGCCATAATATCCTCTTTATCATGAACCTTATTTCCTCTTAAACTAATTCTTGTATTACGATATTTTTGTTTTGGACGTTTTCGAATTAGAAAAGTATGGGATAACTATTTATATTTTGTCTGAAGACGTTTTGGTCCAAGACTCTTTGATCTGACTTGAACATTTCTTGACCTACGCTAGCATAAAATGTCCTATGCGAAATGGTCACACACACACACACACACACACACGCACACAAATATATATATGTAACCAGTCGGAATATACTGGACTTTAATTTCTCTCTTGACTTGGGGTTTATTAATTATTAGGTGGAAATTGCAGTGGAAGCGCCCCTTTGAGAGAAATCCCGAACCAGAACAAGAACACTTAAATTTACTAACAAAATGAATTGTCCGTGACCCGTGAAAGGATAGCTCCTGTGATTAGGATGAATGAGACACACTGTAAAATTTAGACACTTATATTCCCTCCAACACTACAAACACAATCAAATAATGGTACACCAACATATGCGCACCTCATAACCTGAACTTTGAACACTACTCTGGTGAATAAAAGTTATACATGAGATTGAAATTTGTTGAAACTCAGACAATGCCTCATTAGACAACAATAAAATCAAGTATTAAGAAGTGTTGCTTGCACACATGAAACAGGCCTTAAGGGCTTTCAACAAAATAATATCAATCACTGAGGAAATGGTATAAGAAAATAAGAAATTATTAATTCCACCATGAATAGGCCTAAAGGGCACTCAATAGAATTATGTTACACCAACAGATGCAGGCCTTAAGGGTTTTCAACAAAACAATATCAATCACTGAGAAAATGTTATTAAAAAAATAAGATATTATTAGCTCTACAATGAATAGGCCTTAAGGGCACTCAACAAAATTATATCAAGCACTGAGAAAATGGTGTAAAAAAATAAGAACGTATTAACTCCACCCTGAATAGGCCTTCAGGGCACTCAACAAAACTATATTACCCCAACAGATACACACCTCCTAACCTAACTTAAACACTACTCTGGGGAACAAAGGTTATACCTGAGATTGAAATTATAAAGAAATATTAAATGCATTAAAGGAACTAAATCACAGTATCACTTACAACATAAGGGAGAAAACTCATCTGAAAAACAGTTCCCTCAGTCTCTGGTTTCAATTAATAACACAACCATTAAAACAATACTATCACAAATATTTAAGAAATATTAATTACACACAGCAAGACAATGTCTGTAACTGAAAACAATATTACCACTAGATTAAGAAGTTACTGAGTCTACCAATACCCGTAAACACATGCTCCCTAACCCAACACATAGATTCCACTTGCACTCCGTAGTTTTTTAAGGCACAACCAACAGGCACCCGTAGTTTAAGGCCCAAGCCAGTCTTTCTCAACCTTGGAAATGTACCTCTAAGTTCCACTGGACTCTTGGTCCCAGTGTGTGACCCTGTATCACTCAGCTGGCTTCACTTTACCCCCAGTACATCCATGAAACGGAAGGGAGTGAGCCAATCAGACCTTGTACAGTTGAGAGAAGCCTTAGCCTCCCGTTAGCAAAAGGTTTTTACTAAGCTGCTTGAAGATATGTGGTATTGTGAGCCTAGGTAGAGGAGACCTGATGACCCCAAACGATCGTCTCATCGTTAGTTGGGCACCCAGACGGCTAGTTTCAATCCAACTCTCACCATACTCAACAGGTGGCTCAAACTCAAGTCAGTGGAAGGTCATACAGCTCGTTTCACCACTCGTCTCATACCGCCAGTGGACGTTATCATACCGCAGACATTTCACACCACGTGGGCTCTACAGAACCCAGAAAAAACCCGACCTGTTAGCTATTGTCTCACATCACCGTTTGTTCCAACCGCCCTATCTAGCTTTGTCTGAGATTGAATATAACTTACTTGTTAATACTGATGTTAAATAACGAAGGCACCAGTTCACGTGGTCCGTCTCTCCTGGGTACAGAACAGACATGGTCCTCTGGCGTGACCTCCCTCACAACTCCTCAACCTCCCTTGCTCACTGGTTCACGCTTTTCAGGAGTGACTTATTTACCAGATGATTAACAGCTTAATTAGGACGTACGCAACATTTTCTGACTGGGAAACGATCTATGATTATTTTTAATTTAATAACTGATATTTAATTTCATAATTCGCCTCCATATTAATTCGGTAAATTACATTTAATATCGCATAGGCCTAGTTCCACAACCTCTCGCTACGTGCGGGAGCGCAGCCTTCCCTCAGACGACCTTGAAAACTCAGTATCACCAATGGCGCGGCGTTTGAAATTACACTGAAATTTCTGAATAATATATATATATATATATATATATATATATATATATATATATATATATATATATATATATATATATATATATATATATATATATATATATATATATATATATATATATATATATATATATATATATATATATATATATATATATATATATATATATATATATATATATATATATATATATATATATATATACGTCCCTTCTTACCCGGTGGCGAGTCCATAGGTACAGTTTACCGAGGTTGTTATAATCATGGTCGTGGGTTGTTATAATCATGGTCGGGTTATATAATCATGGTCGTGGTCATGGTCGTCATTCATGGTCGTGTTGTTATAATCATGGTCATGGTCGTGGTTGTTATAATCATGGTCGTGGTTGTTATAATCATGGTCGTGCTGGTCGTGGTTGTTATAATCATGATCCTGGTTGTTATAATCATGGTCCTGCTTGTTATAATCATGGTCCTGCTTGTTACAATCATGGTCGTGGTTGTTATAATTATAGTCGTGGTTGTTATAATCATAGTCGTGGTTGTTATAATCACGGTCGTGGTTGTTATAATCATCTTCGTGGTTATGATCATGTTCGTGGTTGATATAATCATGGTTGTGGTTGTTATAATTATGGTCGTGGTTGTTATGATCATAGTCGTGGTTGTTATGATCAGACTCGTGGTCGTTATAATCTTGGTCGTGGCCGTTAAAATCATGGTCGTGGATGTTATAATCATGGTCGTGGTTGTTATAATCATGGTCGTGGTTGTTATAATCATAGTCTTGGTTGTTATAATCAGACTCGTGGTCGTTGTAATCATGGTCGTGGTTGTTATAATCATGGTCGTGGTTGTTATAATCATAGTGTGGTTGTTATAATCATGGTTGGGTGATAGTATCATAGTCGTGGTTGTTATGATCATAGACGTGGTTGTTATAATCATGGTCGTTGAACCAGTTGGTTAATTCAAAGTTAACCAGGCTGGTACATTTATATTATATTGGGTTTTAGTAACGAAAGCCCATTGAAGTTTCTGCTTTTATTAAATCAGTATTGTTTATATTATTCCTGAGTGGAGATCAACAGTAACTTCTACCATTTATGAGCGTGAAGAGAGAGAACGGTGGCTATGTAAATAGACCGTTTAATCACGTCCGTTCGATGTAAGATTGTGTGTGTGACTTCTATGAGTAGTGACCCATTGAGGGAGAACGGAATAGGTACGTCGTCCTCCCTCGAGGGAAGACGGAGCCATCCACTGCGGCTCTCAAATAACGTCTTCCTCAAGTCAAGGATATCAAACTACTGCCCGTTTTGGGTGGCCAGAAAGCCGGCTACTTAATGCCTGAACTCAGCATAATATGATGCAGCTTCCCGTGGGCACACCCTATCACGTGCACTAAACATGTCACCTCATAGCCAGTGGAATGTTACAGGGGGTGAATCAATATATAAATCAAATGTAATTAACCTACCCTCCGAGCTCCGCGAGGACTACACTAAACTTGCAGATAAACATCCTATACATAAGACTAACTGTTACGACCCTTGGGCCTCTTAAGGGTGTAACAATATCACAAATTCACAAATTACACTTTGTACTATAGGTCCAGGAATAGATCCCACCAAATTATCACCTCATTACTACGGGGTATATTGAAATACATGCAGTACCTTGATAACAGAATATATTAACAAATAAACAAACAATAAGTATAACCGTATGTACAAAAATAAATAAATACAAATTAAATCTGATCAAATAGATGACTCAACCGAGTGACAAAGTAATGAAAACAGAAGTAAAGACTTATTTAGTCTAGAAACTACGATGAACAACGTGGTCTATCCACCACACGAAACCTCATAAATAAGTAAGTTATTTTCCTTGGAACTCCAAAATATGATTAACAATAATATTTCACAAATAATACTTTACTTAGTGTTATAAGAGTCGAGCAAGGTTTACACGTTACACCACTAGAAACATATTGTACAATAAGAAAGGAGATACTCTGTACTTAACTTAACACTGCTGGGCCCATACTAAAGTAAACAAAGCGAGCGGACGCGGCAGAAATGACGTCACAAACAAAAGACGTTCACGTTGCGAATCCACAACCAACGATGGAACGCTCACTCGTAACATCTCCCCCCTAAATATAAAAGTTTAAGAAGCTCTGAGTAAACTTTCACTCAACACGAGATAGAGTGTCGATAATAATATTATCACAGCCCTTTATGTGTTTGATTTCTATATTATAGGGTTGAAGAGCTAATGACCACCGTAACAGTCTTTGAATCTTATTTCTCATATTATGAACAAACTGAAGTGGATTATGATCTGTATAAACTATCATTGGGTAAGGTGATGCACTTACATACACCTCAAACTTTTCCAGAGCTAACAAAAGGGCCAATGCTTCTTTTTCTATTGTGGCATATCCACGTTGATGCTTTTTCAGTTTGGCCGAGAAATAACAGTTTGGGTGCAATATTCCATCTTTTCCTTTTTGCATTAACACAGCACCAACTCCTGTGTCACACGCATCCGATTGTATCACAAATTGTTTCTTAAAATCTGGGAGTTGTAGTACAGGTGCCGTTGCCAACAACCCACGAACCTTTTCGAATGCTGTCTGGCATTCATCAGTCCACACAAACTTTCTTTTTGGACTGACCAAATCTGTCATGGGAGTGACCACCCTGGCAATATTTTGACGAAACCTCCTGTAGAATCCAACCATCCCGAGAAATCTTCTGAGAGCCTTTCGATTGTGAGGTGCGGGTAGACTGAGAATAACGACAACCTTGGCATCAATTGGAGCAATTTTCCTTTGTCCAATGACATGACCAAGGAAAATTACGGTGGCATGTCCGAATTCATTCTTGGGTAGGTTTACGGTGAAGTTGAACTCTGCTAGACGATTGAAGAGTTCACGGAGTCGGCCAATGTGTTTTACCCATGTGTCACCGATGACGACCAGATCATCTAGATAGGCGTACACTCCAGGCAGGCCTGACGTCACTATATGCATCGCTCGCTGAAATGTTGCTGGTGCTCCTTTGAGGCCGAAGGGCATAACTTTGTATTGCCACAGCCCCTCCGCAGTGACAAAAGCTGAAATCTGCTTTGCTTCTTCCGAGAGTTTGATTTGTTAGTAGCCTTTGAGAAGATCCAGCTTGGTGACAAATGATGCTTGACCCACACTATCGATGATGTCGTCGATGCGCGGCAATGGATATGCATCAGCACGTGTCAGCAGGTTCATCTGCCTGTAGTCAGTACACATGCGAACACTTCCATCGGGTTTAGGCACCAACACACAGGGTGACGCCCATGCACTACTGCTCCTCTCCACTAGGTCATGTTCCAGCAGATACTCCACCTCCTGCTTCAGCTTCTCCCGCTTATCAGGGCTCATTCGGTAGGGTGCTTGCTTGATGGGAGATGTGTCAGGCAGCAGTACCAGGTCGTGCTCCAGCAGAGAACACTGGCGTGGCACATCGTCGAAGAGTGACTTGAACTCCTGCAGCAGTTGCACCACATCCTGAGACTGCTGTTGTGAAAGATGGGATACTTTAGAGGTAGGATCACACAATATACTGGAATTACAGATTTTTATGGGGATATCCACTTGGAAATCAGTGTCTGGGACCACCCCCTCTCCTCCTGTTACCGAACAAACCACTTCACTCCTACCAAAATAAGGTTTCAACCTGTTGATATGAGTCAAACTCTCCAATTTTCTCTTATCTGGAGTCGCTATGACATAGTTGAGGTCATTTAATTTCTTAACTATAGTGAATGGACGCTCATATTTAGCTTGAAGGGGATTTCTATACAGGGGCATAGGTGCTAAAACCCTATCTCCAGGCTTAAATTCTCTAGCTTGACAATGCTCATCATATTGCTTTTTCATTTTCTCCTGTACTTCTGACAAATTTTCACGAGCAATCTCACCTACTCTCTTCAGTTTCTCTTTAAACTTCTCTACATACACTGATAAAGGGACTTTTATTTGATTACTTATCCAACTTTCCTTCAACACAGTCATAGGACCTCTTACAGTATGACCAAAAATCATTTCAAAGGAACTGAATCCTAGGGAGTCTTGGGGACTCTCTCTTATGGCAAACAACAAAAGTGGTACTCCTTCATCCCAATCCTTATCAGACTCCATACAGTATTTCATAAGCATTGATTTAAAAGTCTGGTGGAACCTCTCTAAGGCACCTTGGGTTTGAGGGTGGTACGCAGAAGCTAAATATTGTTTAATACCCAATTCATTCATCACCTGCTGGAAAAGGAAAGAAGTGAAGTTAGTACCCTGATCCGACTGTACAACTCTAGGAATGCCATTTTTAGTGAAGAAGTTAGTCAGAGCCTTTACCACACTCTTTGCTTTGATGTTTCGCAATGGTATAGCCTCTGGGCACCTGGTGGTAGTACACATGATAGTTAACAAATATTGGTGATCACATCGAGTTTTTGGGAGAGGACCTACACAATCAATTATAACCCTGCTAAATGGCTCTTCTACCACAGGAATGGGTATTAGGGGAGCAGATTTTATGACCTGATTCGGTTTACCAGCCATCTGACATTCATGGCAAGTTCTACAGTATCTGGCAACATCACCTTTCATTCCAGGCCAGTAAAAATGCGACAAAATATTTTTGTATGTTTTCCTAACTCCTGAATGTCCTCCCAAAAAGTCGTGTGCTAATTTCAAGATTCCTCCCCTGTGACAACTGGGAATCACAACCTGATGCACAACATTCCACTCATCAGTAGGATCAGATACAGATCTGAACTTCCTCATAAGTAACCCTGAATCCATGTAGTAACAAACAGGCAAGCGAGCCGCTTCTTCCATATCCACAGCCTTCCTACATAGTTCAGCTAATTCGGAGTCACTCTGCTGATCATCTAACAGTTTTTCCCTAGTGACAGATACTTTCTGAAGGGTAATGTTGTCACCAGAAGAGAGATCAGCTTCAGATTTTGGGGAATTAATGATAACTGAATCTTTAGCTTCACTCACATCTCTCCCACCAATGTCACTATCAAATGAATCATCCTGACTGTCAAACAGATTCTCAATACCTAAATAATTTTCATCATTGCCAGGTGCACTGCTATCAGCAATACAGAGCTTAGGGTCAACTGAAGGAACGGTCTGTACCTTATTCCGAAGAGTCTGGCTCCTTGTAACTGCACATAAAGGAAAAAAATCAGGGTATTCTTCTTCATTAAACCCGTATTATTCTCCTTTGTAGGAGTCGAAGATACCACGGGGTCTGGCACCACGCTGGCTCCTGCAATATCATTACCCAGCAAAAAAGTAACCCCTGTCACAGGAAGAGAATCTTGAACACCAATAGTCACCCAACCAGTCACAAGTGGAGTTCTCAAAAACACCCTACACAAAGGAACAGTGATCACTCCACCGACACCCTTAAGCACCAAATGCTCTCCAGTATAGGAATCTTCCACGCAGGGAACAGTTCCTTTCAACAGAATACTGTGAGAAGCACCAGTGTCACGCAAAATCTTCGCAGGGTGCTGATCACCTGATTCCTCAACAGCAACTGAACCATCAAACATGAAAGGTTCAAAAGAATCCTCCTTTGGGCGATTTCTCACTAATGTTTTGTCAAACTTCTCCAGAGGTTCGAATGAGAGCACTGGCTCTTCCTTCTTTGCTTCCAATTTAGGGCCATTCGCAATCACATGACCTGGTTTCTTACAGTAAAAACAGACAAATGCTTTAGTCTTGGCATAGGCATTGGAAAGCTCACCTGAGTTTCCACGAAAATATACTTTACTAGAAGAAGCTACTGTCCTGCCTACCACCCTTTTCCTTGGTTATAAGACCCTTTCCACCTGAATGATTTTGAGATTTAACAGGATGCATTTTGTGAGTAAGGGCATAGCTATCAGCTAATGGAGCAGCCTTATGAACATTACTAATATCTCTCTCTCCTAAGTACAATTGTATATCTCTTGGAGTGGCTCTTTTGAACTGTTCTAAAAACATCAACTCAACAAGTTCCTCAAAAGTTTCTACCTTGCTAGACTTTATCCACCTTTCACACATTTTACTCAATGAATAAACAAATTCTATATATGACTGTGCATCAGTCTTTCTCATAGTCCTAAATTTCACTCTATATGTTTCAGGAATGAGTTCATATGCCTTAAGAATTTCTTCTTTCACTAACTTATAACTACGACAAACTTCACTTGACAAAGACAGAAATGCTGAACGAGCTGACCCAGTAAACACACTTTGAATCATAACAATCCACGACTCTTCAGGCCACTGAAAAGACTTTGCAATCTTCTCAAACTGCATGAAAAACTCTTCTGGATCCTCCTCGTCAAAAGCAGGCATAAGTCTCAAATGTTTTGTCACATCAAACAATTTTGTCTCAGATTCTAAAGACAATGCCTGTAAGTCTTGTCTTCTACTGCTAATCTGTGCTAACGCTAATTCATGCTGCCTTTCACGCTCTCTTTCCTTTTCTTCTCTTTCCTTCAAAGTCAACTCATGCTCCATTTCTAACTTTCTGATCTCTACAGCTTCCCTGGGGTCAAATGAACGCAAAGTCAGTGCCCCCTTCGGTATCACCTCTTCATTTACAAGTTCAGTTAGTACTGCACTTTGAATTTCAGACTTTCTTTGACTACGTCGATACTCAATTTCATATGTATCAGCAAGATTCATCCAATCATCCTTTCTTAACACACTGTCTTTCAACATTTCTACGGGTGGATTTTCAATAAACTCCTCCACATCAAACGTAGCCATGATTAAACAATAAACATTCCCCGTATTTAAATATTTCCAATAGATAATGAGTGAAAAGGGATCTATCCTGGGCCTCTTAAGGGTGTAACAATATCACAAATTCACAAATTACACTTTGTACTATATGTCCAGGAAGAGATCCCATCAAATTATCACCTCATTACTACGGGGTATATTGAAATACATGTAGTAGTTTAATAACAGAATATATTAACAAATAAACAAACAATAATTATAACCGTATGTACAAAAATAAATAAATACAAAAATCTGATCAAATAAATGACTCAACCAAGTGACAAAATAATGATCACAAGAGTAAAGGCTTATTTAGTCTAGAAACTGCGATGAACAACGTGGTCTATCCACCACACGAAACCTCATAAATAAGTAAGTTATTTTCCGTGAAACTCCAAAATATGATTAACAATAATCTTTCACAAATAATACTTTACTTGGTGTTATAAAAGTCGAGCAAGGCTTACACGTGATACCACTAGAAACATATTGTACAATAAGAAAGGAGATACTCTGTACTTAACACTGCTGGGCCCATACTAAAGTAAACAAAGAGAGCGGACGCGGCAGAAATGACGTCACAAACAAAAGACGTTCACGTTGCGAATCCACAACCAACGATGGAACTCTCACTCGTAACACTAACCATGTTACAAAAATATATGTGAACATTTAGCTGGGGACTCTGAAACCATAGGATCATCAACTACTGGGGTGCTAGACTTAAGTGTCTTACGAGCTGGTATCTCATGTACAATGGCAAAATTGGATGATTCTGATTTAAAACACAAACATTACTGCCAATATCAACACAATAGTGGAATCGTTAACTTGGGTAAGCAACATGGCAGAACTAATCTTCGCCTACTTCGTGTTTAAGAATGCAACTTCTTAGCAATGTACAATTTTTGCTACTGTAATCACGCTAAATGAATGAGTGTGTGGTGCTTTAGACTCTTTCAATAAAACATTCATTTTTGCAGAGAGCAATGGTACTGAGTTGTGAAGGGTTCTACACGGCATGGCTTGAAATTTACAGTTTGTGATACTTTACTGTAGAACTATCATATTTATATTTTAAGAAGATGTGTCTTTGACATCATTAAAATATGTAGTCCGAAAATTATGAACATTCTTATCCTCCCTGGGATCAAAAGAAAATGTCAACATTTTCTATGTCTAATAAATACTGGGAAGTTATTTCACGTCATTATATATTAAAATATGTAAGCCACTTACAACAATGACAATAACCTATCCGATGTCCTATAAAAGTGGAGGCATGTCTCGAACATGTAAATGTGTGTATATATTTAATGTGTACCTAGATACTACCTATACCTTATAGGCTTGATTGAAGAATCCTTTCTAGATTTTCTTGAAAATGTGAAATTGTTGCCACAATACCGTAGACTTTCGTGTGTCACTCGCAGCTGATTCCAGGGTCCGGTGACTGGGTCAATTTTCACGAAATTCAAGAGTTCAGCAAACTACCGCTCCTGGTTACAATAATTCATCCACCACATAATACATCAGAATACTGAGACCATCTCTCATGACCGGAGATGTGTCATCACAAGGAAGGGGTGCTGGGGTGTTGGTAACTGGGGGTTACTCACGCCATACGAAAGAATTTTGTTGACAGGATGCTAATTGATGAGTATTCACAACAACTGCTGTCACGTCCTATCACACCCTGGGCAATGAACGAATCATTTGCAGAAACTAATGTTCACTTCAGCTCACAGGATTGTTGCCATAATTCAGCAACTATCAATAACTCAGTATTGGTTATGGACATAAAAATCACTCAACGTGTAGCAGATGTAACAGTTCATCTTCCTTGTAGTAGTAAATGTTACACATGTAACAATATCTTTGATTGCTATTTCATATTTACATATATATATATATATGCTGATAACCATAAGGAAAAGAAAACACGAAGTTCCCAAGCGTTTTCGTGTAATTCACATCTTCAGGGGTGAGTACAGACTAGTCTGTACTCACCCCTGAAGATGTGAATTACACGAAAGCGCTTGGGAACTTCGTGTTTTCTTCTTTCCTTGTGGTTATCAGCATATACCTAGATCACGCGCACCTACAGTGATTTACTTGTATATATATATATGTATATGTATATGTATATGTATATATATATATGTATATGTATATATATATATATATATGTATATGTATATATATATATATATATATATATATATATATATATATATATATATATATATATATATATATATATATATACTTCATTTTTAGTCCATATAACACGCGGACTTTGAACATATAATCAACGACCTCACCAGCAAGGAATCGAACCCTCGACCTACTGGGAATCCACTTGACGACAGGGGAGTACTTTCCACAGTATAGTCAGGTGCTGACAAGACGCTTTCCTGACCTCTGTCACTTGTCGTTAACAGGGGTATCACTAACTAGCCGTGTGGTAATAAGTCAACAATAACTCAGTATCGGTTATTGTAATAATTCTGCACATTCTTTGGGCGACAGAATGAGTAACACTCAATTACAATCATATCACTACGGCATATAGCACTACACTCGGACACATCATGTAACACGTCACTATTTTTTGTTTTTCTTATTTCACAAAGCACTGACGGCTTGGTACGTAGACTGGTATGTCGTAATCGTACTCACACTAGCTGCTGATACAATTCCTGAATGTATATGACCCGTAACTTCCACTATCTATGAGTGTGAAGATATAGAAAGGACAGCGGCTATGTAAATAGACCGTTTTTAATCACGCTCTTTCGATGTGAGGTGGTTGAGTGGTAATCTCTGTGAGTAGTGACCCATCGAGGGAGAACGGGATAGGTACATCCCACAGTCCCACAGCTGCCACCATAGGAACAGGTTGGTTAATTCAAAGTTAATCAGGCTGGTACATTTATATTATATTGGGTCTTAGTAACGAAACCCAATTGAAGTTTCTGCCTTTATTAAAAAAGTATTGTTTATATAATTCATGAGTGTAGATGAACCGTAACTTCCACTATTTATGAGCGTGAAGAGAGAGGACGGCGCATATGTAAATAGACCGTTTAATCACGTCCATTCGATGTAAGATTGTGAGTGTGACTTCTATGTGTAGTGACCCATCGAGGGAGAACGGAATAGGTACATCGTCCTCCCTCGAGGGAAGACAGAGCCATCCACTGCGGCTCTCAAATAACGTCTACATAATGCCTGAACTCAGCATAATGTGACGCAGCTTCCCGTGGGCACACCCTATCATGTGCACTAAACATGTCACCTCATAGCCAGTGGAAGTTACAGGGGATGAATCAGTATATAAATCAAATGTAATTAACCCATTTATATAATTCTTATGTTTATGAAACATGGGCCATTATATCGTGGTTGTTATAATCTTGGTCGTGGTTGTTATAATCATGGTCGTGGTTGTTATAATCATGGTCGTGGTTATTATAATCACAGTCGTGGTTGTTATAATCATGGTCGTGGTTGTTATAATCATAGTCGTGGTTGTTATAATCATAATCGTGGTTGTTATAATCATGGTCGTGGTTGTTATAATCATTGTCGTGGTTGCTATAATCATTGTCTTGGTTGTTATAATCATAGTCGTGGTTGTTATAATCATAGTCATGGTTGTTATAATCATGGTCCTGGTTGTTATAATCATGGACCTGGTTGTTACAATCATGGTCGTGGTTGATATAATCATGGTCGTGGTTGTTGTAATCATGGTCGTGGTTGTTATAATCATGGTCGTGGTCGTGATACTTACAGTATCTAATGTACTATAAGAAGGAATAGAATAAAGGTTAGAATAATTAATTAAAGAAATAATCGCCATAAGGAGAGGTTAAAATCATAAAAAAAAATATTATGAATCACCGATGATCATTCGGAGATAAATTATATTATTAAGAGAAGTGACCTTGATTCTGGTTATATTAGTCACCATCTGCTTAAGTAATCACCTGTGTTAAGTCATCATAGTCATCATCTACCTTAGTCAGTTTTAGGCCCATCTCACATGACTGACCGACCATCGATGTTCTTTCTGCGCGAGGGTGTTAGTTTTCAATGCGTCTTATTATTTACGCTGGTGGATGTAAGACCTCCTACCCTCACTGACGAAGCTATGGTCAATTTGGTGTTATTCTTGTTTATAAATGCCTTCTCGTCTGTCTCAAGTCTATCCGTCCTGTCTATTGCCATCCCCACTGTCTATTTGTCTGAGTGGTGTTTGAATGTAAATCTGTCTGTACTCTTTGTGTCGTCAAATCTGTCTGTCTTATCCGTTGTTGGCGTGTGTTGGCCTGTTTGTCTAATGTGAACCAGTCAGTCAGCTGTCTGTCTGTCATGTTAGTTGCCATATTATTTATTTGTGCATGTATAAATCTGTCAATTTTTGTCAACCTCCTGTCTGTTTCACTGTCTATATTCACCCTGTGTCTATTGTAGTCATCTTTTCCATGCATTCCTGTTATTATCTTTTTATCTCTTCCCTTTTCCATGTACAGTCAGCCACAGGAATAAGTATACACTGTAGCTGTAAGGTCGTCTGGTAACGTTGAAACTGCGCATCCAGACGCATGATGAAACTCAGCTTCCCCTCACCTGTTATCTCTAACAATTTTTTGTTTCTCCTTCTTTATTCTTCTATTTACTCATCTTCCTTTCTTTACTAATCCAAACAACATTAAAAAAAAGTAGGCTAAGAAAATAAGTGGGGGGAGGAGGAGGGAGCCGTACGATAACTGCAATCGTGGGCTGACAGCGTACAGCGAATGAGGGTGCGCCAAGTCCGTAGACTTGCATCGTTTTTCCAGTGTAAATAAAATGGTTATGTAATGGCTTCCTAAAGAAACCATCGATATGGGACCAGGTTTGTTTCATTCTACGATTTTTCAACCAAGTTTGATGAAAAACGATTGTGCCGTTTAGGCTGCCCAGAACAGACACACACACACACACACACAAACAGACAGACACACGCCTAGACCTATAGCATATTATATATATATATATATATATATATATATATATATATATATATATATATATATATATATATATATATATATATATATATATATATATATATACTGATAACTACAAGGAAAAAGAAAACACGAAGTTCCCAAGCGCTTTCGTGTAATTCACATCTTCAGGGGTGAGTACAGACTAAGGAGAAGTACATAACAAGGTATATATATACAGAGGAGGGTGAGATCAAGTCCACAATGGTCAGGTATTAGGTAATGACCCTACTAATCTTCAAAAAACACCGCAGCAGTCGGTAGTCAGCATATACCTGGATCACGCGCACCTACATATTTATTTTGCATATATATATATATATATATATATATATATATATATATATATATATATATATATATATATATATATATATATATATATATATATATATATTTATATATACATACAGGTATGTGTGTAATATTCAGAGAAATTTCGGTGTGATATTTAGAGACGTTAGAACAAAAATAACGGATCTGGGAAACATGAAAGCATAAGTAGGCCAAGCTGAAACACCCACGCCTCATGGCGAGTCAAACAAGATCAAGCAACGCACTCAAGCGTGTGGAAGCATTTTGAACTTGGTCTATATAAAACTAAATGTGCTTTATCTAATTAATGTAGACACGATTCGTGAAGTTAAGGGACAATTATTAAATTTAAAGTTATTGTAGCTCGTTTCTCAGTCTAAATATGTTACGTATGTCCCAAAGAAACTATTGGTTATGCGAAAGATGACGTCATTAGGCCAGTCGAACGCCTTGGGGAGACGAGAGGCGGGCTGGAGCTCAGTAGCGCTTAGTCGTTTGGGCCAAGCAGACGTCGTCCATGCGTCTCTGCCAAGGAAAACGACCACGTGGCCTCGTCCCTTCCTGCTCACGTTCATCAGTGTTGCAAGTAAGTTTTATTCGATCTCAGACAGCGTTTAGATAGGGCGGAGAAGAAGGTAACAGTAACTAACAGAGCGTTCTCTTGCAGGGTTTTGAGAACCCACTCGGTTTAGCGGTCGGTCAGCAGGTGTTTAGCGGTCGTATAGCCGGCCACGCACAAGGTGAATGGATGTACCTGACTACTAACTAAGTGGGATCAGCGTCTCTTCTTGGTCGGTGGTAGTTCTGCGTCATCAAATCTCCCCACCTTGGTTCATTCAACACCACATCTCCTCAGTCAGTTAGTGAAAACTCTTACTAACAGGAAAATAGAACCCCTCCCTCACCTGGGCAGGTTTCATCTGCTGACGGTCACTCTCTTCCTGTCCATGGAGTACTGAGAGTAAACTGAATGCAGCCTGAGTGAATGAAAGGTCACACACTGAGACCAGGAGTCTAGTGGGTACATAGAAACATTTATCTCTCCAGCATTGGGTGTATGTGATCGAATTAACCAAGTCCAGGTGTGTAATCAACGCTACTCATGGTTGACTGCACACGTGGGACTTAGGGGTTCTTCTTCAAGGTTGATGAACGGCTGTAACACCTTAAAGTATGGGTGTGCTCTGAGCATATGTGTGAAGCATGTTACGATTGATGGTGGTAAAGTGTGATTAGAATAGCCAAGTCCAGGTGTGGGATCAACGTTCCTCATGGTTTATTGCACTCGTGGGACGTAAGAGTTCCTCTCCAACAGTTGTGAAAGGCTGTTAGTACCTTAAAAGTACGGGTGCATTCCGAACCTATGTGTGAAGCATGTTACGGGTGTTGGTGGAGAAAAACATTCATGACTCCTGAAATCTAGAGAGAGTAATGAAAAAGACAGCGGAGCATCCGCCTGCCTGATGGATCATGAGTGATTTTCTGGGTTTCTTGTAAATGCCTGTCCCTTGGAAGGTTAGTAGTTACAACCTTCGGGTTCTAGGACAGTTAGGAGTATAGTATTTTGTGGGTCATCCCAGACAGGCTATGAGTGATCCCTTGTTCTTGTGTAGTATGACTAAAATCGGGATTTTATTTCTTAGTGATTGCTATTATTTTGTCGGATGCCCTTAAGGCATTTTCATTAGTGCAAGTAATATTTTTTTAATGTTTTATATGCCACTAAGTGATGTATGATGTACGAAAGAATTATTTCAGATGAGTTCCCCGTTCTGGTGTAGGTAGTACTGCTACATTAGTAGTCCTCTCCAGATGCATTTAATATTTGTTAATAATTTTTGATACCATGTATAACTTTTGTTTTCCCACTGTAGTGTTTTTTAAGCCACGCTTAGAAGTACTCTAGCGTTTGTGTACCATTAGTGATTATGTTTGTAGTGTTGGAAGGAATAGAAAGTGTCATCTTTTACAGTGCGTCTCATTAACCCCAATCACAGGTGCTAACGTTCCACGGTCACGGAGAATACTTTTATTCAATTGTGTTTGTGCTGGTTCGGGATTTTCTCTGAGGGGTGCTTCCACTGCATTACCATCCATTATAACTCAGAAAATCCCAATAACATAATTAATAATGATATTATTCCGACCGGTTACATATATACTGTACATACATACATACACATGGTATTAGGGTGTGTCATAGGAGGGAAGATCAGCTAAAACTAATGGCCCATCACTTTTTTGGTAGATTTTAGTGTATATAAACAGAAAATAATTTCAGTTTCAATATTATTCAACCTTTTGCTAGGTAAATTTTAGCGTGAAATTTATCGAAAATCTAACGTACAGCTGCATTAGTGCATTACAATTAAATAGTGAACATTGCTTTCTGACTTCATTCTTTAACAACCCAACTAACAATATTTTTTCTGTTTCAGATTCTGATGCATTTATAAGTTGATAATATTTGCGATGGCTGCTTGTGTCAGGACGAGGAACCAAAAATCCAGCCATCTCAGTCACTATCTTGGGTCTGGGAGAGAGCTCCTGAAGTCGGAGTTGCCTACATTGAGAGATGCTTTGAGATACGGTGTTTTAATCAGGCAAATCAGTGAAAAGAACCACAGAACTTACACAAACAAAGACATTGCCAGTGATATGACCAAAGCTGTCTTGGCACAGTACACTCTGGCTAACGCTCAGTTCAAGCCTCCAGTCATAACAAGTCAGAAGAATATTAGTGAGAGACTGCTAGCCAGTTGGGAAAAGGCAAGAGATATCTCTCTTGGGAGAGGAAAACTTGCAGTTAAGGACAGCTTTGCCAAGCAACTGGACCAGTTATTTGACATAATTACTTAAGTGCCCAATTGTTCTCTGTCCTGAGTTTGGATGCGATCGTGACTGTAAATCCGAGGCCCACATCTCCTGTATTTGCAAGCGTGAACTGAAGATTCCTGTGATCGAACTGGCATTTGTCAAAGCACAGAGAGAGAAGACTGGCAGTATAGGGGCTCTCATGATTTCTAGCCAAGATATTCCGGAGTCAAGAGACAGGAGGCTGCCACAGAGAGACAGAAGAGGAGAAGAGTTGCCGAGGAAAAGAGACTTGAGAAGGCCCAGGGTGAGGTAAAAAAGGCCGATGATTGGAGTCAAGCTGATTCAGAGTTTAATGACTTCCCCATGGGCTGATCCGAGTGCTGACCAGGAGAATGGTGACTTTGTCCCTAACCCAGAAAATAATGATCCCAAACCTTCCAGGCATAAGATTCGAAATAGGAAAGATATCCCGAGCATAGCTCTGGCCAGCATGCGACACCACACTGGTCTCAGAGAAACTGCAGAGATAGCAACAGCTGCCTGGATTGACGATGGTTTGATAACACCTGATGATGTTCACCTGGTGATAGATCATAACAAAGTAAGGAGAGCTCAGGAGAAACTTGTCAGCAACCTAGAAGAGGAGTTTGATAAGGGGATAAGAGAAAATGGAATCAATTGTTTGTTCTTTGATGGGAGAAGGGATGACACTAAGTGTTCATGAAAGTTGGAGATTCTGACAAGTTGTTCCCTGCCATGGTGAAGGAGGAACACTACTCCTGCTGCAGTGAACCAGGAGGGAAGTATTTGTGGCATTCACTCCAGAGAAAGATGACATCAGGAAACCAGCTGAGATAGTGGCAGATAACATTGTGAACTGGCTCAGAGAGGAACGAGACCAGACCCTGCAGGCCATTGGAGGACAGCACCAACACGAACACAGGGTGGCAGGGGGTCATACAGTGGATAGGCGGAAGATTGGGAGGAAGCTGGTCTGGATTGTTTGTGACCTCCACACACCAACGAGTTGCCACTCAGACATCTGATCCAGGAGCTGGATGGCAAGACTCTTTCAAACAACCGATGTCTGGTCCTCTTGGCAAGATGCTGGAAGATGCTGGACTCTGCCACTGAGTTAGAAATAAATCCGAGCTTTGAAAAAATCACAGTTGGCCCTCCACTCGTTGAGCTTGCACATACTGTCATTGACGACCTCAGTACTGACCAGTACTATGGTTACATGATTTGCAGTACCATCAAAACTGGGGTCATGCCTGATAGACTTGCTTACCTGCAGATAGGTCCAGTCTCACATTCTAGGTGGCTCACAACGGCTCTCAGGTTCTGTAGAATTTGGGTCGCTCATCATAAACTGAAAGGGAACCAGCTTCACAACCTGAGACCTATTGTCCAATTCATCGTGAGTGTCTACTTGCCAAATTGGTTCAACACCAAGGTCAAGTCATCGTTCTTCGAAGGTCCGAGGCATGCTCTTTTCCAGCTTGAGTTCCTGAGGAGTCAGCCAAGGAAAGTTGTTCAGATTGTGGAGCAGACTGTGAGGAGATCTTCCTGGTATGCTCATCCCGAGGCAGTTCTGCAGACAATGCTCTGCAGTAAGGATGAGGAGGAGAGAAGAGTGGCAGTCAAAAAGATCTTGGATATGAGACTCATGAGAGGATCTGGGCATGACGAATCAATTGGTGACGATTCCTTCAGGGTCAGGAAGACTCCTGAAGTCAATCTAGGTGCCAAAACCTCACTGATCTCATAGATCTGGATAACATCCAGGCTGGCAGTGAGCCCCTCTTACCTGCAGCCTCACCAATGTTCAAGTCAGAGCTTTCCTGGACAACCCCATGCATGTCCCTGCCTGGCCCTCGCACACCCAGAGTATAGAGCGTTGTGTACAGCAAGTGAGCGAGGCCAGCAGTCACATGTACAGCCAGGAGAGGAGGGAAGGCTACATCCGAGCTCAGGTGGTCAGCAGGGAGGTGATGAGTAGAAACAGAAGCAAGAAAGACATGTTCTCTATGGTGTGCAGCAACACCGGGTCGTAGTAGTAAAACCGGTTTTTGTATTTGATGATTTTGTTTTCTAAAGGAATATTAAATTTAATAAATGTGTCAAGATCATTCGTTTCACTATTCTGGATCATTTTCATCCTAATAAATTAACCTGATACATTTACTTTACTTTAAATAAGCTATTTAGTGGTGTTGGTAAAAGGGTGGGAATACTGAATTTTCATAAGATTTCAAGTTAAAATTTACCTAGCAAAAAATAAAAACTTTTCAAATCTGAAGATATCACATGATTCTGCACATAGAACTACATCATTAATACCATGGGCCGATTTTTCAAACTCAAAAAAAAAAAAAATTCGCCTCCGTATGACACACCCTAACATGGTATGACACAGTTGTGAACAGACGTCTGCTTGGCGATCCTACTGGACTTGCTTGGAAGTCAACATATGACTCTCCTTCTCCTTCCCGAGCCTCTCTTCCCCATCCAGAAACCAGTGCAGTGAGAGTTGATCAATTCATCACTGTTACAAAAGTCGCCTGTGTTTACAATATAGGCCTTTACAACCTACAGGATGGGAGGTACCCTGAGAACCACTTCACCAACGAAGGGGGATTACAATCACATGTTTCCCCTACACCACAACACCAGCGACGGAAGCCTGCAATCAACTATTTTCTCTACAACACCAACAACGAGGCAGGCCTACAATCATACAATCATGTTTCCCCTACACCACAACACCAGCAAGGCAGGCCTGCAATCACACGTTTCCCCTACACCACAGCACACCGAGGGACTCCTGCAGTCACGTGTTTTCTCCACAACACCACCAACGAGGCAGGCTTATAACCCCGTGTTTCCTCTACAACAACAAATAATCAGTGATTCGTATATAACCTGTAAGTTACCTTCATGTCACGTTTTGTATTGAAAGCTGTTGTAAAACAATCCATTCCAAATGCCCCCAGACCTAATAATGTAAATAATTTTTGTCCATTGTATATTTTCAACCTCTGGCCACTATGCATTTCATTATACCTTTAATTATTATTATTATATTTATTATTATTATTATTATTATTATTATTATTATTATTATTATTATTATTATTATTATTATAATTATTACTATTATTATATTATTATTATTACACACACACACACACACACACACACACACACACACACACACACACACACACATGTATGTAATAAGTCATTTATGTCCAATGTATATTTTCAGCCATCGGGCTGCAGAATTTTTTCAATAAACCGCTAATTATTATTATTATTATTTATTACACACACACACCTCCAGAACCACACCACAAACCTCCTTACCCTTCCACCATCCAGAATAAATCCTGACAAATGCTGGAGCTTTCATCTCCTTCAGCGTCCCATATTTCACAACTCCTCCCGTCTTTCCTCGGCCTTATCCTTAATATCTTTCATTTTGATCCACAATCTGAAATAAGCTCGTAGTAGCTTAAATAGATTAAACTCTGGCAATCTATTCCTCACGGGAATCTCCCTTAAACTTTACCTTTATTCTTGTTATAACTCAAGCAAGTTTCTATTTTTTTTTATCTCTAAGAGTAGAAGGCCCAATCAAAAGAGTGATTCGTTATTTTTTTACTTTTTTTTGTTTTTGTTCGTTTTCTTTTACCTGCTGTAATTAAATTGTTCAACTATGCTTGTTCCTCTAGATAGTTTAGCCCTAATATTTACCATTTACTTTAATCTTTACCCTTCTTCACACAATCTAGTATAACACGTCAGTTATAAGTCAGTCTCGGTGAATCATTTAACGCCAAGCTCTCAGATTTAACACTGCTTCATTGTTGTTCTTCCATTTTCTCTCTTTTTCTCTTACACACACACACACCCTCGCCATCGCCACCTCCTGCCACCGGCAGCCCCCCACCCAACTCGCGCTGTCCGCCATTACAACAAAATACAGCCCATAAGAGCCCGCACCGATAGATATATGAACAACACCATCCCATCTATTGTTAAAATAATAAACAACTCCTGATTTATGCACTGCACAGCCCTGTAAATGTATTCAATGCATATTATATCATTATGTCTAAATTAAATGTAAGTCTGTATATTTTCAGCCACCGGCTGCAACTCTATTAATAAACCGTTTATTATTATTATTATTATTATTATTATTATTACACACACACACACACACACACACACACTACTTACTACTACTTTGCTGTCAATCGTTGCTGAGCTTTGAGATGACTCAAGAGGCGGATGGGAGCTACAGGGCCGTCCACAGATGTTGCACGTGTGGAGGGCTACATCTAGTGCAGGAGGGGCAGCGGCATAGTCTTTCCAGCGCTGGCGCTGATCTGCCTGATCGGAATAACACACACACACACTCTACTGTGATTTGTTTGCTTCTCCCGGTTACCACAACAACTGAAGAGTCTAAAATATTACTTGGTAGTTCACTTAAAATATTATTGCTAAGTGGCATACAAGTGTTGGTTAGATGAAACCCAAATTAAAGTATTCGTTTTCGTTGGTTATATAACATTTATTCCAAGGTTTTTTGGCATGAATATTTAACTGAAAATAAAGGTGCGCTAGTTTAATTTTTCTGATAAATTAACTCAATTTTCGTCTTTCATATTAGACAAGTCTTAAAAAAATGGTTGGAAGAGAATGGTAGTAATAATAAAGATACAACTGCTATTATTATTACTACTACTACTTTTTTCTTCTTTTTTTTAATATGACCCCCAATCTCTCCCAATAGCCACACCTTAGCCGCCATTTTATTACAGAAAAATTAACTATCCTAATTCATAAGTAGCTACCCTAGCTGTGTTGAGTTAGTGGACCACGTGATGTTATCAGGTCCCACCACTTTTGATATTCTCCACTTTTCCTGCTCCTGCTGTCGATCTCTCATAATCGTCCGTCTAATTTTGTTTAATTTGTTAGAATCCACCTCACTTGTTGCATTTTCACCTCACTTGTTGCCGTGAGCTTGACTGAATTCTGATGTTCGGTGGCAGCAAGCTTCTCTGGATTGGTCATTCCCATTCCTCCCAGTCTCGGTGGTAGTGCAAGGCTTGAGCTTTCTTCTGGGTTTAAGCGAAGGTGTTTCACTAATATTTTAAGAAAATTTACTCTGATGGCTTCATTCAGAGGGTAGAGAAGGGGTCCAATATCAGGGATAGCGCGCATTAGGTAATCCCATAGATGCCAGACTCCATGGGTTAAAGCCGCAAAACCCGCATGTGGCTCTGTTTAAGCAATATCAGACAGAGCATGGATTACCTTCACCCACTCATTTACTCGGTCTTGAAGTCCTTCGCACCGATAACTGCACCTACAAGTAGGTATCTTTGGCCCTCCTTTTTTATTTTTACCACAGTTCCGCCGAACACCTCCATTGTCCGTTCAAATTGTTCTGGTTTCACAATCGGGAAGGACTTGCTGGTATTTGGGTGGTACCCTATTAGTGGACCACGTTATCTTATCAAGTCCCACCACTTTTTGATATTCTCCACTTTTACTGCTCCTGTAAGGTCGTCAGCATAAACCACTTGCTTGACTTCGGTTGTTTCAAATTTTATTGTGTGTTGGAGCACGGATAGGTCTAGTGCGTACATTGCCATGGCGACAGGGTCCCCTGCGTTGATCCCTCAGTTTACTGTATGATTGTATCTCCTCTTAGGGCCTTGAAGCTTGTTATATAGAGGTCTGATGGGTTCCTATAAGTGTTTTCAACGTACATTGCAAAGCTTGGACACTGATCTTGATATTGTGTAGTGTTGCCTTACGGTTTATTATGTTGAATGTGTTGGAAGCGTCAACCAGGAGTACTGCCTTACAATCACGCTGCTCAATTATCTTTCTCATGGCTTGAATGGCAGCTCCCCCCACCCAGCCTGGTGGTCAGCATATACTTACAGGTTCCCTGTAGCTGTCTTAACATCATCATTTACCACCTTCACAATGCATTTTCCAATGATCCGTCTCAGCACTACCCCCACTCCTATAGGCCTACATCCTGGATTTTTATCTAGGGGAATGAAGGTCAGGGCATGTAGGTGAAGGCAGCAGGAGATTGCTAGCTTTTTTGTAAGGGTGGCATCAGTAGTGCTGAGGATGACTCTCCAACCGTCTGCAACCAGGCCCCGAAGGGTCTGCCCCTCCCATTGTCTTCAGTAATTTTTACCAGACCATCCCTCTTGTTATTTTCTCGAACATGACAGCATTTGGAGGATACTACTACTACTACTACTACTACATTTTTTTTTTTTTGAAACGTGGCCTCCAGCCTCCCCCAATAGCCACACCTTCGCCACCATTAATTACCTTAATATTAAATATCCTAATACATAAGTAGCTATCCTATGTGTTAAATTAGTTGAGCCGCAGATCTATGCGGCATTCAGTGACAGTAGCCTCATAGTCAATATAAGCAGCAGTTGTCGGAGTTGGGGCCGAAGCTCTCGTTCCCCTGAGGCAGAGCAATGCCGACCGAAGGAGAGAGAAAGACAGTCGACATCTCATCCAGGCTGTAACATAACTTCTGGGCTGCTGCTTCTGTTCAGAGATCACCTCCGCGAGTCTGGCGTAGAAACATCTTGCACTTGGTCCCATCCCACCAGAGGTTGTGAACACTAGAGGAGTGAAGCTGCCTTGATTAACGTTTTGAATTCTCTCCCCATATGCCCTTCTCTTGTCGTTCTCGTTCCTCCTATGTGCAGCATCGAGAGCTAGGTTACGGTGACATGCGGCCATGGGATCAAAAATCCTGATGTCGAAGAAAGCTCACTGTCCAGAATCCTCGAGCACTGAGGTCCACACGGGCTCTGTTAGATGTGTTTGAAGTCCTGTGTTGGAAGATCTCACCATCCAATGGAAGGAGGGTCGGTTCTACCATGACATCCCGGCAGATTTCGTTCAACATATTTGCTGTGAGGTCCCTTACCTCATAATGCCTCATGCATATGAAGCCCCCCTTCTTGCACACCATGGCGTTATCGCCATCATAGGAAGAGCCACACACGCATTGGGAGGGCAAACCTTCAACTGGCCGACCGTACCTTAGAGCAATGGCATCTGTAAATTCTTGTTTATTAAGACTGAAACCATTTGCCCTAATCGGTAACGTAGTTAACCAGTTCGAGGCGCCCACCTCCTGCGCTATAGCTACTTTTTTTCAAATTTTCTGGTACCTGCAGCAATAGTTGCTGCAACTTATCATTTTGGCAGTGCTGTCGATCTGTTGTAATGGACCTACGAATCTTATTTACTTCACTGGTATCCACTTCCCCTGTTGCATTCTGGTCTAGTATGTGGTCCGTGAGGGCTGCCGTGAGCTTAAGTGAATTTTGTTGTTCAGTGGCAGCAATCTCCTCTGGATTTGTTAGTCCCATCCCTCCCAGTCTTGGTGGAAGTGCAAGAAGTGCTCTTTCTGCTGGGGTTAAGTCATGGTGTTTCACTAATTTGGGAATGAACTTGACACTGATAGCGTCTTCCAGAGTGTGGAGGAGGGGTCCGATATCAGGGATAGTACGCATCAGGTAGTTCCAACGATGCTTGACTCCATGGGTGAATGCAGCAAAGGCCGCATGTGGCTTTGTGTTAGCAATCTCAGACAGAGCTTGGATTTCACTAACCCATTCATTCACCTTTCCCACTACATACTCGGTTTTGAAGTCCGTAGTGCCAATTACTGCGCCTAGATGTCTTTGGCCGTCCTTAGTTATTTTGACCTCACTTCCGCCAAAAACCTCCAATGCCCGTTCATAATGTTCTGGCTTTACGATGAGGAAGGACTTGCTGGTGTTTGGGTGGTACCCTATTTGTGGACCACGCGATGTTACCAAGTCTCACCACTTTTTGATGCCCTCCACTTTTCCTGCTCCTGTAAGGTAATCAGCATATGCCACTTGTTTGACCCCAGTTGTTTCAAATTTTATTTCTTGTTGGAGCACTGATAGGCTAATTGCATACATTGCCATTGCAACAGGGTCCCCCTGTGTTGTTCCCTCGGTTGACTGTAAGATGGTGTCACCTCTTAGAGCCTTGTTGTTTACTATGTAGAGGTCTGATGGATTCCTATACGAATTTTCAACATACATCGCAAAGCTTGGACACTTGATCTTGATGTTGTGCGGTGCAGCCTTGCGGTTAAGTATGTTGAATGCGTTTAAAGCATCCACCAGGAGAACGGCCTCACAATCACGCTCCTCGAATATCAATCTCATGGCGTGAATGGCAGCCTCCCCACCACCCTGGTGGCCAGCACACACTTGTAGGTTCCCTGCTGCTGCCCTGACATCATCCTTTACCACCTCCATTATGCATTTTCCGATGATCCGCCTCAGCACTTCCCCCACCCCTATAGGTCTACATCCTGGTTTCTTTTGCAGAGGAATAAGGCGGCAGGCCGTCAGGGCCTGGAGGTGATGGCAGCAAGAGGATGCAAGCTTTCTTGCAAGGGCGGCAATGGCAGTGCAGAGATCGCTTGCTACAGGGCCAAACTTGTTTGTGCTGAGGATGACTCTCCAACCGTTTGCATTCAGACCTGAAGGGCCGGCTCCTGGTCGAGTCTTCAGTGCCTTTTTCCACACCATCTCTCCCGTTATTTTCTCGAACAGGACTGCATTTGGTGGGATATAGTCACCCTGGAACCTGATGCCTTCGTCTTTGCTTGCAGGGGGATGTTTCTCTACTACTACTACTACAACTACTTTTTTTTTTCAATGGCCTCTATCCTCCTCCACTAGCCACGCCTTCGCCGCCATTTTATTTCCTTAAAATTAAATATCATGGTACATAAGTAGTTTCCCTAGCTGTGTTGAGTTAGTTGAGCAGCAGATATATGTGGCATTCAGTGACTGTTGCCTCAAAGTCGATATCTGCGACTGTTGTCGGCTTTGAGGTCGATGCTCTCGTTCCACTGAAGCAAAGCAAGGCAGAACTAAGTAGAGAGAAGAACAGTTGAGATCTCAACCAGGCTGTAACATAACTTCTGGGCTGCTGTTTTCGTTCGGATAACACCTCCGCGAGTCTGGCGTAGAAGTATCTTGCACTTGGTTCCATGCCGCCAGAGGTTGTCAACACCAGAGGAGTGAAGCTGACTTGATCAACGTTCTGAATTCTCTCCCATATACCCTAATCTTTTCGTTCTCGTTCCTCCTGAGTGCAGCATCGAGAGCTAGATTACGGTAACATGCGGCCATGGGATAAAAAATCCTGATGTCAAAAAAGGCTAGCTGTCCCTGCGTCCAGAATCCTCGACCACTGACGTCCACACGGGCTTCGTTGGAGGTTCTCACCGTCCAATGGAAGGAGGGGCTGTTCCACCATGACGTCGTGGCAGATTTCCCTCAGTAGATATGCTTTTAGATCTCTTACTTCGTCATGCCTCATGCATACGAAGCTCCCTTTCTTGCACACCATGCCATGGTCGATGTCATAAGATGAGCTCCACACGCATTGGGAGGGTAAACCTTCTACTGGCATCTGTGAATTCTTGTTTATTAAGGATAAAGCCTTTTGCTCTTATCGGTAACGTTGTTAACCAGTTCGAGGCACCCACCTCCTGCGCTATAGCTACTTTTCTTTTCACATTCTCTGGCACGTGTTGCAACAGTTGTTGCAGTTTATCACTTTGGGTGTGCTGCCGATCTGTCGTAATGGACAGTCGAAGCTTGTTCAATTCGTTGGAATCCACCTGACTTCCTACATTCTGATCTATTATGTGCTCAGTGAGACCTGTCGTGAGCTTGACAGTGTTCTGATGTTCTGTACGGGCAAGCTCCACTGGATTAGTCAATCCCATTCCACCTAGCCTCGGTGGTAGTGCAAGGAGTGACCTTTCTGTTGGTGTTAAGTAAGGGTTTTTCACTAGTGTTGGGATAAAAGCGACATTGATGGCTTCTTCCAGAGGGCGGAGGAGGGGTGCAATATCAGGGATAGTGCGCATCAGGTATTTCCAACGATGCTTGACTCCATTGGTGAATGCCGCCATAGCCGCATGTAGTCTGTTTTAGCAATATCAGACAGAGCTTGGATTTCCTTCACCCACTCACTTACCTTTCCAGTTACGTACTCGGTTTTGAAGTACTTCGTGCTAATTACCGCACCTAGGTGTCTTTGGCCATCCTTTGTCATTTTTACCTCGCGCCACCGAACACCTCCATTGCCCCTTCATAGTGTTCTGGCTTCACAAGAGGAAGGACTTGCTGGCGTTTGGATGGTATCCTTTTTTGTGGACCTCGTGCCACTTTTTCATGTCCTCCACTTTTCCTGCTCCTGTTAGGTAATGAGCGTACGCCACTTACTTGACCTCGGTTGTTTTATATTTTATTTTATGTTGGAGCACGGATAGGCCTATTGCGTACATTGCCATGGCTACAGGGTCTCCTTGCATTGTTCTCTCAGTTGACTGTATGGAAGTATCTCCTCTTAGGGCCTTGAAGCTTGTTATAAAGAGATCTGATGGGTTCCTATAAGTGTTTTCAACATACATTGCAGAGCTTGGACACTTGATCTTTCTTGATGTTGTGAAGTGTAGCCTTGCGGTTGAGTTTGTTGAATGCATTGGAAGCGTTGATCAGAAGTACTGCCTCACAATCATGCTGCTCAAATATCATTCTCATGGCGTGACTGGCAGCTTCCCCTCGAACCTGGTGGCCAGCACATACTTGCAAGTTCCCTGCAGCTACCCTGACATCATCATTTACCACCTCCATTATGCATTTTCCAATGATCTGCCTCAGCACTTCCCCCACTCCTATAAGCCTACATCCTGGATTTTTCTCCAGGGGAATGAGGCTGCAGGCCGTCAGAGCATGGAGGTGGTGGCAGCACGAGGTTGCTAGCTTTCCTACAAAGGCGGCAGTGGCATTGCAGAGATCACTTGCTACGGCACCAAACTTGTTAGTGCTGAGGATGAGTCCCCAACCGTTTGCATCCAGGCCTGAAGGACCAGCCCCTCCCTGAGTTTTCAGTGTTTTTTTCCACACCATCCCTCCTCTTATTTTCTCGAACAGGACAGCATTAGGAGGGATATGGGCTCCCTGGAACCTGATGCCTTCCTCTTCACCGCCAAGGACACTTTTCCTTCACACATCTTGTTCCCAAATTTTTTGGCAACATACTCGGTATTTTGCTTTCCGTCTCCTATGAATTTTAGACTCTCCTGCAGTTTTCTTGCCTCACGTAAGAGATCATCAAGGGCCCCTTTCCGTCACATTGCCAATCTCCTTTTCATTGCTGCCACATATTCTTTGCACTTAGACCTTGCGTGTGTCCTCTGACTGAATAGATGGAGTATTATGGCTAGTATTTGAAGAGCTAATAGGGCCAGGGGGCTGTCATGATTGTAATTGATTATATTATGAGGAAAATCATCTCCCGGATCATTTCTTTGGTGACCACTTGGGTGGTTCAAAGAGGTTAGCTGGCGACCCCTTGACCACTTCTGAATGCACTTCTTTGATCCACTCCACTGCATCGACCCCCGACATGCCTTTCCAATTTGTTGACTGGATGTCATTCACCTACTATCGTCTGACATGCCGTCATCAGGTGATGGATATCTGCCGTAGGGATTTTGACAGCTGGTCCCTTTCCTACAACCCACACATCGTGTGTAACTTCTCACACAAATACAGGTTGTGCATTTCTGATTCCGGCCTGATCACTGACAAGCACATTTCTCAGCCATGATGTCGACCTGGGAAGGAGAGGGCAGTAGGAGAGGTAGGAAGTGGTGGAGGGGAAGAACGGAGGGTCAGTTTTGGTGTACTGACCGACGAGGAGGGGCGGGGCCGCGGTGGTACGGGGCGAGGCAGGGCGGGCCGGAGCGGGGAGGGGATGGAGCGAGGCGGGGCGGGGCAGGGCCGGGGCGGGGCGGGGCAGGGCCAGGGCAGAGCATGGCTGTGCACAGGGCGAGGAGGACCGTTACCACCCATGATCAGCTCGGGTTACTAGCCTTGGCCTACGTGGCATTGGCCAACACCAGCGCCACCTGCTATACAGTTCTCGGCTCTCCAATAACTATCACTAATATCCACTCAGGGAGCCCACAGGTGGATGACACTCGGCCATTTTTTAAACATTCGGGTTACTTATTAGTAACCCGAAAGTGCCCTCCGAGCTGTAATCCATTTTTTAAACCAAATTTTGTCGGGTTACCATTTGGTAGTCCGACAATATTATTGGAAAGTTCGGGATAAATCCTCGGTTGTGTGTAGGCACCCGAAAGACTTATCCCGAATGTTCAAACTAGTTATATATGAATAGAAAAAGTCTCTGAAATATAATATATGTAAATTAAGATGAGATAATAAAGAAAACAAATCTTTAAATGTCCTAATAACCGGTTCCAATGGAAATGTATATATTTTTAAGAGACCGCCGTGTACCCCCGTGATGTTTTACCTTCAACTCCGATGATTTTTTCATCTCCCCATCGCCCTTCTCCAATTTTATCAAGCATTGCATTCCTACAATCATCCTCTTATAGCTTCAAGTATGTTAAAAAGTGAACTTTTCTTTGTAATAGATAGATGTAATGCCATTTCTAATTCGCCAATATATTATATAGAAAAGATATAAGATGAGCCAAATATACTATACTAGGTAGATTGCTGAGGTAATAGTTTACAACAAGTGTTATCTGTGACCCACACTGATAATTACAATGGAAAAAATTTATCCTGCTATTTTTCACTGTTTGGGTTGTTGTTCCGGTTGTGTTTAGGTACTACCAATGTTTGTAAGTTTAGATTAGGTTACGTAAAATATTTTTTAGATGAAATATTCGACCTCATGGTTAGAAAATAGTGCCAAAATTTATTAATTATTTTTTCAATCACTCGATTTAAATCGTGTCAGTCCTATCTTACATCACCGGAACAACAATAAACAAAAGTTATATATACTATGGACAAATTTCTTAAGGAAATTGTCTGTAATAGCTATGCAACACGCTTGTGAACTATTATAGCATTCTGGTATTGTTATTGGAGATCATCAAAATCATTTTGCTTATCTCTCTGAGGAGGAGTTCCTCAAGAGGTATAGGCTGTCCAAGGAATGCATCCAGGAACTTTTTGAACGAGTTGAACCACATACTGTATGTCAAGAGTTCAAGAAGGACGAGGCAAGAAATTCTGGTGTTACTATAGTTACTATATTTAAAAAAATAAATTGTGCTTTAAATAACAACACATTTTATTTCCTCCAAACATTATAACAGTACAACTTGAAACAGTATTTCAATTCAAACAAAGTTAAAATGGGATTACAATGCATGACTACAGAAAAATAGATCACAGTGCAGTGCAGTACAGTACAGTATATGTAAAATTATAGCATTCAAACAGTTTAGTAATTTTCTTGAAATAATAAATGTACACATTTTTAAAGGCTTCAAAGTACTAAACTGTAGTGAAATAGTTTGCAAGTGTCAGAGAAATCCATAAAAAATTTTAGTTCCTCTAAATAAGAGCAAGCAATAAGACCAAATTTATCACAGTACCTGTACAGTCCTGTATATAAATTAATAGTACTGTAATCATACTTAGTTTGAAATTGCAAGTACAGTTATAGCAATTGTCATTCTTGAAAGATTTTACATGTACTGTACTGTATCTGTATTGAAATTGTCATTGAAGTACAAACGAAATGTGAAATAAAAGAATGATTAAAATTCGAAAATAAGTATGAGTATATAATACACAGTATCATAATATATTGTATATGAAATTCTAGCAAAAAATATGTTGAATCTATTTTGGTTTCACAAGAACTAAAAGAACAAAATATCATAACAAATGTTTGATCATAATAAATATGATTTCACATCTCCATTAAGTGCAAAAATAGTAAACAGTGATAAAAAAGACAATTAAATTCTCCAATAAGTGTGAGTGTACAATACACAGTGTCACAGTACTGATTATTGTATCTGACATTATATAACAAATTAAATTGGAAGAATCCATTTGTTTTCACAAAAGAACAAAAAAAAAAACATAAATGATGAAACCAAAAAAATATTTCATATTCTCCATTAAGTGCCTAAGAAAAAAATAGTAAACAGATAGATAGAAAAAAATCACAGTTTATACATTAATATTTTTTTTTGTTTTACGGAAATTAGCCCACCCGGAAACAGGTCAAACGACCCACAACGGGGCCGGGGGGGCGAAAAAAAAAGAGCAGAAAGAAATTGAAAATAGAGAACAAAAAGGTTATATTGTGTATACAACACCACGAAGATGCCGGAAAATCAGCTTTTTAAAGTGAGACAGATTGTCTAAGTATGGAAACACAGAAGAAGGCAGAGCATTCCACAGTTTGGCTGTGTGGGGAAAGAAGGAGGTACTATAACGGGTTATTCTCGTGTGACCGACATCCACAGAGCACCGCGGGCAAGACGTGTGTTACGAGCCCACGGCCTTGCCGGCGGTACACAGGATGCCAAATCCACCGAACATTGCCCGTTAGAGTACCTGTAAAAGAGAGAGAGTGAAGCAACATTGCGGCGAAGAGAAAGGGAAGAGAGGCTGTCGACTAAAGGAGGAGAGTCAATAAGACGAAATGCCTTTGATTCCACCCTATCTAATAGTTGGACAGAAAAAGAGCCACCCCACGTATGAGAGCAGTACTCCAAGTTAGGGCGAATGAATCCCTTATATACTTGGAGCAACTGCTCAGGAGTAAAGAAGCTACGGCATCTGTACAGCATTCCCAACTTTCGGGAGGCAGCTTTAGTTATACTAAGGATGTGTGATTTCCAGGACATATTAGAGGAAGTGGTGAGGCCTAACATATTTATTTCAGAATTTGGCAAGATGATAGCGTCCTGAAATGTAATTGGTGGGAGATGGTCAAATTTACAAAGTGTAATTGGTAAATATTGAGTTTTATTACTATTGAACTTAACCAAGTTTGTACCTCCCCATTCAGAGATGCTGCACAGATCCGCATTGATAGAAGTAATGATATCAGTTCTAGAATCAGATCTAGTTTGAGATTTAGGAGGAAGGGTAAAATGTGAAGAAGAGTGAAGAGTAGAATCATCAGCGAGAGAATGGATAGAATTAGTTGTAGTGTGAAATAAATTATTGATAACAAGAAGGAAGAGAGTAGCTGAAAGAACATAACCCTGTGGGACACCACTACTGGTAGAGAAAGAGCGAGAGATCGATCCCTTTACAACAACTGCCATGGATCGGTTCTCAAGGAAGTTAAAGATGAGAAAACAAAGTGGGGGGAGAGAAACCAAAAGAGGGAAGTTTAGATAGCAAAGACTTGTGCCATACCCTTTCAAATGCTTTGGAGATGTCGAGGGACACGACAAAAGTTTCCGTATTAACCCTAAGAGAGGATGACCAAAGTTGGGTGCAATAGGAGAGCAGATCACCAGTAGATCTCGCCTGGCGAAAGCCATACTGGTGATCCGACAAAAGAGAAAGGCGTTCAAGGTGACGGAGAAAATGGGAGGTCAAAATAGTTTCGAAAATCTCAGAAACGGATGAAGTTAGGGCAATGGGGAGATAGTTAGAGGGATTAGAATGGTCACCCTTCTTCGGGATGGGCCGAACCAAGGCATGCTTCCAAGAAGAAGGAAAAGTTTGGGTTTTGAGGCAGAGGCCAAAGAGGCGAGCAAGCAAGGGGGCCAGAGCTTCAGCACACACCCTCAGAACACGAGGGGGCATTCCGTCCAGTCCATGCGCCTTACTCACATCCAACCTGGATAACACACCGGCAACCCTGCGAGAGGAGATTGTAGGAAAGTGCATAGGTTCAGTAGGGGGTGCAGGGGTAGGAGGGATAGAGTGGAAATTGTCTAAGGTGGAATTAGAGGAGAATAAGGTGCCAAAGAGGTTTTACACCCAATAGGTACACTTAGCTCACGTCTATAAGTGAACAGTCACATACACTAGGAAGTAGGTTTCCCCAAACGGGGCTCCGGTAGAGAAGCTCAGGAACCACTATACGACTACTCGGCCATCAAGTGGCGGTGGGGCGTGTTGAAACTCCTCTGATACTTACTCAACCGGAATAGGTCGGCTCTGAACAACAAAAAAACCTCTAAAAAAGAAAACACCACTTAACCACTTAACGCCCTCCTAACTGCGACCCCCGTCTGATCCGCCCACCCGACGACCCGAACCACGACAGGCTCCGCACAGAAAAAGCGGACCAGCTGCGGGCCTTTCACGAAGCCCTGGCAACCAAGAACAACGCCATCCACACCACCTTCCCCGCCCCCAACAACTCCACCACCACTGCCACCATGGACTACAACCGGACGAAGGTTGAAATAAAAAAACGCCGACGTAAATTTTCGGGAAACGAAATCCGTCAAGCAAACCAAAGAACACCCATCATCACACTGACAAAATTCCGGATCTCGAAAACGGACACGAAAACAATATATGCCGCCATCACAGAGATGGAGAAATAAAACCCACTGGCCAAGTTCTCAGTGCGGCCCAACCTAAAGGGGGAGATGATTATTCACCCCAAGGACAAGGACTCATCCACCACCCTCGACACATACCTGAAAAACACCACCACCGTTGCATCAACCAAGCTCAACCCCGCCCAGAAACAGATAAAGTCGGTAGTCCTCCGATACCCAAAGGAGCTACCCCTCGAACCCCAGGAGAACCATCTGAAGATCCTAAACGCCCTCCGTTCCGGAGCCCCTGTGGTGCTTCAGATGCCAGAAATACGGGCACCATAAGAGGAGGTGCACGTACAAGGAAATCTGCGCAGTCTGCGCTTAGAAGCACGGCACACACTCCTGCCTTACCAAGTTGAAGAATGGAGAAACAATTGCCCCCAAGTGTGCCAAGTGCGGGGGCAAACACTACGCCTGGAACCCTGGATGCTCTGAGAGGACAAAGAGGATCCAGGCAAACGGACCAGCACCACCTCCAGCAGCAAGACCGGCCTCCACCGCTTGCATACCAGCCTCATAAGTACCTTTGTCTGGGGAACCAAAGGCAAACACAACAAACCCAACCCCCTCAACCGGTCAACACCCAAAGTGCAGGACCAGTTTCCTGGCCTCTCTACGGCCACACCTCAGCCCCCCAAGCAGCAGACAACGACAGCAACTACGAAAAAGACAAAACAAGCACACACTAAGACACCAAAAGGAATGATACACGTATCAGATCTAGCCAAGGTACTGACAACCTTCGTGGAGGGCCTAGCCGGACTACTGGACCACAAGATCAAGCCCACATAGCTCCACATACTCATGGGAAACGTCCTCGGGCAAGTCGCCACAGATCCAGCCCCAGCCCCAGCCATCTCAGTGGAGGACACCATGCCGGCCCTCACACGAGTGACAGTCAAGGTACACTCTACACCGAAAAAAGGCCACCAGGGAACCAAAGATACCGTTAGCTCCCAGAAAGAAACTCCACGTTTCAGCTCCCCTGAACCGAACCACCGCCCAGAAGACAAAAACCACCACGGAACAAGAGGATACGAACCTGATCCAGTCGGAATCAGACCTGAATATATCCAGCGAGGACCACCAGAAGTCCCCGATATAACAGTGTTGGAAAACATCAGCACCCCGAACATCCTTTCATAGAATGCTCAGGACATCATAAACAAGAAACACCTCTTGCAAGAAGCAGCAGCCAAGGACAAGCTTGAAATTATACTGCTACAAGAAACACTCAAAAAAGAACACCACTGTTTCAAATTCAGTGGCTACAAGACATACAGGAGGCATTTCACGCAGGCGTCGACAAGAGGATGTATGAACTCGGTCAAGCCGAGCATACCCTTCACCGAGGTCATGCAGCAAATGCCATGTGGGGAAACATTGAGACACAGGCCGTCAAAGTAACCCTCCAAGAACGGGAAATAACTGTCCACAACATCTACAAGAACCAAAGTGGCTCACTGGAGGTGAATCAATTATTTGCTTCGGCCACCGACCACGCCACACTCATAAGAGGGGAGTTCAATGCACATCATCCCTTCCTAAGCTCGGTAAAACCCACAACTTGAAGACGGCCTACACCTATACACCACTTTTCTAGACACACCCGAGATCGCCCTCCTAAATACAGGAGAGCCCACGCACATTAGGGGAGGAAGGCTAGATCTAACCTTCGTCTGCAGTGCACTACAGCCTTTGGCCTCCTGGCAGCTACACCCCACGCTGACCAGCGACCACTTTGCCACCCTAACAACATTGAATATGAACAAACTCCCCACGCCACCCCCGCCGAGATGGAGATACAATACCCAAAAGGCGGACTGGGAACTCTATTGGAAACACCTGGCTAAGTGGCGCGCCAAATCACACCCGGGTGGTGCAGCACCCGTGGACGAGACAACCCTTCACCAACAGTTGGTCGAGGCGTTTCACCAAGCGGCAGAAGAGACTATTCCAAAAACAAAGCCTACATCAATACAGTACAAGGTTTACTGGTACTACTGCTCCAGGGTGAAAGAACTCAACCACAGAGTGAACATGGCCCGAAGAAGACATCCCACGGACACAAACAGACATCTGCAAGACATATTTTAATCAAGGATACCAGGGAAGAGAAGGAAGAAATCAAAAGCATAAGGTGGCTCAAGTGGTGCTCCGAACTGAACGAGCACACCTCCCTCGGCAAAATGAGGGCCCAGATCCAAAGGGCATCTGGGAAGGCAGCACCACCACCACCAACCCATCCCAAGCCGAGGAACTTGCAAAAATTTTCTCCGACCCAGCAGCAACGAAAAACATCCCGAGACATGAGGAGCAGACACATCGGCGTCTGCGACAGACCAGATTTCAGATGATCGAGGCCTGCAATTGTGAAGATGACACCGACAGACCTTTCAACCAGCAAGAACTCCACAGGTCGATGAAACGAAGCAAGGACACAGCACCAGGGGCCGACAGAATCACCTACTCCATGCTTTCCCACGCGGAGAAGCCGGGCAAGAGGCGTTGCTACAAGTCATCAACACCTGGTGGATGGCACAGAGACTTTCACCGGAATGGAAGAAGGCAGATATACAGCCCATTCCGAAACACAGAGAACCAGACAAACCAAGACCCATCTCCCTCCTCAGCTGCATAGCAAAGACGGGAGAAGGAATGGCTCTCAACAGACTCAAGTGGAAAGTCGGCAGCCCACACTCTCACATTTTTGCTTATACCGGAAACACCGGCACAAGAAACAACATTGCCTAGTTATCTCATTACAGTGGATAATAAACCAGCTTTGATAGTCTTCCTCGACTTGGAGAAGGCCTTCGAACTAGCAAATTCACTGGCCATTATAACGACGCTCCCCGAAAAAGACGTCAAAGGAAGGTTGCTTGGGGGATCCAGAACTGCCTTACACAGAGAAGCAGGAGTACGCTTTCAGGGGCAACGTCAAGCTACAGGGACCACGAAATCGGATCCCCACAAGGAGGCATCCTCAGTCCAACGCTGTTCAATGTCCTGATGGAAAATCTAGTCAGACTGCCTTTCAGACAAATAGCCAAGCTCCTATGCTATGCTGACGACTTACAGCTCATAGTAAGAGGAGTAAACAGACTAGTCAACACGCAACACGCACTCCAACTTACAGAAGAGGAGTGCAACAGACTTGGACTCAATATAAATCCAGCCAAGTCGAAAGCGATGGCCATCTGCACAGACACACCAGACATGATGCTCTCCATACAAAACACGCCAGTAGCCTGGACCAACACCCACCAGTGTCTAGGAATCTGGTTCGATCAGAAACTCACTTTCAAGCAGCAACTCGAGTATCTCAGGCACAGAACGAAGAGCAGACACAACATAATGAGGTTGCTCACCAGCACACCTACAGGAGCTAACATACACGTGCTCAAAGCCTACTACACGGCCGCCATCAGATCGCTGGTAGATTACAGTGCTCCAGCGCTCATTCGACTGAGAGAAGACCAGACAGCTAAGCTAGAAGTTATCCAAAATAATGCTCTCAGGACCATGCTCGGAGCACCCATGTGGACCAGAATTTGCAATTTGCAAATGGAAACTGAACTACCTCCCCTGGCAGTGCGAGTCAAGCAGGTGACAGCCGGACTCCTCAATAAAATCTGTAGATCAGATAATCCCACAGCTGCCTAAACGTGAATCAGTGCCTCCCTCCACCTCCACCACAGAGCGCGAGGGGCCACCTAGTCGCATGAGGCAAGTGAGGTCGTCAGGCACCTGCAAGCAGAAACACTCGTCAAGAACATCCAAGACATACGAGACAGGGATTATGCAGTTCCACCAACATGGAGCCTTCCACCAGCCACTTTCAGAATCACCGAACTAGATAATAGCAATGCCAACCTCCAGAAGGAGGACCTCAAAAGAATAACTCAGGAAGCCATAGCCACCGAGGCACACTGACTGCAGACCGGACCCCAAGCACAAAGATCGCCCAGCAAATACATACGAGCGCCAACAAGCTAAATCCTGTTCGGCGTTGGGATTATTGGACCCCACATTGCCTATCTACGGATATAGTACCATATATATAAATTAATTGAATCATGAAAGAATCATACACAAAGTTCAGGCTTTGTTGTTAGCATTTAGGGAACATGTTATTGAGCATTATGTGTGATCATCAAGTTTGTTTGAGACCAGTCTTACACGTTTCGGTAGAGTTTATCTGGGTCTGGCTTTTATTTAAGAAATGAAACAAATGAAACGATTCACTACTGAATTATTAAGATATATAAAACATCCGTTGTTAGTAAGGAAAAAAATAGTTTGGGAGGTAAATATATAGGCTACATACTCCCACGTACTGTACAGTACATCTTATTAATCATCAAAAGTATTAGATAACACACACACACACACACACACACAATATACTATAATAATTTTCCTTTTCTCTATTCCTGTCTTCATATAACTCCATATCTTAAATTCTCTTCTCTGGTTCTATATACAGTATCTTTTTCCATCCCTTTGTTTTCCTTTATGACCATTAATATCATTTTTTTGAAATATTGGTTAGATGGTTCCACTCTTGCCCCCCTCCCCCTCCCCCATCGCTTTTGTCCAGAACGAAAAGTCCACTCACGATTATTGATATAATTTGGGATGGTGAAGTGAGTCTATGTGATTTTCTGAAGTTCCGCCACGAACCGGATGCTCGCTGTCCTGTGGAGGTAAGTCATAATGTTAGCAGACTTTGAAAGAGTGTATACAACTATTGGTGTTTATTATTAAAAGTATCCCTAATATGATGTAACTGTTTTATTGTCTATGAATGGATTACAATAATTATACAGTATTTCTCTAGGACACTGTATGTTAAAATTTTCACTATAGTTTATAACAAGTCATCGTGGGCACTTCGTGCCCGGTGGCGAGTCCAGTGGTACAGTTTACCAAAGTGTGAAAGTTCGAACGCTCGAACTTGGCTTGCTCGCAACCGCCGGAAGGCTGGCAGCGTACAACGACATCGTTTTCCAGCGTAAATAAAATGGTTAATTAATGCCTTCCTAAAGAAACCTTCGACATGGGACCAGGTTTGTTCCACTCTACGAATTTTTTGCGATTTTTGCACCAAGTTTGATGAAAAACGATTATGCCGTTTCGGCTGCCCAGAAGAGAGACACACACAGACACACGGCTATTCCTATAGTATATGAGATAATCATAGTCGTCGTTGTTATAATCGTGGTCGTGGGTGTTAAGATCATGGTCGTGGGTGTTATAGTCATAGTTGTGGTTCTTATAATCATGGTCGTGGGTGTTATGATCATGGTCGTGGTTGTTATAATCATAGTCGTGGTTGATATAATCATGGTCGTGGTTGTTATAATCACAGTCGTGGTTGCTATAATCATGGTCGTGGTTGTTATAATCATGGTCGTGGTTGTTATAATCATAGTCGTGGTTGTTGAAATCATAGTCGTGGTTGTTATAATCATAGTCGTGGTTGTTATAATAATTGTTATAATCATCGTCGTGGTTGTCATAATCATAGTCGTGGTTGTTATAATTATTGTCGTGGTTATGTCCATAGTCGTGGTTGTTATAATCATGGTCGTGGTTGTTATAATCATGTTCGTGGTTGTTATAATCATGGTCGTGGTTGTTATAATCATGGTCATGATTGTTATAATCATAGTCGTGGTTCTTATAATCATGGTCGTGGTTGTTATAATCATTGGCGTCGTTGTTATAATCATCGTCGTGGTTGTTATAATCATGGTCGTGGTTGTTATAATCATGGTCGTGGTAGTGATACTTACAATATCTAATATACTATAAGAAGGAATAGAATAAAGGTTAGAATTAATTAAAGAAATATTCGCCATAAGGAGAGGTTAAAATCATAAAAAAAAAAAAAATATTATGTATCACCGCTGATGATTCCGAAATAAATTATATTATGAAGAGAAGTGACCTTGATTCTGGTTATATTAGTCACCATCTGCTTCAGTCATCACCTGTGTTAACTCATCATAGTCATCTTCTACGTAGTTTTAGGCCCATCTCACATGACTGACCGACCGTCGATGTTCTTTCCTCGCGAGGGTGTTAGTTTTCAATGCGTCTTATTATACGCTGGTGGATGTAAGACCTCCTACCCTCACTATGGTCAATTTGGTGTTATTCTTATTTACGCTGGTGGATGTAAGACCTCGTACCCTCACTGACGCAGCTATGGTCAATTTGGTGTTATTCTTGTTTATAAATGCCTTTTAATCTGTCTCAAGTCTATCCGTCCTGTCTATTGCTATCCCAACTGTCTGTTCGTCTGCGTGGTGTTTGAATGTAAGCCCGTCTGTACTCTTTTTGTCGTCAAATCTGTCTGTCTTATGCGTTGTTGGCGTGTGTCTGCCTGTTTGTCTAATGTGAACCAGTCAGTCAGCTGTCTGTCTGTCATGTTAGCTGCCATATTGTCTATTTGTGCATGTATGAATCTGTCTATGTTTGTCAACCTCCTGTCTGTTTCACTGTCTATATTCACTCTGTGCCTATTGTAGTCATCTTCTCCATGCATTCCTGTTATTATCTTTTTATCTCTTCTCCTTTTTCATGAGCCACAGGAATACGTAAACACTGTAGCTGTAAGGTCGTCTTGTAACGTTGAAACTGATCATCCAGACGCATGATGAAACTCAGCTCCCCCCCACCTGTTATCGCTAACTATTTTCTGTTTCCTCTTCTTTATTCTTCTATTTACTCATCTTCCTTCCTTTACTAATCAAAACAACATTAAAAAAAGTGGGCTGACAGCGTACAGCGAATGAGGGAACGCCAAGTCCGTAGACTTGCATCGTCTTCCAGCGTAAATACAACTTTCTAAAGAAACCATCGAAATGGGACCAGGTTTGTTCCACTCTACGAATTTTTTGCCCAGAACAGATACACACACAGCTAGTTCTATAGTATATTAGATTCATGCGACGTGAATTAGTCAAGCAAAACACAGACCTCTGCGGAATTTACATCATTTAAACTACTCATAACACTGGAACTTCATCCTTGCCAGTGCGCTTGACTGAGATTCACACAAAGCGTCTTCCCTCCCTGCAGTGCGTCAGGCGGCAGTTACACCATTCACGCTGCATTGCTCACAACCTATGATATGACCTTAACTTAACCTCTAACCCAATTTCCCTCAAATTCAATCAGTTCTGTTCTCTGATAACATCGAATCCCATCAACTACATTTCATAGAATTCAGGTAATTAATATTTGAGCTGTTCTTCAGTATTAATTTCCTCTGGTAGACAGACACACAAACATACTGTACTAACGCACAACCAAACAATACATATGTTTGTTTCGCTTCCGGTGGAGGTAATAAGCTAAAGGAAGCATTATTTTCATAATGTTTACAGGTAGAGATAACGTGCCAAATTTTTAATCCTGTTACACGAACTATCTGAATAACGATACTTGTCTACGAAACTCAGAGTATTATCCTCAATAAAATCGATCGTTATTCGCGAAGAAAATTACAAATAAACACCAAAGAAAAAAGTGATAATAGCTGTTATCTCAGTACGAATTATTTTAGAAGATAATAAATTACCATTAGGTTTCTTTTTAAACAGTGTGAGTTTTATTTGTGTTTAAAATATTTTATGGTCACGTAGGAACATATCATTCACTATTTAATACAATAATCTTGACACAAAATATGCTCCAATCGCAATGTAAATAATACTCTTCCTTGTACAAAAAGTAATAATGTATTCTAATTTGAAACTAACCTAAATTCCTCCTCTATCCTCAAATTATACTTCACTCAGAATACAAAATAAATAATAAACAACACTCATTGTATACCCCATTCACTCTAAACAATAAAATCTATAAGCTCTATATCATAAAAACAAAACAAAAACAGATGTGCCTGACTTGAAACATCTGTAGTTAATTTCTGTAATGCTAAAGAGAGAGAGAGAGAGAGAGAGAGAGAGAGAGAGAGAGAGAGAGAGAGAGAGTCCAAGCTTCAACAAGACTCTCCCAGCAGCCCAGAGAAAGAGAGGATCCGTGTTTACGGATTTGCCATCATCATCACCTTTCTGCTCCTCAATCCTCTTCTTCCCTCTTCTGTTAACCCCCCCTCGATATTTCCCCTTTACTCTCACTTTTCCTTTTACATTCCTTTTCTCTTTCTCCATTTCTATTTTTATCTCCCTTTCGTGTGTGTGAGTGTGTGTGTGGCGACCTGCTGTGTAATGGTCAGCATGGTCGCCTCGCAAGCGGTCGGACCCGGGTTCGATCCCCGGGCAGGGTGAAACTATGGACAAGTTTCCTTACGCCATTTACCTCTGTTTACCCAGCAGTAATTGGGGACGTGGATGTTAATCGGTTAACGGATCGTATTCTAGGATAATGGTTAGCAAGTGCAGCTGGCGAGTTGTCCGGTCTTCTCGGAGACTATTCCTTGACACCTTCGTTAACTCAGGGTGTGGTTCTTGTGTTGGTTACAGCTTCTACACTTAAAACAAATTCGCCTAGGTGGCTCTTGGGCCGGCCATCCTCGTACCACGAGGGGCAACTATTATTTATTATAAGTGTGTGTGTGTGTGTGTGCTTGATGTAAATAAACAAGACAAAGGTTTGCCAATGTCGTCTATCTGGGTGTTTGTACCATACAACTAAATGTACTATAGGTTACACTTTGAATTAAGTCGGTAATTTCAAGTGCAGCCCTTATATATTACTGTGGTACATCACCAGCTGGTGTTGTACCTTCCCAGCTGGTGTAGTACCCTCCTAGCTTGTGTAGTACATTCCCAGCTGGTGTTGTACCTTCCCAGCTGGTGTAGTACCCTCCCCGCTGGTGTAGTAAATTCCCAGCTGGTGTAGTACCATCCTAGCTTGTGTAGTACATTCCCAGCTGGTGTAATACCTTCCCAGCTGGTGTAATACCTTCCAAGTTGAAGTACGTTCCCAGATGGTGTGATATCTTCCCAACTGATGTGCTACCTTCCCAGCTGGTGTAGTACATTCCCAGCTAGTCTAGTACCTTCCCAGCAGGTGTAGTACCTTCCCAGCTGGTGTAGTACATTCCCAGCTAGTCTAGTACCTTCCCAGCTGGTGTAGTACCCTCCCAACTGATGTAGTACCTTCCCAGCTGGTGTAGTACCTTCCCAGCTGGTGTAGTACCCTCCCAGCTGGTTTAGTACCTTCCCAGCAGGTGTAGTACCTTCCCAGCTGGTGTAGTACCTTCCCAGCTGGTGTAGTACCTTCCCAGCTAGTGTAGTACCTTCCCAGCTGGTGTAGTACCCTCCCAACTGATGTAGTACCTTCCCAGCTGGTGTAGTACCTTCCCAGCTGGTGTAGTACCCTCCCAGCTGGTGTAGTACCTTCCCAGCAGGTGTAGTACCTTCCCAGCAGGTGTAGTACCTTCCCAGCTGGTGCAGTGCCCTCCTAGCAAGTGTAGTACCTTCTCAGCTGGTGTAGTACCCTTCAAGCTAGTGTAGTACCCTCCCAGATGGTGTGATACCTTCCCAGCTGATGTGGTACCTCCCCAGCTGGTGTGGTACCTTCCCAGCTGGTATGGTACCTTCCCAACTGATGAGCTATTTTCCCAGCTGGTGTGATACCTTCCCAGCTGGTGTGTTACCTTTCCAGATGGTGTGATACTTTCCCATCTGGTGTGATACCTTCCCAGCTGGTGTGTGTTTTTCCCCAACTGGTATGGTACCTTCCCAGGTGGTGTGGTACCTTCCCAACTAGTGTGGTCCATTCCCAGCAGGTCTAGTACCCTCCCAGCTGGTGTGGTACTTTCCCACCTGATGTGAAACCTTCCCAGCTGGTGTAGTACCTTCCCTGCTGGTGTGACACCTTCCCAGCCGGTGTGGTACCTTCCCACCTTATTTAGCACCTTCCCAGTTGGTGAAGTACCTTTCCAGCTGGCGTGGTACTTTCCCAGCTGGTTTATTACCTTCCCAGCTGGTGTCGTACCTTCCCAGCTGGTGTGATACCTTTCCAGAAAGTTTGGTAACTTACCAAAGTGGTGGTATACCTCACTTTATTGGCGTGGTGGTACAAGCCTAATCTTGTGGAAAAAAGTATTGACTGGTTCGGGTTTGAGAGAGAGAGTCGCTGAACTATGCTACTATCACCCTGGAAATGAACTTCGGCATGGAGGGAGGAGTGGATGTTGTTCAGGGCGGGCTGCCAGAGGAAAAACAGGTGGACATTACCTTCCAGTCTGATGTGTTACCTGACTATATCTGCTGCTCTTTCTCTTCAGCCTCCTCTTTTTATCGTTATCCACTTTCTTTGAGTTAGTCCTTTTTTCTATCTATTTCATCTCTCACTTTATCTAATTAGAATTCTTGTTCTCTCTCTCTACTGTACTTGCGTCATGTTAATGTATTATTTCCTCTTCTTCTCCACTTTTCATACTTCTTATTATCTCTTGTCTTCCTCTTCCTTCTCATCCTGTGCTAACTCTTCCTCCTCTTCTTAATTTCTTTCATTTGATGCAATTAATCATTTGCTCTATTTTTTCTTCCTTAATATAGAGTTTATTCTACATCTGTTGGTAATTCTTCTTCTCGAATGTTTTTATTTGCCTTTAACACTTCTTCTTCTTCTTCTTCTTCTACTTGCCCTTAACCATGCATTCTTGACGATTTACTGGAGCTGGAACATGTGAACGTTTATTGGGTTTTCTGTAACGAAATCCAATTGGTCCTTTTCTTCATTTACTAGGAAAATATATTATATACAGTTCCAAGGGTATATCACCATAACTTAATCACTGTAGCTTTGACCTAGCATATTAGGGCCACGACTCAAGGGTAGAAGCTTACCCATCACATGATGTGACCATGTCACTTCATAGCTAGTCGAAAATTACGGTTGGTGATATGATTATATAAGCTTATGTACTACCCCACATATATATAAAGACTAAGGGACTAATACAATGCTCGGTCACCACCTTCCGAGCTTCTATAAGGAATTAACTAGTCTCGCAGAATACACCCTATACATATACCTACCCATATTACAAACATATGTGTAGACACTAAACTGGAGAAACTGGAACCTGAGGTACACTTATTACTGGAGTCCTAGACTGCAGTGTTTTATGGGATAGTATATTATGTACAATTGCAAACTTGAATGATACTGACTTATAGTAACAAAACAAAAATATCACCGCCAGTATTAACATAATAGTGGGAATAGTTAAACTTGGTAAATCAAATCCCTTGCAAAATAAAATGGCAAGTTATCTAAGTTAGTCAACTGTGACTCTTTCAAATAAGAAATAACTTTTAACTTCTCTGAGACATTATTGAGTTTAGTAATAGTCAAATTAGTTGTTTGATACAATGGAATCAAATCTGAAGTAAGATGTAAATTCAATGCAAATTGCTGATGAGAAGGCAAGGTCTTCTAAGAATTACAGGTTATTTCACAGTAATCCAGAGCCCTATAATAACCTTTCTCAACTAACTGGTTACCACCATCTTAGTGGTAAATATGCACATTATGAAGATGCGCATGAAACACAGTTTTCCTAGAAATTGGTGTATAACCACATTGTGTTAGCGCTGTGCGTACGTTAGTTTGTATGGCTGCCAATTCACATATTCCTTCTGCAGCAGGTATAAATGCGAATACATAGCCTGGACATAAGTGTAAATGTAAATATGACGATTTACACCTCCATAGTACCCTAGGATCATCCACTGCTAACAAAGAGTAATCTTCATCAATTAGCAAAATTTCAGTTGGTTTATCCAGTGAAAACAATGTGTCATTATAATACAAAGGGAAGGGTTCCAAATGCCAGGGATTAAATTTGCGTTGCCCTAGCATAGATATGTGGATCAGAATTGCATTGTGCATGAGAGTTGACTCCAACAGAGGGTAATAATATTTTACCTCATGATTTGGGAAAATTGGAGTTAAATGATAACTCGTCTTGGCTATTTGTAATGCTATAAGGAGAGTTTTCACAGGCACACACTGTGAATCCACTCGTCCTAACCCTGCATCCATGATGCTTGCAATTAATTCATTTTTGTTATTAATTACAGCTTGAACTGAACTTTCTGCAGCATGCAAATACTCACCAAAATAAAGGGGCCACTCCGATGTAGGGACTGAATTCATTAAATTATAAACAACCCTAGATAAATGGTTAAACTTAGAAATAATCGCATTTAATTCGAGGCATTAATTGCATGAAATGTTTGAGTTATAACGCAATTTTGTTTAAGAACAGCTTGGTTGACAATGAGCAAATGTTTCTTCCAATTTAGCTACTTCCTCGGCAGTCACAGTGGTAAACAGAGTGCTTTGTATAAGACCAACAAAATTAAACAATCCTCGCTTTCTTTGTGTTTGAGAACGCACCTTCCTTGCAAGATCATCCCGAGATGCTAGAATAGAACGTCCAGCTGCGACGATAGTCTTGTGAAGATTTTTGAGACAAGTAGCAGAAGATTAACAGTTCGTGATACCATTATCGAGCTTGAGCAGTCCGTGCAACTCATACTTTATGTTCACCACGTCTTCAACAATGAGAACACGTCCTAAGGGTGCGGCAAGCGAACCTAGCTTGAGGACTTCCGTGGACATATCCGTCAACACAGAGGTGCCACAAAGGAGTAGAAGCATTGCAACGATGATCCAAGCTATTCCGTAAAAGCTCAATGTATCTTAATATTGTTTTGCAGAACGAAGTTTTAATCGATAATCATTAGTCACAATGGGTGTGTGGACTGGTTGAAAAGATGTGTCTATGACATCATTACCATTATTGGGAAATAAATATGGATGGCCTTTTTTAAGTCTGTCCGCATGTCCTACGTCTGCAGTTTGTGCATTTGGCTTCAAAATTTTTAATTTGTTGCCCGTTTCTTTGGCGATAATGCGGAATGGACCATCAAATTTGACCGAAAGTTTAGACTTTCGTTCAGGTTCTCGCACCATAACAGCATCACCAATTTCTAGCATGACAGGCTTAGCTTGTTTATGTTGCTTAAAAATCATTTCAGCGCGTGACGCTGCTAAATGTTTCCGTACTTTCCCATGAATATCCGAGAAAACACTGATCTGCTTTGTCGCGAAATCAGCCACATTAAAGACAGGGCATGGCTTGTCTGTAAGTAAGTCATAAGGCAGACGTTTGTCTATGCCATGAACAATATATTAGGGTGATTTGCCGGTAGAGCTATTAATCGACCCATCAATAGATGCGGCAACTTGCGGTAACCAATCCGCCCATGCATAATGCATCTGACACACTATTGGACGATGAATCTCTAGGATGGTAGGCTGTGATAAAACTTTGTTGTATTCCATATGGTACACAAGTTTGTGCTACTAGCTGATTCTTGATCCCTTATCAGAAGGAAGAACATTGGGAGTAGTAAATGGACATATGAGATGCATAACTAAAGCATAAGCCATTGATTCGGCTGTTTTATCCTTCAGTGGGACTAAAACCACAAATCTAGAAAAATGATCCACACACGCTAGAACGTACAAAAATCCTTGATGACTCCTCGGAAGTTGTAGCAGATCGATGGTGACTGTGTCAAACGGACGTTCTGGTGCAGGATACTGTAGAATTGGATTTGCAGGGGTGCAGTGCTGCCGGAGCTCACCGGAGCGCCGCTCCGGCACCTCTGTTTGATAATTGCTTAAGAGGAAATAACTTTTCACACTTCCAAAGTACGATACTATTTATTATTCTTATAGATAAGATAAAAATTGATGTAAAGATTCAAACTTCTTTAACTTCTTATATATTTAAAGACTAAACAGGATTTGTATTGGTCTAACCATGTAATACCAGACGTGTGAGGATATTGTGAGTATCACTCATCGTCACACCGGGGAGCTGGTGGTAGAGCGGTACCGTTCTTGCCTCGCAAGCAAGATGTCGCGGGTTCGATTACCGGGCCGGCGGAAGTTGTTTGGACACTCTTCCTAGTTCCCTTCGTCCCTGTTCACCTAGCAGCAAAGTAGGTACCTGCTGTAAGTCGAAAGTTGCGAATTCGTATTCAGGGAAAAGTTGTTGGAACTTCCAATAACTTGCTTACGTAGACATAAACCATTGACTCTTCAGGCTTCTACGCCCTTGACTCTTCAGGCTTCTACGCCCTTAACTCATGAGACATAAGGCAAGCATGAACTTAGCATGCTTCCCTGTTGGGCGCTGTAAACGCTTCTGCACTTCACCTTACACAAGGATGTAGGGGGGTGCCCAATAAATAAAAAAAAAAAAAAAGTATCGTCACTCACAGGTACACGTCCTGTCCAAACGTTTCTGCAAGAGAAAGGGTATGAGGCAGTGTTGCCAATCTACCGCTTTTGATGCTAATATTCAGCGATATTCGTGGCTTTAGCAATATATCATTTTACGTTCTTTGTATCATACTTGATTACTTGGTGCCAATTTAGGTGGCTAAAAGTACAAAAAACGGATTTGCTTTATTTCTAAGTTTTTAACTGTGATTCTTTAAATATTCTCTGACTGTACTATTTGCCAGATTTAAGGACAAATCTAACATTATTTTTATAACTGCTTAGCAACACTGATAAGCCTGCTCTGACTCAGTCGCATTAGTAAGGCTATATCTGTGGTGGGCCGTGGATTACTCGCTAATACTAAATTTAATTTTCGTCACTAACAATCCTATGACTACTAAGCAAACAACATTAACTGCTTTCTTTCGTAAACGAGCTGAGAGTGTAACAAGAATAACGTACAAGAGACTAATAATAGTAAAAGTAACAAAAGCTGTGTTTCACCTTCTTCTAGAGCAAATTTTCTTACCGGGTCCAAATGCAGTTCTGAAACTAATGGTGCCTTGAAGTCAGGCTTGTATCCCTGTGCAGGTGTTTGGACTGAAGAAATGTGGAAGAAAAGAAGGACATTTATCCCTGGTTAGACTTCAAGGATGATAAACGTGGGTGTAAAGTATGTGCAAACATAAGCAATCTGACACTTTTCACTTCTAAGGGTTCGAGGCTGTCAAATCAATGGCAAATGTGCCAAGTATCCTATTATGGAGCCGATCTTGAAGTCTCTCAAAAAAATAAAAACACAAACTATCAAAAGCTCACATTGCTGCTCTAAGCGTTGAAAATAAAGCTAGTGAAGATGCTCTTGGAAAATTATGTGACACCATGAATGCTTCATATCTAAAGGCAACTTGTTCAATTTTTCGTTCTGCATATTATTTAGCTCAGAATGACAAACCATACTCTGATCACTTTGGCTTACTGGAACTTAATAACAAAAAGGTATTGATATTGGATTTGGACTGCATTCCCGCACTAGTGCTACAGACATCATTAATCACATAGCCATTAATATGGGGAAGTAAATTTGCCAGCATATCAAGCAGATAAATGGTAAAATTTCTGTTCTCATTGATGAATCAACAAGCCTGAGCATCAAGACTGCCCTAATAGTTATTTGAAATGAGAAAGTGATCCCCATTTTATGTATTTAAATTTAATTGAACTGCCTGATCAAAAAGTTGCAACTATTGCTAAGCATCTATTGAACTGTCTCAATAACCATGGTTTTGATGACTCTTACTTGAAACAGAACCTTGTAGCATTTGCTAGTGATGCGGCGAGCGTAATGTTTGGTGTCAAATCTGGTGTTGCTACAATTCTCGAGGAACATTACCCTGATGTGATATTTTGGCACTGTCTTAATCACAGATTAGAACTTGCAGTAGGTGAATCGGTGACAGAAGTTCACGGAGTTAATCATTTTCAATCATTTATGGAATATTGTGTCGCAGTGGTCTGAGCCACGTATGACACGTGTGATGAGGACATCTCGGCTGTCTCTTTCTCTGACAATTATGTAGTCAATGAGATGCCAGTGTTTGGATCGTGGCTGGTGGCACGAACCCTTGAACTTGTCGGCCTGCCTAAACAAGGTATTGGTGATAGTGAGGTTGTGTGCAGCACACTTGCTGAGGAGGAGTAGGCCATTGGGATTACACTTGCCTAGTACATTTCTCCCTTTGGTTCTCTGCCAAATGTTAGCATCGCCTGTCATCTCTGGCATTGAAGTCAGCAAGGAGCACAACCTTAAATTCTCTGAGTATAGAGGTTAGCACTCTCTCAAGGTTGGCGTAAAAGGCCTCCTTGATGTCATCCTCTGCATGCTGTGTTCGGGAGTATGCACTGATAAAAAAGGCATGATGTGAGTAATTCAGTGGGACTCCGCAGAAGGCTTTCCTTTCCAGAAGAAGGTATAGCCAGAACTCCGTTCTGTGAGTTGACCCTCGTCTGGAACCCGGGACTCACTAGTGGCTGCTATGTCTATGTTATAACTCGCCAGCTTTCTTGCCACAAGGGCGGTTCTTCTTTCAGGACGCTCATTTGCGCCAATATCCAGAAGGGCTCTGAAATTCCATGCAGCGACCATTAGAAGTTGTATAGTTTGTTTTTGTTTGGATGTGTGATTTTGATTGTGTTTTCGACCGCATTAGAATAACCTTACTGGGTGCAGTTGCCCAGTCAGGTTGTTTTTTTTAGGCAGGCTATGTTTAGGGCACCATTTCTAGCCCCCTCCCCATGTGGGGTGAGCAGAGTGGCTCCTAGAAAGGGCTGCTCAGTCGCAAAGACAGGACCGGATTGCACTGCTGCCTAGATCCCAGTGCATATACGACCATCTTATCTGTGCCGCCCATGTGTAGAGTTGTGACTAGACTCCCAACAGTCATATCCGCCTTTCTTCTTCGCCACTCGTTCGTCGCCATTGGACTTTTGGGGGAATAGGGGATTAGATGATGAGAGGTATGAGCTGTATGAAGGCTGCTCATGAATTGATTTATGTGGTGAGGCAGGAGCAAAGGCACCAACCACACATTTTGGCTCTCCCTTTTCCTGATCCAGTGGTGCAAGTTTTGCAACGACTGCGGAGAGGGAGAGTTGCAATGGACTGCCGATAGCCCAGTTTGTTGGGCTTCGCCTTAATAGGCTGTCCATCAGGCATTGCCTTCGTCTGCCGATGTAGTCGTTGGGTTCCCATGGTGGTCACCTCTTCTTCCTATACCGTCGTTGGGGTGTTATTAGAGCTCTGTAAGCATGTGTGCCTCATGCTGGGCTCCACCACATTTTTTTTCGTTTGGGGTTTACTCCCGTAGCCTTATACCTACCAAGATTAAGCCATAAGGCAGCAGGGCAATGGTTGGTAGGACGTGTCCACATGCCAGTAGGCCTATGCGCTGTCCCTCTGGAGCCCAATGCTACTCCCAGATCCCCTGCCGGTCGAGCTTGGGACCATGAGGCACCCAGTTACCGTGTCTTGCCACGAGGAGGCACAACAGGAGTCTTGATGGTGGAGAGGCTGTGTACTGGCAGGGGAAGACTTATACAAGTTGCTTCCATGTTTGCCACGAGGGCTAGCCACCGGTGGTAGCTGAAAGCTAGTAGGAGTAAGCAGTGCTTGCACCTTAACACTACTGTTACGAACCACGCCATCAATTGTCATGATCTACCTACCCAGCACTTCGAACCACGCCATCTATTGTCCTGATCTACCTACCCAGCACCACGAGCAACGCCATCTAGGGACGAAACCCGAGTATGACTACTCTTAGTTACCACTCCGGGGTTTCCCTTCTCCATATCCTGGTTGTTACGTCGCCTCCTCCAAGTCTTCTTCGTCAGCTCCTGTTCGAGGAGAGTTCAGTTCACTCTGGGAAGTGACCACAGGATCACCTATCCTGGAAACCTACGGCACAGTGACTACCTACCGTCTTCTACAATACTCAGCCTTACTCGTCAGCCATCTCAGCTCCGCACTTAAGTATTTGTAATCTTATATTGCCTCCCCCACCTCCACTTGCTTCAAAATTGTTGTATGTTGTATAAATGTGTATATACTGTTAATGTTTCGGTTAAGTATGGGAAAAGGTAATTTATAAGCTGAATATTTTGTTAAGGAATTTATGGTACTTTATTATACACACCAAAAACTCGCATCCTTTGTCTACCCTTTTATAGTCCGATTGTCTTTTTTTGTTGTTGTTGTTGCCTGTTGGGATCTGGGTAGACTTAACTATATTCTAAATCCCCAACTCGTAACACTACTATAATGCTGCCACACTAGACGAATTTCACCACCCTGTTTGCAAACACACACACACACATATACACATCTTTAAACTTTTACGGATGATGCAATAAGAATTACCAAATGTCGAAAAAACTTGAGATACTGTTGCAAGTAGCACTATCATGTGAAATACAAACTTTGGTATATTGACAATCTTGTTTATATCCTGTTGGGGGAAACGTAAACGAGAGAGTTGCAGAGAGGGTTGGGAATATCTCTAAATAAAAATGTCACTAAGAACAGGAGGATTTATGGAGCTACGTGAATTCCTGGAGCAGAATTGTGATGTGAAGGAGACTGAAGAAGGATGCGTAGCGCTGGTGACGGTGTGTAAGCTTTCTGGGATGTTTACATAACACGAGTGGACCTAAATATTTGGGGATTGATATGTGAGCAAAAGGGGGAAGAATATTCAAGCAGTCTAGATACTGTGAGCAAATAAATTACAGGAGTCTTACCAGGTGAGTAAACAGGAAGGTGAGGTAGAGAGGAACGTTGGAGGGAAGCCATCAGAGAGCCAGGAGAGTGAGTGAGCAGAATGAAACAGATATTGTGGGTATGTCTTAAGTAAAGTTAATGACCTTTATCGATGATTCTGTTTGATAACTCAAGTCTGATCTTTTAATAGTTGTTACGCCGTCTCTTAATTTACTTAAATAGCCAGGTTCTAGGCGTAACCAAACAAAAAGTGAAGTAAATTAAGAGAATAAAAATAAATAAAGTAAACCTTTAAGAATTTAATTGATTAAATATTAACACAATAAAGAGCCTCGTAGGCTGTCACAACAAATTGATTCACCATCGAAACTTTTAAGACACAAGTGATACAAAACATCGAAACAATAAAAATAAAGCATTGGATTACGTTAACACTGCAAAAACATATAAAAACTATCACTGAAATTAACTAACGTGAAACAACACTGAATTACTTGAATACAACTAAGCAAATACTGATGGACACAACCAGAGACATAAATAGGTACTCACATAGATATACCACATTGGTGGCGACAGGAACAACACAAATAAATTAAGTATAAGTAACAAGTAACACTCAAAGGATGTGGACTGTATGACAAGAGGACTGAACTAACTCAAGTCAGTTGGTGGGTCCTATATATAAGGTCGGCTCCCGCCATGCGACCCGCCGGTGGGTCGTTTAACGATGCAGATGGTCGTTAGAGAACAAAGAATGCTGGTTACAATACAAAATAAAGAAATAAGATGGGCTTGAACAAATAACGACAGTTAAAACCTTAACAGCACAGGGTAAGGTGACTAGAATATATAGTAGTAAATTTAACATCATTACAGGAATAATATGGAACATGGGAGCATGTTACATATAAAAAAATAGAAAAAATTCGACACGGTCGTAACACTTCCCCCCATAAAATAAAATTTTGCTTGCACAAATTTTGATATGACAAGTGTTCCGACACCTTGAAGTCCAACAAAAAATATTACCCTTCTTCAACAAATCAGTAAGGGGTAGTGCCAACTCGGCAAAAATACAAATATATCTCTGATAATAACCCACACAACCCAAAAATCTGCGGACTTGTCGTTTGTTACATAGAACAAGGCATCTAAGAAATTGTGTCACACCTTGCTGTGGGAGGAGCAAGTTTCCAACCCAATAACATGTCTCAGATACAAAAGTTGAGCACAAACAAATTCTGACTTAGCATTTCCTAACACAGTGAAGAGAGCGTCTAGCTGACATAAATGGTCTGACCAAGTGTCAAAAAAAAAATTACATCTAAATATACTACACAACCAGGACAATTGGCTGACTCGTAACCTCAGCCTTTGAAAGGTAGCAGGGGCATTGCAAAGCCCAAAAGGCATAACATTAAATTTATAGGTCTTACCTAATGCCACAAAACTGGATATGTCTTTAACACAACGGGTCAATGGTACTTGCCAAAACCCTCGAAGGCAATCAATCTTAGAGAGGAACTTGGCGTTCCCGATTGCTTCGATGCAGTCGTCGACTCTTGGTAGAAGGAAGCTGTCCTTGCTGGTGACGGCGTTGACCACGAGGAAGTCGATGCAAAATCGAAGAGTGCCGTCCTTCTTTGGTACTAGTGACTGGTGAGCACCACTCGCTGGTAGGGAGCCTGCTTGATAGGCTTAGCAGAACCAACAACATCATGCACCACGGCAGTGGTACAGCCAGGCCTGTCTTGGAAGACAAGAGGATGTTGTTGGATGGCGGCCAGCACGTCAGCCCTCTGGTGTCCCGGTAGACGCTGTAGCTTCCCCTGCAATTCCACGGAGTTGGGCTGCCAAATCCTGACTGATGACAGGGCGAGTGGACTTGCCCCTTTTCTTTCCTCTTCTTTCTCACCATCTACCAAGAAAGTGTCAACGGCACACACGGGAACTGGATCATCAGCAACAGATGGGGGTGCTGGGCGTGTGTGGTACAGCTTGATGGTGTTGACGTGACATAAGCACTGTAGTCAGCGCCTGTCAGGGGTAGAGATAGTATAATTCGTGGGGCTTACCTTCTTCACCACTCTATATGGCCCACTGAACTTCGCATGGAGCGGCTGTCCATGTTTCGGCAAGAGATTGGGTACTTGATCTATCTGGAACTCTCTGTGTCTGGCATGCTTGTCGTACCATGTCTTGGTCTTGGACTGCGACTGCTGTAAATGGTCTGCGGCAAGGCTCCAACAACTTAGAAGCTCCTCTTTAACATCTACTAAACTTAATACATTAATGCTCTCTTCACTACTACCTAACAATCTATCTCTAGCTATGTGCAAAGGACCTCTTACTGGATGAGCGAACAGTAGAAGTAAGAGAAACAAAATGGATGATATTAGGGCCCTAGCAGTAACTTTCCTAAGAGGTACAGCATGCAAGTACATAGTGGAGGCATCAATGACTGTAAATAAATATTTTAACCCACTAGAAGTTTTAGGCAGAGGGCCTACAATGTCACTGTACTGTTGTAAAGGGCTCAGGCACGCGAGGTACTCGTACAAGTGGAAAAGGTGGAATAGCCCGATTGGCTTTGCCTACCTCTTGACAAAAATGACAGTACTTACAATATTTAGTGACATCTCTCCTCATACCTGGCCAATAGAACATTCTGGCCAGCCTGTTGAACGTCTTTCGGACACCTTGATGTCCAGAAAAGCGACCGTCATGGGCCAGAGCTAGAACATGTCTGAAGTGTGTGGGAGAACTATTCGAGTGATAGACGCCCAGTCCGCGTCTTCCTCTGACATAGTCGGTGGGAGCCAGCGGCGGCACAAAACACCGTCTTGACTTAAATATCTCGTGGTAGGGCCTGAATCATTGGCAGGATCGGACACCAGGTCAAACAAGAGCCGTAATGAAACTTCTTGCTCTTGCGCAGCTATTAAAGCAACTCTCCCGGTCACAGCATTAACTGCGGAAGAAATGTCTTGGGAAGCAATTGGGTTAGCAAAACGTCCTTCTAAGGACATTGAATTATCTACATCAGGAGTTACATTATGATCATTAGTCATTAACAAAATACGAGTCACAGCACACAAGGGAAAACACCGGGCATATCATCTTCAAGCTGTTGCAGCAAATCGTTACCGAGTATGAGGTCCACTCTTTAGCAACAAGGAGACTTGACACGTACTAACACAGGCAGCTCGTGCTCACCGGCTACGTTTAGCTATACCTGAAAAACCAAAGGAGCTGCACCTATACCCCAAAGGGCGCCCAAAACGACGTTTTGTCAGTCTTCCTCACCGCAACAACACCCTCTTTGATGAGAGTTTGGTGACAATCCGAGTCTCTGAAAATAGTGACTGGTGTTTCAACACCGTCAACTTCTACCGTGCCTTGTGACAAAAAGGGACGAAAGGTGCCAACGTCTGGGTCCTTCCCAAAACTCTCCTGGAAAAGATCAAAGTCTCGTGAGGCGAGAACCGAAACTGCAACCTCTCGTGCTTCACCTTATTTGGCCGCGGCCTTGTCCAACAAAATACGCCTTATGACCCGGCTTTCCACAGAAACTACAATTAAATAAGAAAATTAGGACGCTCCATTAGGTGGCGAACGAGTCCATCTCCTCTGGTCATGTACAAAATTATTACGCACAAAATTACCATTGTTAGTCCTACCATGCCTCAAAACAAATCCATCAGCATGCTTAGAAAAAAAAAATCACAAGCGTCCAAAGGTCGTTAGTGAATCCTGGCAAGGTCGCCAAAACTGTTACGCCGTCTCTTAATTTACATAAATATCCAGGTTCTAGGCGTAACCAAACAAAAAGTGAAGTAAATTAAAAGAGAATAAAAATAAATAAAGTAAACCTTTAAGAATTTAATTGATTAAATATTAACACAATAATGAGCCTCGTAGGCTGTCACAACAAATTGATTCATCATCGAAACTTTTAAGACAAGTGATACAAAACATCGAAAGAATAAAAATAAAGCATTGGATTACGTTAACACTGCATAAACATATAAAAACTTTCACTGAAATTAACTAACGTGAAACAACACTGAATTACTTGAATACAACTAAGCAAATACTGATGGACACAAACAGAGACATAAATAGGTACTCACATAGATATACCACATTGGTGGCGACAGGAACAACACAAATAAATTAAGTATAAGTAACAAGTAACACTCAAAGGATGTGGACTGTATGACAAGAGGACTGAACTAACTCAAGTCAGTTGGTGGGTCCTATATATAAGGTCGGCTCCCGCCACGCGACCCGCCGGTGGGTCGTTTAACGATGCAGATGGTCGTTAGAGAACAAAGAATGCTGGTTACAATACAAAATAAAGAAATAAGATGGGCTTGAACAAATAATGACAGTTAAAACCTTAACAGCACAGGGTAAGGTGACTAGAATATATAGTAGTAAATTTAACATCATTACAGGTGTCATGGGTTGCGTTAGGCTTACCCACGCAACCAACTCCAAAGTTTGTTTTACCAGAGATAAGACGCCCGGCGAGGCATAACTGGGACATGCATTTTTCCATTAGTGTATGTTAGCCAGCCTTTAGGGGGGTGGGCAGTGAAACAGTGTTGTACTGTTCATCGCTTCACACCCAAAAACCTCATTTTAAGTAGTATCCCCTGAGCCATGGGTTAGTTAAGAAGTCGTCTTGACTCTCTCCCTTCTGAAAGGGGGCGGGACACCACACCACATAGAGTCCTCCACCGCCACTCCGTCCTGTGAACCGTCGTCGACACGAGACTAAGCGTGTTAACCTAGGTTGTTATTCCCGTGGAAATATCGCATGTGGATGCCTGGTTGCGACAAGAGCAATCCAGGCCGGCCTATCAAACCTACAGTAAATGGTTAATTAATTCACGCTTACAGAGTTCTCCTGCACGACACCCGTCTAACGTGAACGTGATCGACACGAGACTAAGTGTGTTAACCTAGGTTTGTTATCCCCGTGGAAATATCACGTGTGGAAGCCTGGTTGCAACAAAAGCAATCCAGGCTGGTCTATTGCACCTAATGGTTAATTCAAGTCACGCTTACCAGTTCTACTTGCCGCGACAACCGTCCAGTGACTGTCAGTGACGCGAGACTATGTGTGGTAACCCAAGAGTACCTTTTTGTTGTTATGGCCGTGGGAAGAAGTTCTTGTGATGAAGCCTGGTTGCAACAAAAGCAATCCAGGCTGGCAGTAAATGTATCACTTGAAGAATTAAGGCTCTGTTAAGTCACACCCATAGTAGAGTAACCACATGTGTCCCCAAGTTGAAAATTCCCTGTTTTAGAAGATTAATTTTATTACAGCGTGAACGTGAGTAAATCATATATCCATGCAAATTGTAAATCATTGTATGGAAGCTTGACAAATAAATGTAAGTGCAATTATCTGCCCGTATCTGTGATCCTATCTTATTATTACTAAAGGTAATGACTGATTGGTTATGACATAGTATAACCAATAACTTAGATGGATGTTGAAAATTAAATAAATTCATTAAATCATCATTTATCAAGTATAAATCATGGAATGTCGAGTGGTGGAGTGAACTTCTACGTAGATACGCCATAATCTCCTGTAAGTAATCAGTGTGAAGGTATCGGACTCTACGGTAAGAAATAAGAAATACGACATATTATTATCTTTATATAATATAATCCACTCCTACTACCACCGAACCACCCCAAAACCATGACAATTGGCGCCCGAACAGGGACACAGACCGCGGATAATTGCACTCTTGTCAGCAGTTTGTGCAAACGCGTATATTGCACTACGAAATGATTACTAGTACATTTGAGGGGACTCTAAGAAATTTTGAATGTGAAGTTGAAGGTGGAAAATAAAGAAACAGAAGAGGACTTGTGATGTTTGCCAGAACCAGCGACGGAGGGCGAGTTCTACCTGCACCCCTGTGGCCTCTCACAGTGATCCCCGAACCCTTGAGAGGGTGGCGGCGGACGCTGTGGTCAGCAAACCCAGTTCCACATCAGCCAGCTGATTCAGTACGAGGCGGTGGACTGCACACCCAAGGGTGAGTGACGGGAAGAGTACCTCCACACCTTTGGGGGTCCTCATCAACGGAGGGACCCAGTTCCACCTCAGCCTCCCGATTCACTACGAGGCAGTGGACAGTAAACCCAAGGGCGAGTGACGGACAGATTTACATCTTCATTTTGGTGGACTTCAGCTTGAGGCGGTGGACAGTAGACCCAATGGTGAGTGATGGGCAGAGTACACTCTCACCTTGGGGGCCCTCAGCGAAAGAGGGACCCAGTTCCACATCAGCCGGCTGGAGGAGTCATTCTCTTCACCACCGGGAAAGTTCATTCGACATTGCAGAGCGTGTCTAGGACCTGACCTATGTGTGGGAGTGTCCATATGTTCCGGTCAACTCGAACCTCCACGCATATGACGACTCTTCAAATGTTATGTAAACCTTTTCACACCTCTCTACATTTAAGAACATAACACGACACCTGTACCACCTAAACAATGTCTACATACCCTACACTACACAACAAGTTGCTGTAACATAAATGTAGCGTGTTTACGCTTAGCATGAACTATTGCTCGGGAATTGTCACCCTCGCCTCGGAGTTTTCCTCCAGCCTGAAAATCTAAAGTAAATGTTGAGGTTTTCCCTCAGTGGCGATTGGCGACTACATCCCGTTGCAGTGTTAGTGTCACACACACACACACCACAGTATGAATGTTGAATTGTGTGTCTGGGCTAGGCATTCTCTTGATTGTATAAAGGTGCCGAAATTTTTATTCTCCGAAGAAAAATTTTTCTTAGTAGGGGCGATTGTCATGGGTTGCGTTAGGCTTACCCACGCAACCAACTCCAAAGTTTGTTTTACCAGAGATAAGACGCCCGGCGAGGCATAACTGGGACATGTATTTTTCCATTAGTGTATGTTAGCCAGCCTTTAGGGGGGTGGGCAGTGAAACAGTGTTGTACTGTTCATCGCTTCACACCCAAAAACCTCATTTTAAGTAGTATCCCCTGAGCCATGGGTGAGTTAAGAAGTCGTCTTGACTCTCTCCCTCCTGAAAGGGAGCGGGGCACCACACCACACAGAGTCCTCCACAGCACTCCGTCCTGTGAACCGTCGTCGACACGAGACTAAGCGTGTTAACCTAGGTTGTTATTCCCGTGGAAATATCACGTGTGGATGCCTGGTTGCGACAAGAGCAATCCAGGCCGGCCTATCAAACCTACAGTAAATGGTTAATTAATTCACTCTTACAGAGTTCTCCTGCACGACACCCGTCTACCGTGACCGTGATCGACACGAGACTAAGTGTGTTAACCTAGGTTTGTTATCCCCGTGGAAATATCACGTGTGGAAGCCTGGTTGCAACAAAAGCAATCCAGGCTGGTCAATTGCACCTAATGGTTAATTCAAGTCACACTTACCAGTTCTACTTGCCGCGACAACCGTCCAGTGACTGTCAGTGACGCGAGACTATGTGTGGTAACCCAAGAGTACCTTTTTGTTGTTATGGCCGTGGGAAGAAGTTCTTGTGATGAAGCCTGGTTGCAACAAAAGCAATCCAGGCTGGCAGTAAATGTATCACTTGAAGAATTAAGGCTCTGTTAAGTCACACCCATAGTAGAGTAACCACATGTGTCCCCAAGTTGAAAATTCCCTGTTTTAGAAGATTAATTTTATTACAGCGTGAACGTGAGTAAATCATATATCCATGCAAATTGTAAATCATTGTATGGAAGCTTGACAAATAAATGTAAGTGCAATTATCTGCCCGTATCTGTGATCCTATCTTATTATTACTAAAGGTAATGACTGATTGGTTATGACAAAGTATAACCAATAACTTAGATGGATGTTGAAAATTAAATGAATTCATTAAATCATCATTTATCAAGTATAAATCATGGAATGTCGAGTGGTGGAGTGAACTTCTACGTAGATACGCCATAATCTCCTGTAAGTAATCAGTGTGAAGGTATCGGACTCTACGGTAAGAAATAAGAAATACGACATATTATTATCTTTATATAATATAATCCACTCCTACTACCACCGAACCACCCCAAAACCATGACAACAGGAACAATATGGAACATGGGAGCATGTTACATATAAAAAAAATAGAAAAAATTCGACACGGTCGTAACATAGTACAGCCATCGTTAGAAATATTTCCTAACACTTACTGGATTATTGTATGCCAAGAATTTAGGTAATTAGGCCAAGAAAATTTTGATACCAGAGGGCTTCATATCTCCTTGGGGGGAGGGAAGGGGTATAAAATAGAAAGGTGTGGCGCATGTGATGAGGAGAAGTGGGTGACGGGGGTGAGTGCATGAGGGAAGAGTATTGCTGTAAAGTTCAAAGGCCACAGAAAATTTCCAATATCGTGGAGGATAAATTTATCCGAGATGAAAGTATCTTTGATTCCCTGGTGAAAAGGATGATCTCTGAGACTCACAATGATTGTTCGGTAAAAGCGGTACCTAAAATTCTCGAAGATATGGCTAAATGTCAGGCACAGTGAAAAAGAGAAACTGAGGGAGATTTATATTAAAGTTAAGCTATATCGATTATAAAATATGAAAAAAGTATAAAAAATTAAACAATTCAGAGTATAGGACGGCCACTGAGACCACACAGTGAAATAACTTACTGTATAAGTCTGGAAGATACCCACATACCTACACCCTAACAACAGTGATGGCAGAGCCAAAAGCGACGGTGTGTGGTTTGGTCAAGGGAATGTGTGTGTGAGTGTGGGGGGGTAAACTATGCAAACCACTGAGTTATTAACGATCAAATTTTAAAAAGTCTTCATATATTAATTACTAAATCGGCTCCAGTTCTCTGCGTGACTCTTCTCCCGACCATAATACTGCTCCGATTAGCCTCATACCACACCATATAATTTCATGGTTTGTCCATCCAATCTAGGGAGAATTGATTCAGTAAGTGTCTAATGATTATTGAAATTAGTGTTTGTAGATACAAGCTAATGCACGGCCATAAACCATTCTAACATTGCTCTGTGTTGTATTAGTATGCAACTGTTATAAGTACAGTACCATAGTACGTATATTGTATTTGTGCTTACAAAAGTGGGATGAGTTCAGTCGGATATATTAATAATGCATAAGCTAGATAATTGTTGTCTCTACACAAGGCTAGAGATGAACACTTGACACCTGACCTCTTTTTTTTTTTTTTTTTTTTTTTTTTTTTTTTTTTTTTTTTGTTAGGTTAAGGTGGGGAAAGGGTGGAAGGCATGCTGGGGCTCAAGGCACAGCCAGACATGAGGGATGGAGAAGTCACAACATATAGTCGTGGGGGGAAAGGTTGGAAAAGAAGTTTAATGAGTTAAACAGAGGGGGACGACACCCCTTGTTTTACATATTACAGAGTTTGTTGGCTAACTAAGCTAACCTAGGATTTAGAATGAGGTTGCACAATGGTTATTTTAGTAGACAATGACTAGATTGATTTTAAAATTACAAGTTTATTAACATCTTATACTGTATTACGTTATGGACTCACTTGATTGTGACTTGTTAAATGTGAATTTATATAATCTAAGTTTTAATCTAAGGTGGATCACTGTGGCGGACATAGATGGGTCGCGGGTTGGGTTGTTGTAGTGCGGGCAGACTCCGGGGCCACCAGGCGTGGGGTCTCCCTCCGTTGACGTCTTCCCCGCGTAGGTGGTCTGGGCTGTGAGGGTCGTCCAGGAGCTTGTCCCAAACCTTCTTCCCTAGGCGATGGAACCTGAAGTTGAGGGCCTCTGTTTTATTTCTTAGGTGGATGGTTTCCACTGTCTCCTGGTAGGGTGGCGCTTGGCCACTGGCTGACCTCAAACACTTGTTTTGGAAGCTCTGTAGTTGTTGTACTCTAGTCTTCCCGAGTGTGACGAGTGGTATAGATCGGTACTCCAACACAGGCCTCACCAGCGCCTTGTACAGGTGAACTTGTATCTTCTCAGGCATCAATTTAAAACGTTTTAATTTGGCTGCGGCGACTTTGGCTTTATTTAGTCTGTCCTTCACGTGGGGAATGATGCCCGTCCGAGAAATGATGAGGCCGAGCAACCTGCCTTGTTTAGAGTACTCAATCTCTTCGTCGTCGATCATCAATGGGGCCGGCTTGAATTTGGCTATGGGTATGACCTCAAATTTCGTTTTGTTTGTTTTTATTTTCCATTTATTTTCATACTCCAAGATCTCCTCTATTGCCCGAACAGTGAGTCGCGCCATCCTTGCTGTGGACCTTCCTGAGCAGGTGACGATCTGTGTTACATCGTCGGCATACATGACATACTCGCTACCGACGATTGGGGATGGCAGGTTAGCCGTGTAGAGTGTGTAAAGGGTTGGTGAGAGACAAGAGCCCTGAGGCACGCCGCTCGATAGTGAGAATTCTTCTCCAAAATGTTCTTGCATCTTGATTTTGGCTCTGCGGTCCATAATGAAGTTACACAGCAGGCGCGTCAGATTTTCGGGTAGCCCCAGTTGTATGATCTTATACTGCAGCCCTGCGTGCCAAACTTTGTCAAACGCTTTGCTGACGTCCCTCAGTACTATATGCACTGCAGGCGGCCAGTCATGGCATTGGCGATCGGCTCGTAGGCCTGAGCTATGGCGGTGGATGTGCCTTTGTACTAGCGGAAGCCAAACTGGCGGGGATTATGCACGTCTTCGTCCTCCAGATACATCCGCAATCGCTTATTGACTATTTTTTCGAAGATTTAGGCAGGTATCTCTAGCAGCGATACTAGTCGAAAGTTTTCGACTTTGTTTGGAGGCTTCCCTGCTTTTGGTATGAGGCGAATAACGGCAATTTTGAACATCTTAGGGAAGTATCTAGAGGCGAGGCAGGCGTTGCATATATGAGCAAGCCTCTCTATCATGTTGTCGGGGAGTTGAGCCAGGATCTTCTTGTTAATGTGACTTTGACCAGGTGATTTGTTTTTAAACCCTTTTATGACGGCTGACACATCTGCAGGAACTATGCGCTCCGTCAGGTAGCTTCCGTCTGGGACTCCTTTAAGGAGTCTCTCAGTCTCAAGCAGGGGAGAAACCTGGAAGAAGCCAGCCCCAATGACATCGACGACGCGGTCGAACAATGGTATAAGGATGTGAAGACGGAGATGGACAACAACATCCCGACCACCAGTTACAGGACCATTCCCCATCCTCACACTAGTCACCAGCTGAGGCAGCTCTGTGTCCAGTACGCTCACGTGAGACAGCTAGCCAGTATCCGCGGGTGGACGCAGGAGCTGAGAGACCGGTACCGAGAGCTACAGACGGACATCCAGCACGAGAGCAAACGTCTACATGAACAAGAGTGGGCCGCCTTGGTGTGGGAGGCAGCCAACAATTACCGCGATTCTGCTGCCTTCTGGAAAGGGATCAAGCGACTGATGGGTTCCACCTCTAGCACGGTCCCTTACCTGCTCGACCAAAACAACGTAAAAATATTCGAGGAAAAAAACCAAGAACAACTACATCGGCGATATTTACGAAAGATCTTTACCATTAGTGAACAGGAGAACGAGGGCTTCGACAGGGAGTTTGAAGAGGACATTTTAGGTCAGTTGCAAGACCATCAGCACCTGCTCCAGCCGCTCCCACGGGCTGACTTCACTAGACACGTGACCAACAGTGACCTTCGATGGACGCTTCTGAGCCAGCTTTTACCACAGGAAGCAACCATCCAACTGTGCTGGAAACCTCTATAGGTAATGTATCCCTTAACTGTGAAGTGATACTCGAAAACAAAATGACATCGGCGAACAGAGAAAAATATATATTTAAAGGACAAGCTCATGTATCGTTATTTCCCCAAACTATGCCGTGTAAATAAAAAAATAAATAAATAATAATAACAATAATAATAATAATAATAATAATAATAATAATAATAATAATAATAATAATAATAATAATAATAATAATAACAATAATAATAATAATGGACAGCAACAAAGATAAAAATAGAATAAAGGAGTCATGGCTCAGCAAGATGTCCAGCTGAAGCAAATTATATATAAATATTGTATGAGGGAACTGCCAAATTGCTCGCGCCGTTATTATTATTATTATTATTATTATTATTATTAGTATTATTATTATTATTATTATTATTAATTATGGATCTGAATGAAAATATGTTACGGGTCTTTATGTTTTGTGAATGATAAATTTGCAATTAGTTGTGATATTTAATTATACTTTTGTTATTTGGTAAAATGTTGAAGCAAAACGAGGTGTTCAGGAAGACTAATCATTTCTTATATTACGTTTAAAAACTTTTAAAACTACATATCTGTAAATACCAGCAGCTGTTACTGAGAAACTCATCTCCAAAGCCTCGGGAGGCGACACTGATACGATAATCAAATCTTTAAACCTAAAATGTATAAGCCAACTTTTTATGCGGCACTTTGTCGCCATAAACCAACTAACATTTCCATGGAAATGTTAACGAGGTTGACTGAGAGCCACTCTGATCTCAGCAGTCAGCAATGAACATAAGAACATAAGAATGGACGAAACTGCAGAGAGGGACTTTTGGCCCAAACTGGGCATCCATCCAACCTATGTTTGAAGCTATCCAGCGTATTCGAGTTAATGATGATATTTGGTAATTTGTTCCATTCATCCACTACTCTATCTCTAAACCAATGTTTACTTATTTTGCGCCTAAATAAAAATTTCTCTAATTTAAAGCCATTGTTACGAATTTGCTCCTGGTTGAATAGTTAGCTTTGTTATGTCCCCTTTGTTTAGCCCTGACTTCCATTTATACACCATTATCATATCGCCTCTCACTCTACGCGTCTCTCGAGGGAGTGCAAATTAAGATGCTTTAACCTGTCTGTGTACTCAAGGTTCCTAATGCCCAGGATTAGTCTTGTCATTCTCCTCTGAATTCTTTCTAGGGATTTTATATCAATTCTGTAATACGGTGACCAGAATTGAACTGTGTAATCCAAGTGAGGTCTCACAAGCCCAAGATATAGTTTTAGGATGTCCTCTCTAGTCTTGTAACTAACACGCCTTTGTCTGAACCCAAGTACTTTATAAGCCTCGTTTCGAGCAAATACACATTGTTTACTTAGTTTAAGATTCCTATATATCATTACTCCTAAATCTTTCTTACATTCGGATTTCTCTATAACATCGTTGTTCATCTGATATACCTGTATGGTAGCACTGTTTACATTCAGACAATTCGAAAAGATTTTTTTAGATCTTCCTGAAGTTTTGCACAGTCTTCGTCAGATTTAATTACTAGCCCTATCTTAGTGTCATCAGCAAATTTACTTATGTTACTGTCTCCGCCGACATCTATGTCGTTTATGAACAAAATAAATAATAATGGTCTAAGTACTGAGCCTTGGGGTACTCCACTATTGACGTTACTCTTATCGGATTTAGTGCCGTTAATGCTTATTTGCTGTTTCCTGTCATGTAACCACGCGGTAATCCATTTTAAAGTATCTCCCCCAATGCCACGAGCCTCCACTTTTCTTATTAGTCTTTCGTGGGGGACTCTGTCGAAGGGTTTACTAAAGTCGAGATATACCACATCATAATTGTGCCCCTCGTCCACTCATTCGAAAACAGCTGAAAATAATTTTAATAGATTAGTTAGACATGAACGCCCGCTTGTGAAGCCATGTTGGGAATCATTGATCAACTTGTGCTTCTCCACGTGATTTCGAATAGAGTTTGAAATTATTGCTTCTAATAATTTGGCTGCAATTGATGTTAAGCTGATTAGATGGTAGTTGGAGGATAGTGATCTTTTTCCCTTCTTGAAAATCGGTATTACTTTCGCTATCCTCCAGGATTCTGGCACTAAACCCGTTTTTAATGAAATGTTAAATAATTTTGCGATTTATTAGGCTTCAACTTGACTATTTGCTTGTCTATTTAAAGAACATTATTGGACAAAGAAAGACTATAGGTAGGAGAATAAAGCCGTGGTGAAGTTTACCTCCGAGATTACTATAAGGTATTGGCCGGTAGGGTTAAGACCGAGACAAGAAAAGCCAAGAGGAATAATGAGCTGAAGGTAGCAAGGGAGGCGAAGTCAAACCCCACGGGATTCTATCAAATGTATCAAAGTAAAACACGAGAAAAGATTGGACGAATACAGTCAGATACCGATAGAATGCAGAGGGTCAGCGTAGATGGTGTTAAATCTGAGTGGGGCCGTGTAACCAGTGGGGTTCCCCAGGGATCAGTACTAGGCCCACTCTTGTTCATAATCTACATAAACGATCTAGATACTGGGATCAGCAGTGACATAAGCAAGTTTGCGGATGACACCAAAATAGGGCGGCAGATTAACTCAGGGCAGGATGCAAAGGCATTACAGGAGGATCTAAATAAACTGCAGGGGTGGTCTGAAAAATGGCAAATGAAATTCAACACCAGGAAGTGCAGCGTACTTAATATTGGAAGAACAAATACTGTCAACGTATACAGCCTTAACAACATCAACCTTGAGACGTCGACTTGTGAAATAGACCTAGGGGTACTTGTAAGCTCGGACCTACGGCCTAGAAAACAGTGCGTTAATGTTCGAAATAAGGCAAACAGAGAATTGGGTTTTATATCTAGAAGTGTAAGTAATAAGAGTGCAGAGGTCTTATTGCAACTATATCTTGCGCTAGTCAGGCCGCACCTTGATTATGCGGTTCAGTTCTGGGGCCCTTATTATAGAATGGATATAAATTCACTAGAGTCGGTGCAGAGAAGAATGACAAAAATGATTCCGGGACTTAGAAACCTTCCATATCAGGATAGTTTAAAGAAACTAAACTTACATTCCCTAGAAAGTCGAAGAGTGCGGGGAGATATGATAGATGTATTTAAGTTGGTGAAAGGAATCAATAAAGGGGATATAGATAAAGTTCTTATAATATGCGAGCAGGATAGGACTCAGAACAACGGATTTAAGTTGGATAAGTTTAGGTTTAGGAGGGAGATAGGAAGGAACTGGTTCACAAATAGGGTGGTGGACGAGTGAAACAAGCTTAGCAACTTTGTAGTAAGTGCTGGAACGCTGGAAAGTCTTAAAAGGAGGCTAGATAGATTCATGGATGGTAGAGAGTGGTAGTAACTCTCGACAGGAGCTGCCATGCACAGGCCACCCGGCCTATTGCAGACTCCTTATCTTCTTATGTTCTTATATTCCTATACCGGCGAGCTAACTGATAACGACGGAGAAATGAGCAATAATCTGAATAAATATTTTTCAACCGTTTTCACCACCGAAAATTTAAACATGATACCCGAAGCTCCGACTCTATACAGAGATAGTGAAGAAAATAAATTAAACAAGATAGTAGTGACGAGTAACGATGTTAGTCCAATAAAATTCTTTAAATAAGTATTTATCCATTTAAGGTCATTGTTGTCTGATCTGAGGATTTCTTTTAGCACTCCACATATTTTGTAACTTATATAATGTTTTAAATATTTATCCTAGAACCTATTAACGGAAAAAAGAGATAAAAACAGAAACACACATAGATATGTCTGTCTCACTCTCTGTTGGAGAAAACATGTGTTGAATTAAATTAAAGAGGACAAAGTGGGTCCAGGCAAACCGATCAGCAGCAAGACCGGCCCCCACCGCCTGTACACCAGCCCCACCAAGTACCTTCGTGTGGGGACCCAAAGGCCAAAACAACAAAGCCAACCTCCTCAGCCGGTCAACACCCAATGTGCAGCCCAGTTTCCTGGCCTCACTACGGCCACACCTTAGCCACCCAAGCAGCAGACAACGACAACCACGAAAAAGACAAAACAAGCACACACCAAGGCACCAGAAGGAATGATACACGTATCAGACCTAGCCTAGGTACTGACAACCTTCGCGGAGGGCTTAGCCGGACTACTGGGCCAAAAGATTCAACCCACACAGCTCCAAATACTCATGGGGAGCGTCCTCGGGCAGGTCGCCACAGCTCCAGCCACCTCAGTGGAGGAAGCCACGCCGGTCCTCACACGAGTGACAGCCGAGGTACACACTACACCGAAAAAGGCCACCAGAGAACCAAAGATACCGACAGCTCCCAGAAAGAAATCGGACGTTTAAACTTCCCTGAACCGAACCACGGCCCAGAAGGCAAAAACCACAGAACATGAAGATATGAACCTGATCCAGTCGGAATCGGACCTGAACATTTCCATCGAGGACCACCAGAAGTCCCCGATGAAACAGTGGTGGAAAACATCAGCACCCTGAGCATCCTTACATGGAATGCTCAGGGCATCAAAAACAAGAAACACCTCCTACAAGAAGCAGCAGCCAAGGACAAACTTGACATCATACTGCTACAAGAAACACTTCTACAAGAACACCACTGTTTCAAATTCAGTGGTTACAAGACATGCAAGAGGCATTTCACGCAGGCGTCAACAAGAGGATGTATGATCTTGGTCAAGTATACCCTCCTCCGAGGTCATGCAGCAATTTTCATGTGGGGAAAACATCGAGACACAGGCAGGCAAAGTAACACTCCAAGAACGGGAATTAACTGTTCGCAACATCTACAAGAACCCAAGGGGCTAACTGGAGGTGACTCAATTATTCGCTTCGGCCGCTGACCACGCCACACTCATAGGAGGGGATTTCAACGCACATCATCCCTTCCTAAGCTCGGCAAGCCCCACAAATGAAGACGGCCTTCACCTATACACCACCTTTCAAGACACACCCGAGATCTGCCTCCTGAACACCAGAGAACCCACCCACATTAGGGGAGGAAGGCTAGATCTAACCTTCGTCTCCAGTGCACTACAGCCTTCGGCCTCCTGGCAGCTACACCCCACGCTGACCAGCGACCACTTCGCCACCCTAACAACGCTGAAGGTAAACAAACTCCCCACTCCACCCCCGCCGAGATGGACATACAATACCCAAAAGGCAGACTGGGGACTCTTTAAGAAACACCTGGCTAAGTGGCGCGAAAAATCACAGCCGGCCGGCGCAGCACCCGTGGACGAGACAACCCTCCACCAACAATTGGTCGAGGCGTTTCACCAAGCGGCAGAAGAGGCTATCCCAAAAACAAAACCCACATCAAGACAGTACAATGATTACTGGTACTACTGTCCCAGGGTGAAAGAACTCAACCACAGAGTGAACACGGCCCGAAGAAACTAGAGGAGACATCCCACGGAAACAAACAGACATCTCCTGCAAGTCATAGTTAAGGATACCAGGGAAGAGAAGGAAGAAATAAAAAACGTAAGCTGGCTCAAGTGGTGCTCCGAACTGAACGAGCACACCTCCCTTGGCAAGATGTGGGCCTAGATCCGAAGGGCATCTAGGAAGGCAACACCACCACCACCAACCCATCCCAACCCAGAAGAGGAAGCCGAGAGACTTACAAAAGTGTTCTCTGGCCGAGCAGCAACGAAAAACCTCCCGAGACAGGCGGAGGAGACACAACGGCGTCTGCGACAGGTCAGACTCCAAATGATCGAAGAGGCCTGCAACAGTGAAGATGACACCGATAGACCTTTCAACCAGCAAGAACTCCAGAAGTCGATAAAACGAAGCAAGGACACAGCACCAGGGGCCGACAGGATAACCTACTCTATGCTTTCCCATGCCGGTAAAGCCGGACACGAGACTTTGCTACAAGTCATCAATGCTTCGTGGACAGCACAAAGACTGCCACCGGAATGGAAGAAGGCAGATATACAGCCCATTCCGAAGCCCAAAAAACCAGACAAACCGAGGCCCATCTCCCTTCTCAGCTGCATAGCGAAGACGGGAAAAAGAATGGCTCTCAACCGACTCAAGTGGAAAGTAGGCAGCCCACACCCTCACATTTTTGCTTACACCGAGAACACCGGCACAGGCAACAACATCGCCGAGATACTCAGCACAGTGGACTACAAACCAGCTCTGGTGGTCTTCCTCGACCTGGAGAAGGCCTTCGAACTAGCAAATCCACTGGCCATTATAACGACGATCGCTGAAAAAGGCGTCAAAGGAAGGTTGCTGGGGTGGATCCAGAACTACCTCACACAGAGAGAAGCAAGAGTACGCTTTCAGGGAGCAACCTCAAGCTACAGGGTCCATGAAAACGGAACCCCACAATGAGGCATCCTCAGTCCAATGCTGTTCAATGTCCTGATGGAAAATCTTGTCAAACTTCCTTTGAGACAAACAGCCAAGCTCCTATGCTATGCAGACAACTTACTGCTTATAGAAAGAGGATCAAACAGACTAGCCAACACGCAACACGCACTCCAACTTATAGAAGAGGAGTGCAACAGACTTGGACTCAAGATAAATCCAGCCAAGTCGAAAGCGACTGCCATCTGCACAGACACACCAGACAAGATGCTCTTCATACAAAATACGCCGGTAGTCTGGACCAACACCCACCAGTGTCTTGGAATCTGGTTTGACCAGAAACTCACTTTCAAGCCGCAACTCGAGTATCTCAGGCACAGGACGAAGAGCAGGCACAATATAATGAGGTCGCTCACCAGCACAACCGCAGGAGCAAACTTTCATGTGCTCAAAGCCTACTACACGGCCGCCATCAGATCGCTGGTAGATTACAGTGCTCCAACACTCATTGGACTGAGAGAAGACCAGATAGCTAAGCTAGAAGTCATCCAAAATAATGCACTCAGGACCATGCTCGGAGCACCCATGTGGACCAGAATTTGCAATTTGCAAATGGAAACTGAACTTCCACCCCTGGCAGTACGACTCAAGCAGGTGACAGCCGGTCTCCTCGCCAAAATCTGTAGATCAGATAAGCCCACTGCTGCCAAAACGCGAATCAGTGCCTCCCTCCACCTCGACCACAGAGAGCGAGGGGCCACCTGGTCGCACGAGGCAAGCGAGGTCATCCGACACCTGCAAGCAGAAACAACCAAGACACACGAGACAATGGTTACGTTGTTCCTCTACCATGGAGCCCTCCACCAGCCACATTCAAAATTACCGACCTAGGCGATAGTAAAGCCAACCTCCAGAAGGAGGACCTCAAAAAAAATAACTCTAGAAGCCATAGCCACCGAGACACCGGCTGATGCAGCATCATACTTCACAGACGGCTCGGTGGATCCAAAACATCATACATCCGGAGCGGCCTTCTACATCCAAGGTCAGACCCTCCGATGGAGACTTTCTAATGATTGCTCCACCCTACAAACAGAGTTGGTAGTAATCTCAAAGGCCCTACAACACGCTGCAAGACAACACAACAAGTCCATCATAATTCACACGGACTCGAAATCGGCCATGCAGGCGCTGCAACACAGCCAACCAAGAGACAACGTCCACATCATAACCTCGATCCTCGCACATCTTCAGGAATTCCAAAGACAAAACCGCCCAGTCGTCTTACACAGGTTTCCCAGTCATGTAGGGATCGGGGGAAACGACGTGGCAGACGAAGCAGCCAAGGCAGCCACACGTTCTAGTAGCGTACACATTCAAGTTCCAACAAGCGTGCAACAAATCAAGAATCACCTCACGCATTCAACGCTGGTTCCCAATCAGCCAAATGGTACCTGGCGGCTACAAAAGGGGAACCACCTTTCGCGGACAAGAAAACACCAAGACAAACCCAAGTCAGCCTTCATCGACTACGACTCTAAGGTACAAGTGCTCCTGGCAGATGATCGGAAATGACGTCATGGAATGCACCTACTGTCAGGAGCCAGCAGCCAACCCACTTGAACACTATCTCCTCGACTGCGAAGTCACACAAGGCCTCCGAAACAGAGCTCAAAACTTCAAAGAAGCACACACAACACCAGCGGCCACTCTAACCCGAAAGGCCCAAACAAACCACATTCACCACCTTCTCCGGGTCATCACACGATACCCACCACCCAGATAGCTTAGAAAGTATCCTCTCCCAGCAAGTGCGGACCCCAGTTCGGGGGGCGCGCCACTCCGAAACTAACCACGTCCAAGAGTGGGGGTTGGTGGTATGCGTCCACTGATCGGGGGTCCGCTCACACTTGCAACCTGCAGTATCCTTCCATATCTGCAGGTAGGGCAACCTACAATCCCAATCCGGTCTGGCTGCTCCAGGAGCTCCAGCCGGAACCACCGAACTGGCCGCCTATAGGCAAAGGCCCGTGTCCGACTACGGTCCGACAATCTCAACAACAACAACAACAGACACATTTGATATTTGCTTCTAAAACCATTTTGTAGGTGATTTTGTTCTTCTGGCTATGTTGTCAAGGTGTCGGCCTGCCTATGGATTACATTTTGTGTTTGATTGTCTCTTTCCCAAACAATACAAAGTGTGTGTGTGTGTGTGTGTGAATTCCTTGACGGTAAGTACTTTGTAGTGTTCACTACTGTACCAACAACTTCAACTCTCCTCCCATGGTGAGCAGCAAGGAACATCACAAATTACTATCAGTCGAGTTCCCATGTCACAATGCCTTGCCTGTATGGTGAATTACGACTAACATGGACACCTTCATACTGGTAGTATATTAAAACCTCCCGAATTCATGGAGTATTTCAGTTGATCATTGTTTTTATTATTTTCCTGCGATTTATTCCGTCACTTTACTGACGCAGAAAACATACTGATGTGTTGCTTTCAGTTTCATGTTTTTTATTGTCTCTTTATTAGCTTGCTTCTGATTTTCCCAGATTTCACAATGTTTTAAAAATCTTCCTATGCATTTCCCCTTGGATATAGTGTTGAAATTGGAGTTATTATGAGCTGAGGCGAGGTAAGGATGTGGTAGTCATTTGGAGCATGATGCGCTTCTTCTCGCGCCCTCCACCGGCTGTCACCATTGTATACATCTTTGAGAAATTTGGTTTTGCATAAAAATGTCTTCGCGGTGTAATTCAGATATTTCATTGTTTCTTTTTCGTGATATAAGACACACTAGCGTGATTCCATCTATTTTATTGTAGTCAAGAAAATTTACCAGAATTTATTCGCCAGCGGATCACCAGAGGCAAGATTTTTTTAAAATGTTTATGAAGGCATTTATGAAGATGAGTTGCCCGCCTCTTGGACCCGGCCAGAATTTCATAAAATAGAATGTCTAAAAAAGCAATTATTCATCTTTAGCGAAGTTATATAACAGGAATAAGTATTTCGTTTACTCTGATCCATACGTGAAATCTGCGTCACCGTATTGATCAAAATGAGGAAAGCACAGTTTATTATCTATCTTGAGAAGGGGACAGTTATAATGGACGACTATAGCCGAAGGTGACGGTGTTTACGACCAAAATATTTTAATTCACGGCGGAAGTGACATGGGCGATTGGGTGTCTTTCTCGCCAGCCTCACTCACCTCCAATAGACATAAGAACATAAGAACATGGAGCGGGCCTATTGGTCCAAACTGGGCAGTCCCCTTTGCTCCCAACCCCAATTGCTCATATATCCATCCAAACTTTGTTTGAAGCTATCCAGCGTATTCGAGTTAATGATGATATTTGGTAGCTTGTTACATTCATCCACTACTCTATCTCTAAACCAATGTTTACTTATTTTGCGACTAAATCTAAATTTGTCTAATTTAAAACCATTGTTACGAGTTTGCTCCTGGGCGGATAGTTTGAATAGCTTTGTTATGTCCCCTTTGCTTAGCCATGACTTCCATTTATACACCACTATCATATCGCCTCTCACTCTACGCGTCTCACGAGGGAGTGCAAATTAAGATGCTTTAACCTGTCTGTGTACTCGAGGTTCCTAATGCCCGGGATTATTGTTGCCATTCCCCTCTGATTCTTTCTAGGGCTTCTATATCCATTCTGTAATACGATGACCAGAATTGCGTAATCCAAGTGAGGTCTCACAAGCCCAAGATATAGTTTTAGGATGACCTCTCTAGTCTTGTAACTAACATTCCTTTGTATGAACTCAAGTACTTTTTTAGCCTTGTTTCGAGAAAATACACAATGTTCACTTGGTTTAAGATTCCTACTTATCATTACTCCTAAATCTTTCTCACATTCGGATTTCTCTATAATATCGTTGTTCATCTGATATCTGGTTTCACCGTTTACATCTCCTAGATTAAGTACTTTACATTTGTCCACATTGAATTTCATCTGCCATTTTTCAGACCATTCGAAATATTTTTTTAGATCAGTGGTTCTCAACCTTTTTCACTCCATTCCCCCCCTTGAGGAATTTTCAACATCCTTGTAACCCTCTTCATTTTTCTCCCAGAACCGATAAACAGAGAAGTGTTAAAGACTAAAGTATGATAAAGAAGAACAGATAAATAGGACAAGAGTATTACGAACCAAGCCATCTATTGTGTCATGATCTAACCACCCAGCACTACCGAGCAAGGCCATCTAGGGACGAAACTCGAGTATGACTAGTCTTAGTCACCACTCCGGGTTTCCTTTCTCCATATCCTGGTTGTTGCGTCACCTCCTCCAACCCTTCCTCATCAGCTCCGGATCGAGGACAGTTCAGTTCACTCTGGGAAGTGACCACACTTGGATTACCTATCCTGGAAACCTACGGCACAGTGAATACCTACCATCTTCTTCAATACTCAGCCCTACTCATCAGACACTTCATCACCGGACTTGAGTATTGTAACCCTATATTACCTCCCACCTCCACTTGCTTCAGATTGTTGTATGTTGTATAAATATGTATATACTGTTAAGCCCATGTTGCGTATGTTTAAGTTAAGTATGGTTAAGGGTAAATTATAGAAAGCTGGATATTTTGTTAAGGAATTTGTTGTACCTTATTATACACAACAAAAACTCGCATCCTTTGTCTACCCTTTTATAGTCAGATTGTCTTTGTTTGTTTAGTTTTTTATTGTTGTTGCCTGTTGGGATCTGGGTAGACTTTTAACTATATTCTAAACCAGTTTCTAAATCCCCAACTCGTAACAAATGGCGACCGTGACAGGACCCGACCTTAAGTGCAATATTTCTTCCCCCCCTTGTTACTCCTTGTTAATTATTCCTCCCAGTTACTTCTGTTCACAATTGCTTTACGGTGGTTTAAAGTTCCCTACATATGTGTGTGCATATATTGATATTATCGTACAGTAAGAGTGACAGACGTAGGAAATTAGGTTCCGAGTGTATTAAGGCTTACCTGTTATTACATGTAGGCAGTCGTGTAGTAAGTCTTATCGGGTGTAGGGAAGAATCCGGATCTGTTTAATGCCGTACCCTCGTTCCAGAGTAGGCTGTTCCATAGTCACTAGTTTAGGGTGAAGTGATATCTTGGGACGCCCCGGTCTACCAGGACCCCATAATTATAAAGCCTCAATTATTGTTCTTCTCATTATCTCATTCGGGGTCAATAATAAAGTAACTCAAGGGTTGTTTATCCGGATCGTTATATTAATGCCATAATACTCCCTTCCTGTTTCAAGTATCTTTCCAAGACTCCTATCCTTATCTAAGGATCTTATCAGAAGAACAATATTCATAAGTGTAATTTCCCTAGGTATAACTTGGATAGTTTCCCGGACTTTCTGGTTATCCACTGCCGTGATATTTTCTAGGGTAATCCACTTATCTTGTCTTTTTGGCCATTAGTTAATTTATCTAGTTTTTGTTAACAATGACCTCTCAGGTTTTGGTGTCCAGGATTTTATGGAAAATCCTTCCGTATCTAAATTACGTGTTAATATCCTGAAGAAAGAATGGAAAGGAATAGCCACCTATTACAATATCGCATATTCACAGCAAATGACTAAGAAAGTGTTAAAAAATCAGGTAATTGAAATGTTGGTTCAACAAGAAGTTTTAGAAGAATCCTCTGTTGACCAATTAGCTCCCATGTCCAATACACTTCAACCACTATCTACCACCCCTCCTCACTCAGAAGTTGCCTTAGAAATATAACGAGCTAGGTTTGAGTTCCAAATCAAAATGAAAGAACTCGAGTTGGAACAGGCCAAGTTGGAGCATGAGGAAAAGTTGGAACAGGCCAAATTGGAGCATGAGGTTAGACTGAAAGAACTACAGGTGAAAGAGATAGAAGTCACCTTAACATCGGAGTTGAAATCAAAAGAAGTGGCATTAAAAGAGAGACTAGCTGCTTTTAACCCTGCTAATGCTTCTTCCCTTGTTCCCGAGTTTGATGAATCCTATATGGACGGGTCATTTAGGACTTTTGAGAAAATAGCCGGGAAGAATGAGTGGCCTAAGGACCAGTGGGTGTCAGTGCTAGTTCCTAAATTATGTGGTAAGGCTCGTAGAGTTTATGACTGTTTAGACCAGACTGATGACTATGATAACGTAAAAAAGAATATCCTCACATCTTATGCTATCACGCCAGATAATATCAGCAGAAGTTTCATAAACTAACCAAAACATTTTCACACACCTTTGTTGAGTTTGCTCATGAAAAGCTTAGGTTTTTCAAGAAGTGGTTAGAGGCTACAGAGACCTCCACATTTCAGGATCTAATAAACTTGGTAGTCCTGGAGGAGTGGAAGAGCAAGATACCATTTCACATCTTGAAGCATGTGGAGGAGCGTGGAGATGTTAATTTAGGGCGTGCGGCTGAGGTGGGTGATGCGTACGCCTTGTTGGTGGTGTTACGAGATGGGGATTTAGAAACTGGTTTAGAATATAGTTAAAAGTCTACCCAGATCCAAAGAGGCAACAACAATAAAAAAACTAAACAAACAAAGACAATCGGACTATAAAAGGGTAGACAAAGGATGCGAGTTTTTGTTGTGTATAATAAAGTACAATAAATTCCTTAACAAAATATCCAGCTTTCTATAATTTACCCTTAACCATACATAACTTAAACATACGCAACATTGGCTTAACAGTATATACATATTTATACAACATACAACAATCTGAAGCAAGTGGAGGTGGGAGGTAATATAGGGTTACAATACTCAAGTGTAGTGCTGAAGTGTCTGACGAGTAGGGCTAGGTATTGAAGAAGATGGTAGATAGTCACTGTGCCGTAGGTTTCCAGGACAGGTAATCCAAGTGTGGTCACTTCCCAGAGTGAACTGACCTCTCCTCGATCCGGAGCTGATGAGGAAGAGTTGGAGGAGGTGACGCAACAACCAGGATATGGAGAAAGGAAACCCGGAGTGATGACTAAGACTAATCATACTCGCGTCGCGTCCCTAGATGGCGTTGCTCGGTAGTGCTGGGTAGTTAGATCATGACACAATAGATGGCGTGGTTCGTAACACACCGCCCCCTCCAAAGACCTCCATAGCGCGGGCGCGAAGGAGGTGATCACCTTGTGCGTCTGGAGAGTAGCATTCCCACTGGAGCTCGGGATAAGGAGTCCACAATCAGGTTGTCCACCCCCTTTATGTGCCGGACTTGTAGATTATAGGGCTGGGTGAGGAGAGCCCAGCGGAGGATTCGCTGGTTGGAGGTCTTGTTGGTTTGGATGAACGTGAGCGGGTTATGGTCGGTGAAGACTAGGGTGGTTTGTGGGCGAGATTGGAGGTAACATTCAAACTTCTTTATTGCCAACACCAGAGCAAGGGCCTCCTTCTCTATGGTCGAGTAGTTGGTCTGATGTTTTTTCAACTTGGCAGAGTATTATGCCACAGGGTGAAGGACATCAGTGGTTGGGTCGGGTTGTAGGAGTACAGCCCCCACTCTGACACCGCTAGCGTCGATTTGCAGATGGAAGGGCAAGGTGTAGTCAGGTGGGTGGACCACAGGCTTGGAGGCAAGGAAGGCTTTGAGGCGGTGGAAAGACTGGTCGCACCTCTGGTTCCAGATGTAAGGGACCGCAGAACTGGTAAGGTCTGTGAGGGGTCCGGCCACGCTGGAGAAGTTACTGCAGAACCGGCGGTAGTAGCCTCACATCCCCAGGAAGCGCCTGAGTTCCTTCCTCGTCCTTGGAGTGAGGAAGGACAAGATGGCTTTAACGTTTGCGTCCTTGGGTCCCACCATACCTTGCCCAACAATCTGTCCCAGGTAAGTCACTGAGGCCCGGCCAAAAGCAGATTTAGCCAGGTTTATGGTGAATCCAGTCTCTTGCAGTCGTGCGAACAGTATCTCCAAACGCACAAGATGTTCGTCCCAGCCGTCCGACACCACCACCAGGTCATCCAGGTAGGCGAACGTCCCATCTAGGTCCTGAATCAGGTAAGTGATTGCCCTCTGGCATGTGGCCGGAGCATTAGAAAAGCCAAACGCCATAACCAAATATTGAAAAAGACCAAATGGAGTTATAAATGCTGAGATTATTTTTGCCCTATCCGTGAGTCCCACTTGATAATATCATTTCAACAAGTCCACCGTTGTAATAAATTTTGCACAGCCTATGCTGTCTATTATATCTTCAATCATAGGTAAAGGGTAGGAGTCTGATACAGTGACCTGGTTCACTTTACGATAATCGGTACAGAAACGAAAACTGCTATCGGGTTTTGGAATGAGAAGGCAAGGTGAAGCCCAGGGGGAGGTACTAGGCTCAGCTAAGTTATGCTTTAACAAAAAATCTACCTCCTTTTTCATAATCTCTCTTTTTCGTGGATTTAGCCGATATGCTGATTGCCTAATGGGTTGTACATCATCTGAGATTAGCTTAATATCATCTTTAAGTATATTGCAAAACCCTGGGAGGTCTGACGTGACTTTAGGAAATGTTGATAATAACTTAGTGAGATCTTTTGCTTAAGATGGATTCAGAACAGGAAAATACTCATCCAAGTTGTTGAGTATGTGACTAATAGCATGGTATTCTTTAGGTAGAGGGAAGTCTAAATTCTCCAATAGGTCCATGTCATCTGTCTCCGGCGCCGGTCCTGACAAAGCCGTATGCAATACAGGTAGGCTTATAGCCTCTGGGATGTCTCCCTCTGACTGCCTGGAATGGTAAAGTTTCATGAGATTAATATGAACAAGTTGTGAATCTTTTCTGCAATCAGGAGTATGGACTATATAGTTGAGGGGAGATAGTTTATTTGCAACTATATAGGGACCAGTAAACTTGCTTTTAAGGGGAGAGCCTGGAATGGGTTGAAAGAGTAGCACTTTGTCACATGGAGAAAATGATCTTTCAACTAATTTACAGAATTTTTTTAGCATTAATTTGAAAGTTTGATGGAACCGTTCCAAGCAACCTTGGGATTGTGGGTGGTAAGCCGAAGATGTACAATGGTCCACACTGAGGTCTTTCATCACCTGTTTGAGAAGATTGCTTGTAAAATTGGTGCCCTAATCGGATTGGATCTCTTTAGGAATGCCCACTGAAGTGAAAAGGTGCAAAAGAGGTTTGATTACAATTTTTGAAGTGATGCTTTTAAGGGGAAAAGCCTCAGGATAACGTGTACTGGTATCCATAACTGTGAGCAGGAATTGATTTCCCTTCTTAGTCTTTGGTAATGGGCCCTATTACGAACCACGCCATCAATTGTGTCATGATCTAACTACCCAGCACTACCGAGCAACGCCATCTAGGGACGAAACCAGAGTATGACTAGTCTTAGTCACCACTCCGGGTTTCCTTTCTCTATATCCTGGTTGTTGCGTCACCTCCTCCAACTCTTCCTCATCAGCTCCGGATCAGGAGAGTTCAGTTCACTCTGGGAAGTGACCACACCTGGATTACCTATCCTGGAAATCTACGGCACAGTGACTACCTACCATCTTCTTCAATACTCAGCCCTACTCGTCAGACACTTCAGCACCGCACTTGAGTATTTGTAACCCTATAATGCCTCCCACCTCCACTTGCTTCAGATTGTTGTATGTTGTATAAATATGTATATACTGTTAAGCCAATGTTGCATATGTTTACGTTAAGTATGGTTAAGGGTAAATTATAGAAAGCTGGATATTTTGTTAAGGAATTTATTGTACTTAGTTATACACAACAAAAACTCGCATCCTTTGTCTACCCTTTTATAGTTCGCTTGTCTTTGTTTGTTTAGTTTTTTATTGTTGTTGCCTGTTGGGATCTGGGTAGACTTTTAACTATATTCTAAACCAGTTTCTAAATCCCCAACTCGTAACAGCCCACACAATCCACAACAATCTTTTCAAATGGTGTAGAAAATACTGGGATGGGCTTAATGGGAGCTGCTGGTATACTTTCATTTGGTTTTCCTACCATTTGACAAATATAACAAGATTTTAGGTACTTTGATTCATCCTTCCTAAGTCCAGGCCAGTAATAGTGTTGGAGGAACTTTTTATATGTTTTCAGGATTCCCAAATATCCTGAAATACCATCATGGGCAAGGGCAATTAATGCTGGTCTGACTGAGGAGGGAATTACCACTTGATGTATTTCAGACCACGTGTCTAGATGGGTAAGCTCGGGGGGTCTATAGGCCCTTATCAAAACCCCTTCCTGATAATAAAAACAAGGAAGGGTGTTAAAATCTTTACCCTCAACTGCCGAATGATGAAGTGTATTCAAATATGGATCAGATTGTTGGGCTTTAATGAGCTATCCTTACTAATGGTCTTATTGTACAGATCTTCTGTGGGTAGGAAGATATTGGAGGTGGTTTTAGATGAAGAGGGCCCATTTCGCACACTCTGTGACCGGGTGACAGCACAAGATGGGAAAAGGTGAGGAATAGTTTCTTCAAGGTCAGTGGTGGAGTTGACAGGTAAGGGAGATCTCCTACCAAGTCATTACCCAATAATAAATGAATGCCGCTCACAGGCATTGGATCTTTCCTAACGGCTACTTGCACTTCCCCAGTAATCAAGGGACATTGGAGGTGCACTTTAGCTAAGGGATAGGAAGAATGGGATGAGTGATCTGAAATTAGAACACTCTCATTAGTAAATGCTGTAGATATATCAGGAATGACGTTAAACAGGAGGATAGATTGTGCTGCGCCCGTATCACGTAGTATACGAATAGGGAAAGACCGAGACCACTCTATGATTGAAATTTTTCCCTCATAGGTGAATGAAGAGAAGAGATCCTGATGGGGCCTTTCCACATTGGTGGTTGCTATTGGTTTGAATTTGGGATCCAGGGAACTACTTTTAGAAGTTCGACACTTTTTGTGTTTACAAGACTGGATCGTATGGCCTGGTTTTTTTCAGTAAGAACAATAAAACTTGGTTGCATCAGGGGGGGTAGGTGTGGGACCTTTCGACCTACCACTCACGTCCCCTAGGTTATCATCAAAGGAGGACCCAACATGCTGGAAAGTACCACGTTCCCTACTGCCCAGTGACTCAACCAGCAAGGCGTACGCATCAGCCACCTCAGCCGCACGCCCTAAATTAACCTCTCCACGCTCCTCCACATGCTTCAAGATGTGAAATGGTATCTTGCCCTTCCACTCCTCCAGGACTACCAAGTTTAACAAATCCTGAAATGTGGAGGTCTCTGTAGCCTCTAACCTCTTCTTGAAAAACCTAAGCTTTTCTTGAGCAAACTTAACAAAGGTGTGTGAAAATGTTTTGGTTAGTTTACGAAACTTCTGCCGGTATCTATCTGGCGTGATAGACTAAGAGGTGAGGATATTCTTTTTTACGTTATCATAGTCATCAGTCTGGTCTAAACAGTTATAAACTCTACGAGCCTTACCACATAATTTAGGAACTAACACCGACACCCACTGGTCCTTAGGCCACTCATTCTTCCCGGCTTTTTTCTCAAAAGTCCTAAATGACCCATCCATATTGGATTCATCAAACTCGGGAACAAGGGAAGAAGCATTAGCAGGGTTAAAAGCAGCTAGTCTCTCTTTTAATGCCACTTCTTTTGATTTAAACTCCGATGTTAAGGTGACTTCTATCTCTTTCACCTGTAGTTCTTTCAGTCTAACCTTCTGCTCTAACTTGGCCTGTTCCAACTCATGCTCCAACTGGAGTTCTTTCATTTTGATTTGGAACTCGAACCTAGCTCGTTCTACTTCTAAGGCGTCTACTCTTTGTGTTTTTTCTTGAGGGCTAGCCAGACCTGAGGCAACTTCTCAGTGAGGAGGGGTGGTAGATAGTGGTTGAAGTGTATTGGACATGGGCGTTAATTGGTCAACAGCGGATTCTTCTAAACTTCTTGTTGAACCAACATTTCAATTACCTGATTTTTTAACACTTCCTTAGTCATTTGCTGTGAATATGGGATATTGTATTAGGTGGCTATTCCTTTCCATTCTTTCTTCAGCATATTAACACGTAATTTAGATACGGAAGGATTTTCAATAAAATCCTGGAGATCAAAACCTGAGGTGGTCATTGTTAAGAAAAAACTAGATAAATTAACTAATGACCAAAAAGATAAGATAAGTGGATTACCCTAGAAAATATCACGGCAGTGGATAACCAGAAAGTCCCGGAAGCTACCCAAGTTATACCTAGGGAAATTACACTTATGAATATTGTTCTTCTGATAAGATCCTTAGATAACGATAAGAGACTTGGAAAAATACTTGAAACAGGAAGGGAGTATTACGGCATTAATATAAAGATCCGGATAAACAACCCTTGAGTTACTTTATTATTGACCCCGAATGAGATAATGAGATGAATAATAATTGAGGCTTTATAATTATGGGGTCCTGGTAGAGCTGGGAATCCCAAGATATCACTTCACCCTAAACTAGTGACTATGGAACAGCCTACTCTGGAGCGAGGGTACGGCATTAAACAGATCCGGATTCTTCCCTACACTCGATTAGACTTACTACACGACTGCCTCTTTGTAATAACAGGTAAGCCTTATGACACTCGGAAACTAATATCCTACATCTGTCACTCTTACTGTACGATAATACCAATATATGCACACACATATGAAAGGAACTTTAAACCACCGTAAATCAATTGTGAACAAAAGTGACTGGGAGGAATAATTAACAAGGAGTAACAAAGGGGAAAGAAATATGGCACTTAAGGTCGGGTCCTGTCACGGTCGCCATTTGTTACGAGTTGTGGTTTAGAAACTGGTTTAGAATATAGTTAAAAGTCTACCCAGATCCCAACAGGCAACAACAATAAAAAAACTAAACAAACAAAGACAATCGGACTATAAAAGGGTAGACAAAGGATGCGAGTTTTTGTTGTGTGTAATAAAGTACAATAAATTCCTTAACAAAATATCCAGCTTTCTAAAATTTACCCTTAACCATACTTAACTTAAACATACGCAACATTGGCTTAACAGTATATACATATTTATACAACATACAACAATCTGAAGCAAGTGGAGGTGGGAGGTAATATAGGGAAACAATACTCAAGTGCGGTGCTGAAGTGTCTGACGAGTAGGGCTGAGTATTGAAGATGATGGTAGGTAGTCACTGTGCCGTAGGTTTCCAGGATAGGTAAACCAAGTGTGGTCACTTCCCAGAGTGAACTGACCTCTTCTCGATCCAGAGCTGATGAGGAAGAGTTGGAGGAGGTGACGCAACAACCAGGATATGGAGAAAGGAAACCCGGAGTGATGACTAAGACTAGTCATACTCGGGTCGCTTCCCTAGATGGCGTTGCTCGGTAGTGCTGGGTAGTTAGATCATGACACAATAGATGGCGTGGTTCGTAATAGTGGAGTCACTGGGCAGTAGGGAACGTGGTACTTTCCAGCATGTTAGGTCCTCCTCTGATGATATCCTTGGGGAAGTGAATGGTAGGTCGAAAGGTCCCACACTTACCCCCCCTGATGCAACCAAGTTTTATTGTTCTTACTGTAAAAAACCAGGCCATACGATCCAGTCTTGTAAACACCCAAAGTATCGAACTTCTAAAAGTAGTTCCCTGGATCCCAAATTCAAACCAATAGCAACCACCAATGTGGAAAGGCCCCATCAGGATCTCTTCTCTTCATTCACCTATGAGGGAAAAATTTCAATCATTGAGGGGTCTCGTTCTTTCCCTATTTGTATACTACGTGATACGGGCGCAGCACAATCTATCCTCCTGTTTAATGTCATTCCTGCTATATCTATAGCATTTACTAATGAGAGTGTTCTAATTTCTGATCTCTCATCCCATTCTTCCTATCCCTTAGCTAAAGTGCACCTCCAATGTCCCTTGATTACTGGGGAAGTGCAAGTAGCCATTAGGAAAGATGCAATGCCTGTGAGAGGCATTCATTTATTATTGGGTAATGACTTGGTAGGAGATCTAGTGGTTCCCAACATAAAGACAGTCGACTCTCCCTTACCTGTCAACTCCACCGCTGACCTTGAAGAAACTATTCCTCACCTTTTCCCATCTTGTGCTGTCACCCGGTCACAGGGTGTTCGAAATGGGCCCACATCCAATATCTTCCTACCCACAGAAGATATGTACAATAAGACCATTAGTAAGGATGAGCTCATTAAAGCCCAACAATCTGATCCATCTTTGTTCAAACAGGTGATGAAAGACCTCAGTGTGGACTATTGTACATCTTCGGCTTACCACCCACAATCCCAAGGTTGCTTGGAACGGTTCCATCAAACTTTCAAATCAATGCTAAAAAAATACTGTATAGAACACCAAAAGGAATGGGATGAAAGCATAGACTTGTTACTCTTTCTACCCATTCCAGGCTCTCCCCTTAAAAGCAAGTTTACTGGTCCCTATACAGTTGCTAATAAGCTATCTTCCCTCAACTATATAGTCCATACTCCTGATCGCAGAAAAGATTCACAACTTGTTCACATTAATCTCATGAAACTTTACCATTCCAGGCAGTCAGAGGGAGACATCCCAGAGGCTATAAGCCTACCTGTATTGCATACGGCTTTGTCAGGGCCGGCGCCGGGGACAGATGACATGGACCTATTGGAGAATTTAGACTTCCCTCTACCTAATGAAAACCTTGCTAACAGTCACATACTCAACAACTTGGATGAGTATTTTTCTGTTCTGAATCCATCTCAAGCAAAAGATCTCGCTAAGTTATTATCAACATTTCCTAAAGTCACATCAGACCTCCCAGGGTTTTGCAATATACTTAAAGATGATATTAAGCTAATCTCAGATGATGTACAACCCATTAGGCAATCAGCATATCGGCTAAATCCACGAAAAAGAGAGATTATGAAAAAGGAGGTAGATTTTTTGTTAAAACATAACTTAGCTGAGCCTAGTACCTCCCCCTGGGCTTCACCTTGCCTTCTCATTCCAAAACCCGATAGCAGTTTTCGTTTCTGTACCGATTATTGTAAAGTGAACCAGGTCACTGTCTCAGACTCCTACCCTTTACCTTTGATTGAAGATATAATAGACAGCATAGGCTGTGCAAAATTTATTACAACGGTGGACTTGTTGAAAGGATATTATCAAATGGGACTCACGGATAGGGCAAAAAAAATCTCAGCATTTATAACTCCATTTGGTCTTTTTCAATATTTGGTTATGGCGTTTGGCTTTTCTAATGCTCCGGCCACATTCCAGAGGGCAATCAATTACCTGATTCAGGACCTAGACGGGACGTTCGCCTACCTGGATGACCTGGTGGTGGTGTCGGACGGCTGGGACGAACATCTGGTGCGTTTGGAGATACTGTTCGCACGACTGCAAGAGACTGGATTCACCATAAACCTGGCTAAATCTGCTTTTGGCCGGGCCTCAGTGACTTACCTGGGACATATCGTTGGGCATGGTATGGTGAGACCCAAGGACACAAACGTTAATGCCATCTTGTCCTTCCCCACTCCAAGGACGAGGAAGGAACTCATGCGCTTCCTGGGGATGTGCGGTTACTACCGCCGGTTCTGCAGTAACTTCTCCAGCGTGGCCGGACCCCTCACAGACCTTACCAGTTCTGCGGTCCCTTACATCTGGAACCAGAGGTGCGACCAGTCTTTCCACCGCCTCAAAGCCTTCCTTGCCTCCAAGCCTGTAGTCCACCCACCTGACTACACCTTGCCCTTCCATCTGCAAATCGACGCTAGCGGTGTCGGAGTGGGGGCTGTGCTCCTACAACCCGACCCAACCACTGATGTCCTTCACCCTGTGGCATACTACTCCGCCAAGTTGAAAAAACATCAGACCAACTACTCGACCATAGAGAAGGAGGCCCTGGCTCTGGTGTTGGCAATAAAGAAGTTTGAATGTTACCTCCAATCTCGCCCACAAACCACCCTAGTCTTCACCGACCATATCCCGCTCACGTTCATCCATACCAACAAGACCTCCAACCAGCGAATCCTCCGCTGCGCTCTCCTCACCCAGCCCTATAATCTACAAGTCCGGCACATAAAGGGGGTGGACAACCTGATTGCGGACTCCTTATCCCGAGCTCCAGTGGAAATGCAGCAGCTACTCTCCAGACGCACCAGGTGATCACCTCCTTCGCGCCCGCGCTACGGAGGTCTTTGGAGGGGGGATGTATTACGAACCACGCCATCTATTGTGTCATGATCTAACTACCCAGCACTACCGAGCAACGCCATCTCGGGACGAAACCCGAGTATGACTAGTCTTAGTCACCACTCAGGGTTTCCTTTCTCCATATCCTGGTTGTTGCGTCACCTCCTCCAACTCTTCCTCATCAGCTCCGGATCGAGGAGAGGTCAGTTCACTCTGGGAAGTGACCACACTTGGATTACCTGTCCTGGAAACCTACGGCACAGTGACTATCTACCATCTTCTTCAATACCTAGCCCTACTCGTCAGACACTTCAGCACCGCACTTGAGTATTGTTACCCTATATTACCTCCCGCCTCCACTTGCTTCAGATTGTTGTATGTTGTATAAATATGTATATACTTTTAAGCCCATGTTGCGTATGTTTAAGTTAAGTATGGTTATGGGTAATTTATAGAAAGCTGGATATTTTGTTAAGGAATTTATTGTACTTTATTATACACAAGAAAAACTCGCATCCTTTGTCTACCCTTTTATAGTCCGATTGTCTTTATTTGTTTAGTTTTTTATTGTTCTTGCCTGATGGGATCTGGGTAGACTTTTAACTATATTCTAAACCAGTTTCTAAATCCCCATCTCGTAACAAGAGTTAAAATGGCAAACACACACACGCATTCACATAGATAAATACGCCCATGAACTCACACATAAAGCACACATACAGTCATACACAAACATGCACACAGGTAAACATTCACACTCAAGCTAGCAAGCTGAAGTGTACTTCCTGTAAGCAAGAACACGACTCCTTTGACAAGCACTGCCCAACTTGGAAGAATGAAAAGAATAGTGAGTCATACCAATTTAGCACTTAAAATGGTAGGGAAATAAAGTAAAGAATGAGTATGAACAACAATGGCACCAGCAAATAAGGAAATAATTAATAAAGTAAGTATACAAATATTTCACCCACGTAAAGCAGCGACCACATGAATTATGAAACAAAATAAGTAACACCAATTACAGAGTATATTATGCTTGAGTCAAGCTCAAACACAATATATGGTTCAGAGACAATACACTCCACTGTTTTCGTGATGGTATCCCAGGCCAGACTGAGATCATTCGGTCCTATCACCACTTGCAAAGGGATGACACACGGACACGTACTGAACAAGTCAGTTCAGCAGCTCGGTCCAGCACCTGTCACACAGACAGGGACTGGATCTGTGAAATCTTAAATAATCCGTAAAAAATAAAACAAATTAGCACCAGAGTATGTAAATATTAAAATTGTATTGTCGTTATGATTAAACAAAATGACAAAAAAAAGAATGAAAATTATCTTCTGCCAAGTTAAAATAAGTAATACAATTTTTGTTTAATTCAGATTCCCAACATTATTTGGAAACGTACAATTTATAGCAGCTCGCCGTGGCTCCCCTAAATTCTTGCCGTGGCTTCCTTGGGGGCCATGGACCCCAGGTTGAGAATCACTGGTTTAGATCATCTTGTAGTTTTGCGGAGTCTTCGTCAGATTTAATTACTCGCCCTATTTTAGTGTCAGGAGCATAATTACTAATGTTGCTGTCTACGCTGATATCAATGTCGTTTATGTATATAATAAATAATAATGGTCCAAGTACTGAGCCTTGGGGTACTCCACTAGTGACTTTACTCCAATAGGATTTAGTGCCGTTAATGCTTATTCGCTGTTTTCTGTCCTGTAACCACACCTTAATCCAATGTAAAATATCTCCTCCAATGCCATGAGTCTCCACTCTTCTTATTAGTCTTTCGTGGGGACTCTGTCGAAGGCTTTACTAAAGTTAAGAAATATCACGACATAGTCGTGCACCTCGTTCACTGAATCGAAAACAGGTGAAAAGGATATTAATAGATTTGTTACACATGAACGCCCGCTTGTGAAGCCATGTTGGAAATCATTGATCAACTTGCACTTCTTCAGGTGATTTCGAATAGAGTTTGAAATTATTGCCTCCCGTAATTTGGCTGCAATTGATGTTAAGCTAATTGGACGGTAGTTGGAGGATAGTGATCTATCTCCCTTCTTGAAAATCGGTATTACATTCGCTACCCTCCAGGATTGTGGTACTATACCTGTATGATATGGACACAAAGTAGTACCTTCAGCTGTGTATTATTATATTACTCATATATTACTCCATTAATTATGTATAGTAAAGTATTACAGAACATGTATTAATTCTATGTAATATTCCCATTTATTGTGCACCATATTATGTATATAAATTATCATATTTATACTCTATGTATTCAGCTTGTGAATGCTGGCATCTGTACATCCCAGCGCGCAGTAATACATAGAGAGAGTGAAGACAGAGTCCTTGTGGTGTGAACGCGAGCTCCTGGGTCCTTCTGTATATATATATATATATATATATATATATATATATATATATATATATATATATATATATATATATATATATATATATATATATATATATATATATATATATATCCCGTACCAGAATAGAACCTACTTTTAAGATAACGAGTGTTTGTGTATACCCTCAGTAGTATAGAACATTTTGTGGGTATTCAAGACAAACGTCAGATGGCGCAGTGATTATTTCTCAGTGAGATACAGTGGACCAAGCCTTCCCGCCCAGACTTTGTTAATGGCGTCTCGTCTTCAGCTCACGATCGACAGCAAGACCACTACAAGCCTCTAGACTTACAGTGTTGTGAAGTGCTATGCTGTGTACAGTGCTGTGCTGTGAAGTGAAGTGTTTTGTGAAGTGCTGTGTTGTGTATTTTAATCATAATTGTCTGTGCAAGTTGCGGTCAGATGACTAAGGGAGCGGCCCGACAGTGCGTGCTCTCCCGTCTCTGGTCTGAGGGTAACTAACCGACCAGCGCTCGATGCTGCCCAGTTGCTCCTACGTCTGGCAGCGCGCCAAGTCTCTCCCGGCAACCCGCAACACACACACACACACACGCATTCACCTTATATTTTTCTTGTGACTTAATGTAGACTTCTGTAATTCTGTGCATAGATTACGAGGGGCTGACCCGGTCTTTTGCACAGATAGAGTACAGAAGCAGTCGGCATGTCTCACAGGGATCAAAATGATACCCTGGACGATGGGGTTATGAGTTTTAGTGTGGGAAACCTCTCCCCACCCACATTCAGGCCCCACGCTCCCCACACTGACAACGCCCAGTCACCCACAGAATCTCCTTGCTCGTTGCGAGCCAGCTCTCCTGCGATGCATGCGTCCACAGATCTCCGTCAACTGATAAAGTGGATGGAAACTTCTCGACGCCAGGACGATATTGCAAGGAGAGAAGAGCAAGAAATTCGGTACAGGAAGTCTGAAAAACGGCGCCATGAAGAGGAACAACGACGCAGAGAACTCGAAGACATACGTAGAAGTGAGGATGACCTGAGAAGAAAGGAAGATCAAGCCAGATTTGAAGTCTTGATTTCTCTGTTAGCCCCCCCACAACGATCTACCGTACAAGATTCGTCTGCTACTACTGAAGTTGATGCGACTAGAGGTACTGGTACCTCATTTCCCAGAGTCGGATCAACAACACCTCAAAAGGCTGCAGTACAGACGCCTCCCTCTCTGATGTCTGACGCTTCTTATCAGATGTTTCGGGAATGGCGTCGACGTTGGCAAGACTACGCAACAATGGTTGACTTGTCAAGTTTATCACAGCCGAAACAGATGATACAGCTTCGTATGTGCTTGTCCTTAGAGACACAACGTACTCTCGAACACACACTTCAAGTGCCTCCTACGACAACTCTGACGGTAGAGGCCGTGCTCGACAAGTTGCAGGAACACGTCAAGGGACAGCGCAACGAAGCACTCAGAAGAAGAGAACTCCTCCAATGTAAGCAGCTTGATGGAGAATCTTTTGACGCATTTTTTGTAAGGCTCAAAAGGTGTTCAGAGGAAGTTGATGTTTGTCCTGGACATTCTGAAGTCTGTGAAGAGACACAACTTAAGACAATCATTTTAACGGGTGTCCGAGATGAAGAGCTAGTTCAGCATCTCATTTCCCTCGACCCCACTTCCTCCCTTCAAGATGTTGTTACAAAATGTCGAGCGTACGAGGCCGCCAGGTGTGCGACTTCAGCTTTATGTTCACAACCTGACCAGGTGAGGGCGGTGTCTTCCTACAGAAAAGGTAAGAAGCAGCAAGGTAAACCCATCCCTCACCCTCCAGCTACACCTTCAGCAGCAGCTCTGTGTAACAGCTGCACGAGACAGCATGATGCCTCCCAGTGCCCAGCTGCTCAAAGCGTGTGCAGAAGTTGCGACCGCCAGGGTCACTGGGCTTACACAGTCAAGTGCCCTGTTAGCAAAGTTCAGTGCAGACTTTGTGGTCGTGTGGGCCATTATGACAAATGTTGTCGTAAGAAGACACATAAAGGACGCCACCTAGGATCCAAGAAGTCATCCTCAGGTAGTGCTGGCGCGCCCCCTCCTTCTGGCAAGCATCAAGACGCTGTGTCCAGTCGTTCCTGCCGTCGTGTACATAGTTCCACAAACACGACGCCCCAGCACATCAATGTCGTCATTTCTTACGGTAACTCGTCATCCAGACTTCAGATGTTACCTGACACCGGTGCTGACGTCTCAGTAATTGGTCCACAACACTTAGCAAGTTTGGGAATACCCAGGAGCAACCTACAGCCCCCTCCTCAGACAACGAAACTGACAGCTGATGGTTCCAAGATGGCTCCAGCTTTGGGATCCTTCTGGACTACCCTTACCTTTGGTAAGCAGTCTTGCTCGGCCCGGATTGATGTTCATGATGGTTTCCCGACTCCTCTTTTATCATATGGCCATTCTCAAGAGTTGGCCATTATTTCCAAGGAATTCCCTAAACCTATCTTAAAGGTCACCCATGTCAACAGGCTGAAGGAATTCCCTATCTCTACTAACACGTCCCCTTCTGACGCAAGAGCTTACCTTCTCAAGGAGTTTGCTGACGTGTTGGTTAATAAGAAATCTTTAGGATCCACACCACTCAAGCCGATGGTGGGTCCACCTATGAAGATTCATCTTAAGGATGGTGCTACACCTTTTGCCATCCAGACCCCTCGTTTGATTCCTCACGCCTACAAGGAGCTAGTTAGACAAGAGCTTGACTCCATGGTTGCTCAGGGAATCATCAAACCGGCCGGAGACGAACCTTCACCTTGGTGCCACCCTCTCGTCCCCGTCGCCAAACCTCGTGGTGGTTTACGGATCACCACCGATCTGTCAAAACTTAACCAGCAAGTTTCCCGTCCAGCCCACCCTTCACCCTCACCCTTTGCAGCTGTTCGAAATGTGGACCCGAAGGCGAAGTTTTTTACAACTATGGACGCCTTATGTGGTTATTGGCAGATCGAGTTGGCCGAAGAAGACCAGCATTTGACTACATTCATCACACCATATGGGAGATATGAGTATTGCAGAGGCCCCATGGGATTTGCCGCTACGGGTGATGCATTCTGTCAACGTGGTGACGCGGCCCTTCAAGGAGTCACGAATTGTGTCAAGGTGGTTGATGATATCTTACTCCATGACGAAGACTACTGTGCCCACCTCTCCCGAAAATACGAAGTTCTCACCAGATGTCGAAAGTACGGGATTACCCTCAACGCTGACAAGTTTGTAGTCGCCGCACCATCAGTGAACTTCTGTGGGTACACTCTCTCAGCATCAGGCATCGCAGCTGACCCGGAGAAAGTAAGTGGAATCAGGGATTTTCCAACCACTGCCAACCTGACAGACCTCCGTTCTTTTTTGGGTCTGGTCAATCAGCTGGCTGAATTTACACCTGCCATCTCCGCCGCAGCCCAGCCGCTACGCCCCCTGCTGAGCCCCAGGAGGACATTCCTGTGGACCCTAGATCATCAAGAGGCCTTCCAGCGAGTCAAGCAGGCCCTCTTGAGTCCACCTGTCCTCGCCTGTTACGACCCAGCCCTACCCACCGTCCTCCAGACTGACACCTCCAGACTCTACGGCGTTGGATACGCCCTTCTGCAGGACCATGGCGGTGGACAACTCCTCTTAATTCAGTGTGGATCCCGGTTCCTGACCGACGCTGAGACCCGATATGCCACGATTGAGCTGGAGATGTTGGCTGTTGTCTGGGCGATGGCGAAGTGCTGCTTCTACCTGATAGGACTTCAGCACTTCACCCTCTTCACGGATCATCGCCCTCTTATACCTATAAATCAATCACTACTCTTTGGATGCAGTAGAGAATCCTCGCCTTCAACGTCTGAAAGAGAAGCTCTCGCCTTATCTCTTCACGGCTGTGTGGCGTGCGGGTAAGCTGTTGTGCATCCCGGATGCCCTGTCCCGCGCCCCTGTCAGTTGCCCCACCCCAGAGGACGAGATGTTGTGTTCTACAGCTGCTGCATCCCTCAAGTCAGTAGTTTCATTGAAGGCCGTCTTCACATCAGAAGGGTCTACAGCACCAGATGCAGACAAGACCCTTGAAGATCTCCGCACCACAGCCCGGGCCGACCCTTCCTACATCCGGCTCGTCAACTGTGTGTCTCAGGGATTTCCATCTAACCGATACGACCTTCATGAATCGCTACTCCCGTACTGGAAAATACGCGAGGACCAATATTGTGACAGAGACCTCGTCTTGTATGGTCCACGAGTAGTTATTCCTGCTGCCCTACGCCGCAGTACCTTGACCTGCCTTCACGACAGCCATCAAGGAGTGGAGGCCACCAAGCGACGGGCGAAGCAGACTGTATTTTGGCCCGGAATTGTCGCCGACATTGCAAGTACCGTCCGTGCCTGTGAACCATGCCAGATTCTGCAACCTAGCCAGCAACAGGAACCTTTAATGTGCGACAACAACCTTTCAAGACCCTTCGAGTCTGTGTAGGCCGATTTCTTTGCAGTTGCAGGGAAGTCCTTCCTCGTAATTGCCGACCGACTTTCTGGATGGCCGGAGCTTCAGGCATTACTTCAGAGAAGTTGGTGTTCCCCTCCGCCTCAGGACTGATGGAGGACCCCAGTTCACCAGCCACGAGTTCCGGGACTTCATGGACCGTTGGGGAGTCCGTCATGTCGTGACCTCGCCCCACTACCCCCAGGCAAATGGACACGCTGAAGCCGCAGTCAAGTCTGTGAAACACCTGATCCTTAAGGTGTCACCCTCAGGAAATATCGACTGCGAGGACTTCGATCGAGGTTTGATGGAGTTTCGCAACACCCCGAACTTCACCGGACGCTCCCTAGCCCAGGTTCTATACGGACATCATCTCAGGTCTTGTGTTCCTGCCCACCCGAAGTCTTTTTCTCAAGAGTGGCAGGCCAAGACTGAGGAATGTGACCGCCGTGCAGCAGAACGAGCCGCAGATGTCGCTGCTCGGTACGACTGTCATGCCCGCCCCCTTCCCAGGTTGAGTATCAGCCAGCAGATCAGGATTCAAGATCCGGTATCTCACCGCTGGGACAAGGTTGGGGTTGTCATGGGTGTATGTATATTATGTATGCTGGATTATATATTATGTATATATATTATGTATGTGCTCCATTTATGTATTATTTATTCAGCCTAGCTAGCAGCGTGTGGCAATGTAATTACCATATCCCACATGCTTAATTAATGTGCCTGGCGACGTATGGAAGCTGCTAATGTCTCACTTGCCATACGTCGTCTATAGCAGTTGACAGGCAGCCAAGCTGAGGAGCGCTACTCTCCTTGTGTACATATCTCTGATCCAGTAAATCGAACCTACAAAATCTATACAGGTGTTTATGTTCTCTCCTGTATATTGAACTTATTATCCAGAACATAACATGGCGCAGTGCGAAGTTTTACTGGATAATTACGAGTGATAGTGCAAAGTTTGTGGAGAGCCGGCTTATGGACTCCTGCCCTGTGTCAACCAACCGCCACCCGCCACCCGTCCTCGAAGAATTTAGCAACTTTGAGCAGTGTCAGTGACAGTGATTTTCTGTGAAGTGTTTAGTGCATTGTGTGTTTCGTGCCATTCATGTGTGACCTTGTTCTAAAGGATTCCCAAGGTATACGGCATGTTCTGGGCATTTGTAAGGAGTAGTGTTCAGTGCACCCTTCTCTGACCGCGTCTGGAGGGTGACTGACGCTCCTCGCCGTCTCCACACCCCCTCACAGCTCGAGGTCCCTCCCGGCGAGACGCTCTCCCTGCCCGGGACACACACACACATACATGTACTAACACTCACTGACCGCCGCGGCTCCCTTATATATATTTTATATATATATATAACCTACTTATCTGTGTATTTAATTAATTTTTTTTGTCTGAAATCTTGTTGATACGACGGGCTGACCGGTCAACACTGATTTAAGACACAGTACACAGATGAAGTAGTTATGTCTCGTGCCTTACGTAGCCGTGGAGCCAGCGCCGCCCCGATGAGTGAGGCGGATGATAGCTCGGCAGAAATGGATGACATGGCCGACCACGACGCTCCAGCTCCCACAACATCGCGCAGCCCTTCACCTCAATATTCAGCGTTGTCTCCAGAGATAATTGCTTTAATGAAGTTTATGAGAGATGAAAGGCGCGAGGATGAAGCTAACAGACGTGTGGCGGATGAACACAGAAGGCAAGCAGAGGCAGAGAGAGACCACCAACGGAGATTGGAAGACAGTGCACGGTTTGAAGCCTTGATATCTCGCCTCACTGTTAACCAAGCCCCTGGCTCTAACACTGCCTCGGTACTGACTGGTTCAGATACCTCATCCATGCTTCCTTCACGCCCCCCAGCCCCACCTAAAGCAGCTGCTCAAACACCGCCCATCTTGAAGCCTGATGTGACTTTCCAGACTTTTCGTGAATGGCGGCGACGGTGGACTGATTATTCTACAATGGTGGATCTCCAGAGTTTGTCACAGCCTAAACAACTCATCCAGCTGCGTATGTGCCTGTCCTTGGAAATTCAGCGTGTCTTAGAACATACGTTGCAGGTACCCCCAACCTCTTCGCTGTCTGTAGAGGAGGTACTGGACATTCTACAACGGCACATCAAAGGACAGCAGAATGAAGCTCTGCGCAGGAGGGAATTGTTTAGCTGCAGACAGATGGAGGGTGAGTCTTTTGACGCCTTTTATGTACGACTTAAGAGAGCCTCGGAAGAGGTAGATATATGTCTAGGCCACCACCAGCAGTGCGAGGAGACCCAGTTGAAGCAGGAGATCTTGATGGGTGTTAAGGACGAGGAACTTGTCCAACGCCTCACCTCCCTCGACTCTTCCTCTTCTCTTCGGGATATGTTGACGATATGTCGCTCCTATGAGGCTGCCAGGTGTGCCACCTCTGCCATCCGAGCTCCCCCTACAGCTGTACGCGCTGTGTCCCGGTACAAGAAGGACAAGAAGTCTGCTCCTACGCCTTCGCCCACCACGTCCACGCCCGGCTCCTTTTGTAACAACTGTGGTAAGCAGCACGGAACACAGGTGTGTCCAGCTGCTCAGTCTACCTGCAACAGTTGTGACCGTAAGGGCCACTGGTCGCTCACAGTGCGGTGCCCAGCTAAGTACGTACAGTGCAATGTGTGCGGTCGTCTGGGCCACTATGACAAGTGTTGCCCTACCCACAAACCCAAGGGACAGCGTCGGTAGAAGCTTCGGCGCCCTTCTACCAGTGAGGGCCGCCCACAGTCGCCAAATCAGAGGCACGACGACCCTGGACAAAGCCCGACCCATATTAGGAGGGTGTACTCCTCGCATCCCAGGACCAAAGTTCCCCAGTACATCAGTGTCATCGTGACCTATGGCAGTGTGTCATCCCGTCTTCAGATGTTGCCTGACACCGGCGCTGATGCTACAGTCATCGGTCCCCAGCATTTGCAATGCTTGGGGCTCTCTCCAAGCGATCTAGGACCGCCTCCCAAGGACCTCTGCGTCACGGCAGATGGTTCACAGATGGCCCCAGCCCTAGGTTCACTCTATGCACATGTCACCTTTGGCAACAGGTCGTGTCAAGCCTGGATTGACGTGCATAATGGTGTCCCGACTCCTTTGCTGTCCTACAGACATTGCCAAGAGTTGGCCATCATCTCCCAGGACTTCCCAACACCGAATCTCGAGGTAAAATACGCCAACAGGGTGCACGAAGGGAGCAGCAACTACCCTGCTGCCGCCCTACCCCTACCTCTGGCCAGTGACACCTCTCCTTCGGTAGTTGTCCCTGCTGCTTCAAGTCTCCATCCCTTGGCTCGCCTCCACGACAGTCACTGTGGAGCCGAGGCCACCAAACGGCGTGCAAGACAGACTGTGTTCCGGCCTGGCATCGACCCCGACATCTCCAATGCTGTCCAGGTGTGTAAGCCCCGCCACGTACTACAACCCAGCCAGCAGCAGGAACCCTTCATGAGTGACGACAACCCCACCCGCCCCTTTGAGTCTGTGTCGGCCGACTTTTTCTCTGTGTCAGGAAAGTCCTTCCTTGTTATCGTCGACCGTCTCTCTGGTTGGCCGGTTGTCATCAAGTGCGGTAATGACACGACGTCTGCCGCCACCATCAGCAAGTTCCGCCACTACTTCCGTGACGTGGGCGTTCCTGTACGCCTGCGAACCGACGGAGGGCCTCAGTTCACAAGCCGGGACTTTGCTGTGTTCCTTGACCGATGGGGAGTCCGGCATGTGTTGTCATCGCCCCATTACCCGCAGTCCAACGGCCACGCTGAGGCTGCTGTCAAATCCCTGAAGCACCTCATCCTTAAGGTGGCCCCTTCTGGGAACATTGACTGCGAGGCCTTCGACCGGGGTCTTCTTGAACTCCGCAACACACCTAACTACACCGGACGCTCCCCTGCCCAGGTTTTGTATGGACGCCCCCTTCGTTCTTGTGTCCCTGCTCACCCTCAATCCTTCTCCAAGGAGTGGCAGGCCAAGACAGAGGATTGTGATCGCCGAGCCGCCGAACGTGTTCAAGACGTCGTCGCCCGCTACAACGACCACGCCCGTTCTCTCCCCAGGTTGAGTGTCGGCACCCAAGTCCGTGTTCAGGACCCGACCTCCCTACGTTGGGACAAAGTAGGCGTAGTCATGGGTCTCGGTAGGTCACGGGACTACCAGGTGCGGTTACCCAGTGGTCGTGTGTGGTGGAGGAACCGCCGTTTTCTCCGCCCCGTAACAATGCCTTCTGCTGACCCCGCCACCAGTGTTGAGTCCCATACCCTTCCCAGTGATGAAGTCCCTCGACGCTCAGAACGGATCCAAAAGAAAAGGTCCGCTCAAGACTTTGCTATGAGCGTATAGGGGGGAGGGAGGTGTATGTATATTATGTATGCTGGATTATATATTATGTATGTATATTATGTATGTGCTCCATTTATGTATTATTTATTCAGCCTAGCTAGCAGCGTGTGGCAATGTAATTACCATATCCCACATGCTTAATTAATGTGCCTGGCGACGTATGGAAGCTGCTAATGTCTCACTTGCCATACGTCGTCTATAGCAGTTGACAGGCAGCCAAGCTGAGGAGCGCTACTCTCCTTGTGTACATATCTCTGATCCAGTAAATCGAACCTACAAAATCTATACATGTGTTTATGTTCTCTCCTGTATATTGAACTTATTATCCAGAACATAACAATGGGTATTGGCCGGTCCAGGGACTACCAAGTGCGTCTTCCTAGTGGTAGAGTATGGTGGAGGAACCGTCGTTTCCTCCGACCTGTGGAGCTGCCTAGTGTTGACCCCTCCCCAGTTGAGTCCCCTAATGTTGATGTCTCTAAAGTAAATCCATCCCCACCTTGTGTTTCTGCCCCAGTACTCCGCAGGTCCGAGCGACTCAGAAACAAAAGGTCCGCTCAAGATGAAACTATGAGCGTATAGAGGGGAGGGAGGTGTATGATATAGACACAAAGTAGTACCTTCAGCTGTGTATTATTATATTACTCTTATATTACTCCATTAATTATGTATAGTAAAGTATTACAGAACATGTATTAATTCTATGTAATATTCCCATTTATTGTGCACCATATTATGTATATAAATTATCATATTTATACTTTATGTATTCAGCTTGTGAATGCTGGCATCTGTACATCCCAGAGCGCAGTAATACATAGAGAGAGTGAAGACAGAGTTCTTGTGGTGTGGACGCGAGCTCCTGGGTCCTTCTGTATATATATATCTCCCGTACGAGAATAGAACCTACTTTTAAGATAACGAGTGTTTGTGTATACCCTCAGTAGTATAGAACATTTTGTGGGTATTCAAGACAAACGCCAGAATACCCATTTTAATGACCTGTTAAACAATTTTGCTAAGGGCATACAAAGCTTTTCCTTACATTCCTTTAATAGTCTAGCAAATATTTCATCGGGACCTGGTGACTTATTAGGCTTTAACTAGTCTATTTATTTACTAACGTCGTTACTGGTCACTACTATCTCGATTAATCTATTTCCTTCACTATCTCTGTATAGAATCGGTGCCTCGGGTATCATGTTTAGATTTTTGGTGGTGAAAATTGTTGAAAAATAATTATTCAGATTATTGCTCATTTCTCCATCATTATCAGTTAGCTCGCCGGAATCTAACTGTATTGGTCCAACCTTGTCTCGTGTTTTAGTTTGATACATTTGAAAGAATCCCTTGGGGTTTGACTTCGCCTCCCTTGCTATCTTCAATTCATTATTCCTCTTTGCTTTTCTTATGTCGGTCTTAACCCTACTGGCCAATACCTTATAATAATCTTGGAGGTAAACTTCACCACGATTTATTAATCTACCTATATCCTTCCTTTGCCCAATAATATTCTTTAAATAATTATTTATCCATTTAGGGTCATTATTGTCTGATCTGGGTTTTCTGTGTGGTATGTTCTGCCTTTGTGCATTAAGTAACTCATTATTTAAATTGTTGTGAAACTCATCAACCTCAGATCTCGTGATCAGGTCATCCTCAACCGTCATATTTTGTGAAGATATCGTTGTTAGGTCTCCCGGTAAAGTGAGGTCGCCCTCTGTGTGTACATTGTGCCAGGTCACCTCACGTGAGGTCATGTAATCCATCCCCAAACGTGAGACCCCTTCTGTCAGCTGCCTTTTCAACCCATCAAAGTTTGCCCTTCTGAAATCTGGGACTATATTGGAATTTTCCTTGAGTCTGCCATTAAATTCTAATTGAAATCTTATTTCTTTGTGATTGCTGTTGGCAAGTTCGTTCCCTACCTTGACATTACTAATGATGCTTTCTCTGTTTGACTGAACTAAATCGAGCATATTATTACCCCGGGTGGGTTCGGTTATATGTTGACTTTGAAAACAGTCCTAAACTGTTTCAAGAAAATCATCTGATTCTGAGTTACCTGTAAGGTCGATCCAATCTATTTGGTTAAAGTTAAAGTCGCCTACTGTACAGACCTTGCTATGTCTGGAAGCCCTGTGCATTTCATCCCAAATAAGTCCTTCATTAACTGTATCAAGATTAGGAGGTCTATATATTACCACTGCGATTATTTTTTCTCTACCATCGATTACTTCTATCCAAATTGTGTCTGTATTCAGTTCAGTTTTTATTTCCTTAATTATTTCACACTTCAGATTATCCCTGACGTAGATTGCTAGTCCGCCTCCTTTCACAATCTGCTTATAGGTATGGAATAATTTATAACCTGCAATTTGGTATTCGACAGGTACTCACGTGAATCAAGTTTATCCATGTTTCGGTGAATGAAATTATATCGATTTTTTCACTATCTACCAACGCCCTGACTTCATCCATTTTGTTTCTCATACTCCTACTGTTTGCATAGTAGGCATTTAAGTTGGTTGTGTTCTGAGCCCTCTCTTTGACGCAATTAAGTTTTAACTCCCTACCTAATTTAGTTTTATCATCATTTCAAGCACTATTTCCCTGTAGCGCACAGGGCCCAGAGACGACGTTCCTGGAATATATTTGTACATCGACATAGAGATAGTCATGCTCGGAGATATAGCAAAGGGAGTGTTTTTTTTTAATGATATCTATAACAAAATGTTCATTCCGTAGTTTCAAATCACAAAATATTTACCTAATTATCCCATAGAGAAACACGTGGCTCAGTTATATTGAATAATTACAAAAAATAAGGTGGTTTTTAATAATTTCCTTCTGTGGTGACTGAGTCGTAGTGAGCGGGTGAACCTGAAAAACTAAACCATGCCGAAGAGCTTCAAAAACTCATCACATCTTCTGGGAGCTGTTAGGTAGCTTGACACCGGATCTTATACGTTAATAACTTTCTCATTTCGTATTTCCCGGTAAGTTTCATCAGCTTAAGGCATGTCTTTTGTTTCCACTGACTGCATATTTACTCAAGACGACGAGAAGGAAGATTATTTTATGAACTTATATGAATTTATTTCAAATTTAGTCATCATTCGTTAGATAGTCTTTAATCCCTGCATTAGGTGATGGTCATGTCCCAGTGACGACTGTACACTGCTTGTGTGTTGTACATAAACACATATTGATAACTTATTTATTAATATATATCACGAAGTTATATTATACTTAAATGTCATAACTGTTGTTCAGGGTATTGAGTAACTTAGTTTACGTGGCTAAAAACCTTGGTTGTTGAAGTACAGTACCGTACACAAAAACAAGCATAGATCTTACGATGTATTTGTTAAGTTTCAATAGAAGCAGTCTCGTGTATTGACTGACCTAATCTAAGTACATAAAAATCTTAGTTGTTGTGGCCAAGAAATACACACAACAATAACAATGCATGAGTTTGAAAATGTGGGCTCGAATGACAGTGGAGAAGAAGAGTTAATACATAGTATTTCGGATTTTTTAAATACAAAACAATATCCATATAAAAGAGAAGCCGGCTTGTTACAATGTCTCATTTTTTTAAAGTAATGAATATAAATAAATAAATATTCATGTAGGATTTCTTAAAACCCAAAACTCTAAAAGAGAAACATTTTCAGTATTTTGTGGGCAACTTTCTAACATGACTCTCCACTGATTAGAGTTAACCAAAAGTACTTTCCTACCTCACCGTTCATTAGCACAAAAGTTTGCTACTATAGATGAAGTAAATCCCTTGCTCCTGTGGAAGAAGGGACGTTAATGATTCTCACCAAGTACTTTTTCCCCCATGTTGGCAGCACTCACTAGCACCAGAAGAATCAGAATATGATAATTTCTCCCCCTCCCCCTAACTATAAGCTGGCCCACAATCACGCACTTCTACATCACCCAGTATAAAAAGGCTTGGCCCCATCAGTATCGCAACTATCGCATCTTATTAGTTTAAATTTGATAAGGAAATTCATGTAGATAAACACCTTGTTTACTTTGCTATTACTCGGAAACGAGTATGACGATCATCCAGCTATGATACAATGATATGAGTTATTAAGGATGTCACCTAGGTTGGTGAGTTTTAAGGTGACTAAAGAGGCCGATACGGGACCGGCAGGGTCGTTCACAGAAGTTGCACACGTGGATGACTCCATCTAGTGCGGGAGAGACGGCGGCAGCGTCTTTCCGGCGCTGACGCTTGTCTGCCTCGGTTTGCAGTTGGGTTAATTTGAAGATATTAACACCTTCTCTTATGGTACTCCTCCAGGCGTTACGATGTGGAGTGATCGTCTCCCAGGTGAGGGGGTAGATTTGGCACTTTTTCAGTTGCCCGACAGCGTTACGTTTACTATTCATTAGGTGACTGTAAAGTAGCTGCTTTGGCAGTCCACTGTAGTCCATGAGGGTAATATGGCCATTCCATCGTAGTTGTTAATGGATAATGGTATCCTCTATGGTCCTATAGTTGATATCAGCGAGAATACTGGCATTTGTTCTCTTGTCTTCCCAGCGATCTCGGAGGATGGAACGTAAACTACGCTGGTGAAAGTTTTCAAGTGCCTTGAGGTGCCTCCTGTATGTGACCCATGTCTCGCTGTTTTATAGCAGGGTGGGGAGGACCATTACTCGATATACGTGCAACTTTGTAGATAATTTCAGCTCCCTACAGCTGAAGACACGGGAACGGAGTCTGCCAAAGGATTGAGATACACAGGTGGACAGGTGGGAGCCGAGATACCTAAAGTGGGTAACATCAGAGAGGGTAGTACCATTAAGCTGGATGGATGGTGGAGGCGTGGCTGAACCAGGGGCGGGCTGAAAGAGAATCTGAATCTTACGTACATTCACCTCAAGGCCGAAGTGTGCATACGCATCTGAAAAGGTGATTCAGGATCTCCTGTAGGTCACGTTCAGTGTGAGCGACAAGGGTGAAGTTGTCTGCATACTGAAGTGCAGTAATGCAAGCTGCCGACACCTTTGTTCCTGCATGTAGTCGTCTTACTTGGAAAAAATCCTTAATCCGGTACTCTATGTCCACCCCGCCGGCTAAGTTGGCGCTGGCACGTAAGGAAGGCAGCCAAGAAAATGGAAAAGAGAGTTGGCGCCAGAGCACATCCTTGTTTTACCCCTATTTGGGTGGGGAAGAATTCACACTGGGTGCCATTGAACAGGACACTGGCGTTCATGCCGTCGTGGAGATGCCTCACAATGGCGATGAATTTTGGTGGGCGGCCAAACAGGCTTCCCTGTTAACCGAGTCGAAAGCCTTGGTTAGGTCGATGAAAGCCATGTACAGGTCACGGCGCTGTTCTCTGTACTTTTCCTGTACCTGGCGGCCAGCAAAGATCATGCCAATGGTGGCACGTCGTGGTCTAAACTCTAAAGCCACATTGAGATTCTGGGAGGAATTTTTCCGCATCAGGTAGCATTCTATTTAGGAGGAATCGTTCGATAATCTTGCCAGCTTCGGACAGCAGTAAGATCCCAGGGTAGTTTCCATAATCTGACCGGTTTCCCTTGTTCTTATTGACGATGGAGGCGTCTTTAAGAGCTTGGGGGATTTCTTCCATTTCCCATATTTTCTCCTGGAGAGAGTGGAGATGGCTAGTAAGCAGAGGTCTTCCTGCTTTATACACCTAGTCTAGGATTCCACCACGCCCTGAGGCTTTGTTATTTTCCATCTGTTTGATGGCAGTAGTTACCTCATCCGAGGATGGAGGATAGCTGAGCTGGGTCAGCTCTGGATACTGAGAGACCTGGTGGGTAGTCAGGACATCCACATCGGTGTTTCGGTGGAGCAGCGAATGGTAGTACTCCTTCCAGCACTGACGTATGCCCTCTTCGACTTTAATTAGGGAGTTACGGTCAGATGAGCGGAGGGGGGCTGTGCCATGAATAATTGGACCCATAAAATGTTTTAGTGGAATTGAAAAATTTGTGCATCTTGCGTTGAAATGCAAGTTTTTGCTTTTCACATGCTTTATTTTTAAACCAGTCGTTCTTTAGTTTGCAAACTTCGGACTGGGCCACCGCTTTCTTCCTGTGGTTCAAGACTGAGGGTTGTTTTGTCAGTCAATTAAAGCAGCTCTTTTATCATCGACGAGTACCTTGATTTCCGGGTCATTTTCATCAAACCAGTCCTGGTGTATTCTTTCGACTGGCCGAGGGTCTCTCTGCATGTTTATGTCATGACAGTGTCGAGAATATTCCATTCGGCACTGGGATTTTGGTTGTATGCTGTTGGGTTGTTTGTCAGTCCATGTTCGAGCTGCTCTCTGAAATCATGTGCTACCTCTCGATCCTTCAGATTCTTAGTGTTAAAACCTTTTCTGGAGGCTTGTTGCCTTCGCCTTTTTGGGGCAACGTGAAGTGAGAGCTTGGCTCTGACGAGCCGATGATCAGTGTCGCAGTGGTCTCAGCCACGCATTGCTCGGGTGGTGAAGACTTCTCGGCGATCTCTTTCTCTGACAATGATGTAGTCAATGAGATACCAGTGTTTGGATCGTAGGTGCTGCCACGAACCCATGAACTTTTCGGCCTGCCTAAACAAGGTATTGGTGATAGTGTGATAGTGAGGCTGTGTGCAGCACACTTGCTGAAGAGGAGTAGGCCGTTGGGATTACACTTGCCAAGTTCATTTTTCCTTATGATTCCCTACTAAATGTGTGTGTGTGTGTACAAGTTGAGATATGGTTAAATAATAATTTACCGAAGTTAAATCCAGGATATATATACTTGGTCAGATATTACCATCTTTACTGAACATTCCCATTTGCTCTTGTGGTGCAGCGAGGACCACTCTCAAAAAGAGTATACTGTGCATCGTTCTACTTTATGTTAATGAAGGTATCACAACCCAATATCCACCATGCACTTTGTACGTATTTACTCAACATCTCTAAGGCAGGTGGACTGATAGTGTTGGTGTGTGCGGGTCAGCAAGATTTGATAGCTACTGACGCCAAACATAACGCTAAGAAACCAGTATATGACTAATTTCACAGTAATAGTGTAAGAGACTTTGTGGTACAGTACAAACCTCATAGTTACCGTTTATATTACTTAATATTTTTATTATGACTTAAGTGACTTGACAAGAAAGTGAATCTAAATAATTCATATAACGATTTAAAAGGAGTCTCACTCCATGGGATCCCCTAAGTTATCATGCCTAAGAATAGTACCACCGGAATGAATGTATTAAATATAATTTACTGTTTGTGTATACTCAAAATAACTTGAGAACTGACCAGCGGGTTTGCACTAACTTAGATTTGAGCAACATAGGGCAGATTCACATGATAAACCTTTGGTGGAAATCGTGCCAAAACAGATTGTGTTGTCATAGTTTCAGTTTCCAAATTACACTAGAAAAGCTGTCTTTGGGATTAAAGAAAACAGTGATGACTAGAATAATGTACATTAACAAAGTCACTATCTGAAGTTCGATAATTTATCATGTCATTGTAATGGTACTGTACTGTACGTGGGCACTGTTTGTATCGGCTTGGATGAAGTTTAAATTATAATTTTACTCTTCTACACGGACGGAACTATTTAATTACAAAATTTGAAATCGAAGATGCTTCGAATTTTTTTAATAGTTTCTACCCATAGAACTTGGAAAAGTGTATTGATACGGCAATCAAATTATTCCTTTAATCAGGCAGCGAGAACTCGGAACTCTTGGAAGGTTTGATGGTCATAGAGGAGTCGAGTAACTGTTAAGTCTTCAGTTGTTTTGATCGAGACAAAGGGTTGAGTAGGCTTTCACACCACAGTGAAATCAATGTTTTGGTAAAGTACAAATCAGGTTTACAAGGATACTACGCTATACGGTATAAGGACAAAAAATATATATACCGGAACGAGTGGGTATCGTGAAACATAAATTTGTTAATAAAGAGAAATCTTATATAAATTGCACGGCCATCAAGTGTACGTACCTTTCTAGTATTTTCACCTGTCGTCTGTCTCACCTGTGTTAAGAAACTATATTTTGTTAAAAGAAAAATAATATCTTTCTCTGTTTGCCAGAGATATACAGGCCGGCCTTTCACTAATTCTTTATGATTTACACATAGATTCCATTAAAAGAATTACTGTTTTTTCGCTTTTATTCAAAACATCTAAGGTTTGCAGATCGTCCAAATGCTGCATTGAGCAATTTAATTCGACATACTGTAGTATATACTCACATCTATGTATGTAAGCACATATATTCCAACAAATTCGTCCGCACAATATTATTATGCCCTTCACAGAAGCGCAATAAAAATATTGTATTGATCACGTTAAAATCTATTATCTTGGGGTTAATTAGCGGGTAATTTTTATTTTGCTATTATGGGAACAGATGAGAGCCAGCGGGAACAAACACCCTAATACTTCCTTTCATAATCGAGTATTATTGGACGGCGGTGCCTGCCATAACACCCACACGGCTTAGCAGGGAATGGCTTCTAGTATTACCGATAATGCTGGAAAATCACCAGTCTGATTGTTATGATGTTGTGATGGATCTGTAACATCAACACAAACACGTGAGGAGACAAAACACACGCACATACGCTCATGTTTTTACGCACAACAAATATCGCAATATAATGGTAATGATCAGCCGCGGTTTTGAGTTAACTGAAAGAATCATGCTGTTATTGCTTCATTCCTGGTTAAAGCTCTGATTAAAAAGAATATATAAACGTGTTAATACATTTTCTGTACTTACTGGTGAAAAAAAAAATCTCTTAAAAGTGCTACCAGTGTTTCATAAACCCTCGACACTGGGCAGTTAAGTTCCCAGAACAGCTGTTTTAATCCATAAGAGATGAAGCAAGAAAATGGGAACTACCCATTGCATACATCCAACACCTTTATCATTCATACCTGTAAATTACTTTACCTACTTCCCGGTTGACAGTAAATCCTCTTACTAATATGGTGTGTTCATGATGTGTATCTTTCCTCAGTATTCATCAGTTTTGTAGTATAAGTGATGAGGTTTACTACCGGTACAAAAACTACCGGAAGTGAGCGTTTATCTCTATCATGTTTCAGCCGAGGGGGAAAAAAATAAGAATAGAAAGAAATTGAAAATAGAGAAAGAAATTTTTTTATTAATCTACACCAAAAAGATGCTGGAAAAGCAGCTTGAACTGGCCCTTAACCGTTGATTCTTGAGTGGTTAACGGGCTAGGACATGTTAAAGTATTTAGGGTTTTTAGTAGCGAAAACCCAACTGTCTTTTCTGTATTTATTAAGAAAATATATTATGTACAGTTCCAAGTGTATATCACTGTAATTTAATCACTGTAGCTATGAGTATTAAATGAGGATGGAGGCTATGTTAAATAGCCCATCTAAAATACGTCCTGTTGGTGTGAGGGGCTGAGTGACACTGCCTGCAGTAGCGGGCTTCTAAGTCCTGACCTAGCATTTTAGGGCCGCTCCTCAAGAGAGTTACCCATCATGCAATGTGACCATGTCATCTCATAGCCAGTGGAAAGTTACAGGGGGTGATATGATTATATAAACTGAATGTACTGCCCGTCATTTATATAAAAACTAAGGGGCTAATACAAGCTTTTTAAAGTGAGACAGATTGTATGGAAACCCAGAAGAAGGCAGAGCATTCCACAGTTTGGCTGTGTGAGGAAAGAAGGATGCACTATAACGGGTTATTTTAGTGTGACCGATATCCACAGAGAAATGGTGAGCACCGCGGGCAAGACGTGTGTTATGAGCTGTTGCTGCCCTTTAGGCGACTGTGGGTTAATGACACCCTTACATGTAGGACTCGATTGTTCTTTATTCGGTCAAAACCTGCGGAGTACTAGTGACTACATATAGTATATTTGAGTAGAGTAGGGTGTTAAACCATATAAAACTTACGTGTTTCGGGTCTAATGTAGGACTTATTTTAATTCCCTGACTTGATCGGTCACTGGATGGATAGAGACTGTCTTCTGAACCTCACAGGGAGCAAGTCAGCCCGAGAGGAGGACCATCTGTTTCACATTTGACACCCCAGCAGAGTTTGTCAACACTCTGTCTCTCTTTCTCTCTCTCTATCCCTCTCTTTCTCTCTCTCTATCCCTCTCTTTCTCTTTCTCTTCTAGTTTATCCTATTATGGCGGTAACATATCCTACTGTGGCGGTAACACTCCCCTTGTTGAGCTTGCTCGAAGCCCACTGTCTGCCGGGAGTCTCACTCTCCGACTCCCTCCAATAGGCAGAGCTTTTTGTCACTAGACGTATTAACACTGAGTCCTTCGTCTTCACTTTGGCACGCCGCACCGGGCCGTCATCACCCGGTATTGCTGCCAATACCCTTTCCAGCATCCATCGGCTCCTTGGGAGAGGATGTCCAGATATGATGACGACGTCCCCAGTGCGGAAGTTACGGTGTACCCTGAAGTGCTGTTGTCGCTGCCGGAGTGTCGAGAGATATTCCTTAATCCACCTCTTCCCGAATTGGTCTGCAATGAATTGGGCATGCTTGCAATTTTGTCGGTACGCTTCTGCTATGGACTGATCGCCTCCAATGGGCAGGGTTCCCGCGTGCATTCGCAGTAGGTGAAGCGAAGTGAGTGCTTCTAGGTCTCTTGGGTCGAATAAAGGACCTGTGTGCCCATCACCCCGTGAAGAGCCTTCTTCACCGTGCGGATCCGACGCTTGGGAGGTCCTCCGCGGTATGTAAACCTCGTCATGGCGTTGATGAATGAGTCTGTGTTTAGTGAGGTGAGGACTTCCAGGTGTATAGCTCGGGTGGCCAGACATGTAAGCAAGCATCCCCATCCTTTCGCCCGGGTCCGGACTTGTTTAACCATAAATGGACCAAACACAGTCGAGTCCGGTGCAGGTGAATGGCCGATCTTCTGGATGTACCCAGTACTCTGGCAGGTCTGCTTGGCGTTGATAGGTAGGCTTTCAACTGCTTCTTCGACAAATTACACACGTACGTAGTACTCGGTCGATCATCTTACGGCACTTGGGTATTCAATACGTCTCGCGAGCGCAGTTAGAGTGTACTCGCGTCCTGAGTGGCCAGCCCTGGTCGAATGTACCTCCTGTACGATAAGTTCTGTGGGTTTTGTCCCTGGGTAACAGTATGGGGTTCTTTGCTCTTGATGGAGAGCAGCACGTTTCAGTCCGCCGCCTACTCTGATCAGACCGTCTGCACCCAGGTAAGGTTCCAGTCTGCTTATGTCACCAGTCCTGATGAAGTGTCTTCGTTCCAGCGCGTCCATCTCGTGGGGAAATCCCTTCCTTTGTATCAATCTTCAGACAACTAACTTCGCATCTTCTAATTCGCTGACCTTGAGTCGACGTTTTCGCTGATGTCTGTTCTTTCACTTCCCCAGCTTCCATTCTATAAACCTTCTAATCTACACTACGCTATTCAGAAGTCGATGCCACGAGGAGTACCTGGTCCATAGCTTATCGAGGATACCCTCCCCCTGGTCAGCGTTCGTCATCAGCACCGTAGTATCCTTCTTCACCTCTGGGTCCCCATCTGTGAGGTCTGGAATCCTCATTGGACTCTTTGGCCAACTGTCTTCTTCCAACAAGAGGAAAGCAGGTCCCCGAATCCACCTGCCCTCATCGTTGAGCTCTGTTCCATGTAGTCCAAAAGTAGCGTCATCAGCTGTATTCAGTGCCGACTTCATGTGGCGCCATTGTTCTGCATTGGAGTCCTCACGTATTGTTGCCACTCGATTGGCCACGAAGGAATGGAAGCGTCTTTCGGTGTTTCGTATTTCCTGAAGGACTGCCGTACTGTCTGTCTGGAACACTGATCTGTCTATTTGTAATTCAAGTTCTCGTCGTAGTTGTTTGCCTGCCTTGGCAGCCAGTACTGTCGCGCAGAGCTCGAGTCGAGGTATGGTCTGCTGTTTCAGAGGGGTTAGCTTGGCTTTGCCACACACGAAGGGGATTCGTTCATCCCACCCAATACCTCATCTACACTCATCTTGGGATATATAATTTTGGCTCTTGTGATGCTCAGAGCGATGATTCCCAGTGGGTCATATATAGAGCTGACCATACTCAGAAGGCCTCGTTTCGTCTCTGGTTTCTTAGGGATCTCGACCCGGACCTCTAGTTCGTCCATTTCCAGGTCCCACAAGATTCCCATCACTCATTCAGTGGGGGAGCCTGTCGTCTTTTAAATGACTCCTTTACTCCCACGGCTTTCTCTGTCTGTGGAATTGCCTTGAGGACTTCCCTGTGATTACAGACCCACTTCGTAAGTCTGAATCCGCCCTTCTTCCTCAGCTGTCTCAGTCAATTGGTAATTATCGTTGCCTTCCCGGCGAATCTACTGAGGGAAGCAGATGGTCAATGTAGAAGTTACGATTCGCTTTCTTGATGTCACCATGGAGACTTTTCCTGCAATCTTGGAATGTTCGTTGTAGTGCATACCCGGCGCCTGAAGAGCTTCACATACCTCCAAAGAGGTGTACTGTCATTTGGTAAGTGGCGGGGCCCCTGGCAGCTGGTCGTCCGTCCACCATAAGAATCGTAAGGCGTTTCGATGTTTGTGTACTACTCGCACTTAATGGAACATTGTCTCGATATCAGCCATGAGTGCCACCTTTCCTTGTCTGAATCTGATGAGGACTCCCATCAAATTGCTGTTAAAGTCTGGCCCTTGCATCACCAGGCTGTTCAATGAAATCAACTCATATTCGGCTGCACAATCAAAACTATTTTCACCTTTTCTGGCTTGTTGGGATTCAACACGGGGTGGTGTGAGAGATACCAGGTCTTCCCGGGTGTAACACTGAGTTCTTGATGTGGGACTCGCTCAGCATGTCCCTCATCCACTGGACGTCTCATCTCTTCTTGATACCTCTGAGAGAGCCTTGGGTTAATTAGGAGGCATGTCTCAGTCTCGCCAATCGCTGTTCGGCAAGCTTCTTATTATCTGGGAGTTCCAGTTCTTCCTGGTGAAACAACAATGACCTTGGGATAATGATGGATCGGCTCTTTCTTTCTCCTAATCTAACCACTTTTGCACTGATCTCTTCGCTGTTTACAATACTTCTTTCTTTCATGATTTTGCCAATGGAGAGGGAAAAAACTGACCTTCCCTCTGCTTGCGGCCTTGGTACTGCTCGTCAGAACTCCCGTGAATTATAGAAGCCCCGAGTGTACTCCAGAGCAGCCATCTATATCACATACCATCTTCTGGCTGCACTCCGTTATCCGGTGATTACGACCCAGGCTAGCGAAGCAGCGATGTTTTTCCCTTACGAGGGAAGTTCGCTTCCCTGTGGACATGCTAAGGAATGTCCGACACATCTGAAGAAAATGATCTCCGTGGCATAACGAGCAGCGTTCGTCGTCCGTTTCTCTGGTTGCCTTTATTCCTGATGTCACCAGACCCACAAATTTCTTCCTCGACGAGGATTGGCATGAGGATGAGTCTGCATATATTCAGCTTGGTTCCTCCGGTCCTTGTCTCTTTGGGGCCTCCTCTGCCTTGTCGACCATATCCATAGTAAATTCCAACATCCACTCGATCCCAGGAGGCTTCCCTTAATTCCGTTTGTATTTATGCACATTATTCACATAGTCGTCACTTATGGTCCTTCATCAACGTTAGTGGTTTCGGTGAGCGAGCTTGATGGTCAGAAGTACTTCCGCGCTCCCCCTGGTGAAATGTTCCCGGCTCCACGGTTAAGGTGAGTGTCGGGAGTCCTCTTGAAGTATATAGCGTTTCTTTGTCAGTTTCGGTTACAGGAAGGTCGTGTCTCTGGTAGTGATAACACCTTTCCGCGATCTTCTGTTGTTGTTGAGATTGTCGGACTGTACACGGGCCCTTTCCTGTAGGCGGCCCGTTTGGTGGTTCCGGGTGGAGCTCTTGGAGCAGCCAGGCCGGATTTGGGATTGGGGATGGAGGTTATCTTACCTGCAGGTATGAAAGGATACTGCAGGTTTGCAAGTGTAAGCGGACCCCCGATCAGTGAACGTTTTCCACCAACCCCCACTGTTGGACGTGGTCAGTTTCGGAGTGGCGCGCCCGCTGAACTGGGGTCTGCACTTGCTGGGGAAGATACTTCCTAAGCTATCTGGGTGATGGGTATCATGTGATGACCCGGAGAAGGTGGTGAATGTGGTTTGTTTGGGCCTTTGAGATTGTAATAACTCTGTTTGTAGGGTGGAGCAGTCATTAAAAGTTTCCATCGGAGGGTCTGACAATGGGCGTAGAAGGCCGCTCCGGATCTATGATGTTTTGGTCCACCGAGCCGTCTGTGAAGTATGATGCTGCCTCGGCCGGTGTCTCAGTGCCTACGGGTACCTGAGTTATTTTTTTGAGGTCCTCCTTCTGGAGGTTGGCTTTGCTATCACTTAGTTCTGCGCTGCCCTTACTTTGTAGTCGATTCATACCTTCGGTGGCATTCTGCATCATCGCTGACCCGTCTCAATTTTGACTCATTCCCTTCCATGTCCATGTGGTGTTCTCGCTGTATATCTTGTTATTGGTTTTCCTTCTCCTGGGTTCCTGTTAGTGTCAATGCTTCCGGAAAGTGGGTATGACGGGTGGAAACATGTTCCCTCTCCCCCTGATGGGATGTTCCCGATTCTGAAGTGCTGAGTGTTGGGACCCCCCCCCCCCTTGGGGTGGGTGTCGAGGTGTAGAAGCTAGACACTCCTGATTCCGGCTGTTGACAACGTGTGTCTCATGCATACCTCGTGTAATAATCATAGTCGTGGTTGTTATAATCATGGTCGTGGTTGTTACAATCATAGTCGTGGTTGTTATAATCATGGTCGTGGTTATGATCATGGTCGTAGTTGTTATAATCATAGAAATGGTTCTTACAATTATGGTCGTGGGTGTTATAATCATAGTCGTGGTTGTTATAATCATGGTCGTGGTTGTTATAATCATGGTTGTGGTTGTAATAATCATGGTCGTTTTTGTTATAATCATGATCGTGATTGTTATAATCATAGTCGTGGTTGTAATCATGGGCGTGGTTGTTATAATAGGGTGTGTCATAGGAGGGAAGATCAGCTAAAACTAATGTCCCATCATTTTTTTGGTAGATTTTAGTGTATATAAACAGAAAATAATTTCAGTTTCAATATTTTGCAACCTTTTGCTAGGTAAATTTTAGCGTGAAATTTATCGAAAATCTAACGTACAGCTGCATTAGTGCATTACAATTAAATAGTGAACATTGCTTTCTGACTTCATTCTTTAACAACCCAACTAACAATATTTTTTCTGTTTCAGATTCTGATGCATTTATAAGTTGATAATATTTGCGATGGCTGCTTGTGTCAGGACGAGGAACCAAAAATCCAGCCATCTCAGTCACTATCTTGGGTCTGGGAGAGAGCTCCTGAAGTCGGAGTTGCCTACATTGAGAGATGCTTTGAGATACGGTGTTTTAATCAGGCAAATCAGTGAAAAGAACCAAAGAACTTACACAAACAAAGACATTGCCAGTGATATGACCAAAGCTGTCTTGGCACAGTACACTCTGGCTAACGCTCAGTTCAAGCCTCCAGTCATAACAAATCAGAAGAAGATTAGTGAGAGACTGCTAGCCAGTTGGGAAAAGGCAAGAGATATCTCTCTTGGGAGAGGAAAACTTGCAGTTAAGGACGGCTTTGCCAAGCAACTGGACCAGTTATTTGACATAATTACTTGCAAGTGCCCAATTGTTCTCTGTCCTGAGTTTGGATGCGATCGTGACTGTAAATCCGAGGCCCACATCTCCTGTATTTGCAAGCGTGAACTGAAGATTCCTGTGATCGAACTGGCATTTGTCAAAGCACAGAGAGAGAAGACTGGCAGTATAGGGGCTCTCATGATTTCTGGCCAAGATATTCCGGAGTCCAAGAGACAGGAGGCTGCCACAGAGACAGAAGAGGAGAAGAGTTGCCGAGGAAAAAGACGAAGAAGGCCCAGGGTGAGGTAAAAAAGGCCGATGATTGGAGTCAAGCTGATTCAGAGTTTAATGACTTCCCCATGGCTGATCCGAGTGCTGACCAGAATGGTGACTTTGTCCCTAACTTGAAAATAATGATCCCCAGGCATAAGATTCGAAAGGAAAATATCGAGCATAGCTCTGGCCATAACCGACACCACACTGGTCTCAGAGAAACTGCAGAAGATAGCAACAGCTGCCTGGATTGACGGTGGTTTGATAACACCTGATGATGTTCACCTGGTGATAGATCATAACAAAGTAAGGAGAGCTCAGGAGAAACTTGTCAGTAACCTAGAAGAGGAGTTTGATAAGGGGATAAGAGAAAATGGAATCAATTGTTTGTTCTTTGATGGGAGAAGGGATGACACTAAAGTGTTCATGAAAGTTGGAGATTCTGACAAGTTGTTCCCTGCCATGGTGAAGGAGGAACACTACTCCTGCATGCAGTGAACCAGGAGGGAAGTATTTGTGGCATTTCACTCCAGAGAAAGATGACATCAGGAAACCAGCTGAGATAGTGGCAGATAACATTGTGAACTGGCTCAGAGAGAGGAACGTAGACCAGACCCTGCAGGCCATTGGAGGGGACAGCACCAACACGAACACAGGGTGGCAAGGGGGGGGTCATACAGTGGATAGAGCGGAAGATTAGGAGGAAGCTGGTCTGGATTGTTTGTGACCTCCACACCAACGAGTTGCCACTCAGACATCTGATCCAGGAGCTGGATGGCAAGACTCTTTCAAACAACAGATGGTCTGGTCCTCTTGGCAAGATGCTGGACTCTGCCACTGAGTTAGAAATAAATCCGAGCTTTGAGAAAAAATCACAGTTGGCCCTCCACTCGTTGAGCTTGCACATACTGTCATTGACGACCTGAGTACTGACCAGTACTATGGTTACATGATTTGCAGTGCCATCAAACTGGGGTCATGCCTGATAGACTTGCTTACCTGCAGATAGGTCCAGTCTCACATTCTGGGTGGCTCACAACGGCTCTCAGGTTCTGCAGAATTTGGGTCGCTCATCATAAACTGAAAGGGAACCAGCTTCACAACCTGAGACTTATTGTCCAATTCATCGTGAGTGTCTACTTTCCAAATTGGTTCAACACCAAGGTCAAGCCATCGTTCTCCGAAGGTCCGAGGCATGCTCTCTTCCAGCTTGAGCTCCTGAGGAGTCAGCCAAGGAAGGTTGTTCAGATTGTGGAGCAGACTGTGAGGAGATCTTCCTGGTATGCTCATCCCGAGGCAGTTCTGCAGACAATGCTCTGCAGTAAGGATGAGGAGGAGAGAAGAGTGGCAGTCAAAAAGATCTTGGATATGAGACTTATGAGAGGATCTGGGCATGACGAATCAGTTGGTAACGATTCCTTCAGGGTCAGGAAGACTCCTGAAGTCAATCTAGGTGCCAAGACCCTCACTGATCTCATAGATCTGGATAACATCCAAGCTGGCAGTGAGCCCCCTCTTACCTGCAGCCTCACCAATGTTCAAGTCAGAGCTTTCCTGGACAACCCCATGCATGTCCCTGCCTGGCCCTCGCACACCCAGAGTATAGAGCGTTGTGTACAGCAAGTGAGCGAGGCCAGCAGTCACGTGTACAGCCAGGAGAGGGGGGAAGCCTACATCCGAGCTCAGGTGGTCACCAGGGAGGTGATGAGTAGAAACAGATGCAAGAAAGACATGTTCTCTATGGTGTGCAGCAACACCGGGTCGTAGTAGTAAAACCGGTTTTTGTATTTGATGATTTTGTTTTCTAAAGGAATATTAAATTTAATAAATGTGTCAAGATCATTCGTTTCACTATTCTGGATCATTTTCATCCTAATAAATTAACCTGATACATTTACTTTACTTTAAATAGCTATTTAGTGGTGTTGGTAAAAGGGTAGGAATACTGAATTTTCATAAGATTTCAAGTTAAAATTTACCTAGCAAAAAATAAAAACTTTTCAAATCTGAAGATATCACATGATTCTGCACATAAAACTACATCATTAATACCATGGGCCTATTTTTCAAACTCAAAAAAAAAAATTCGCCTCCGTATGACACACCCTATTGTTATAATCATGGTCGTGGTTGTTATAATCATGGTCGTGGTTGTTATAATAATCGTCGTGGTTGTTATAATCATGGTAGTGGTTGTTATAATCATAGTCGTGGTTGTTATAATCATTGTCTTGGTTGTTATAATCATGGTCTTGGTTGTTATAATCATGGTCGTGGTTGTTATAATCATGGTCGTGGTTGTTATAATCATGGTCGTGGTTGTTATAATCATGGGCGTGGTTGTTATAATCATGGTCGTGGTTGTTATAATCATGGTCGTGGTTGTTATAATCATAGTCGTGGTGGTTATAATTATGGTCGTGGTTGTTATAATAATGGTCGTGGTTGTTATAATCATGGTCGTGGTTGTTGTAATCACAGTCGTGGTGGTTATAATCATGGTCGTGGTTGTTATAATCATGGTCTTGGTTGTTATAATCATGGTCGTGGTTTTTATAATCATGGTCGTGGTTGTTATAATCAATTGCGTGGTTGTTATAATCATGGTCGTGGTTGTTATAATCATGATCGTTGGTGTTATAATCATTCTAGTGGTTGTTATAATCATATTCGTGGTTGCTATAATCATGGTCGTGATTGTTATAATCATGGTCTTGGTTGTTATAATCATGGTCGTGGTTGATATAATCATGGTCGTGGTTATTATAATCATGGGCGTATTTGTTATAATCATGATCGTGGTTGTTATAATCATGGTCGTGGTTGTTATAATCATGGTCGTGGTTGTTATAATCATAGTCGTGGTTGTTATAATTATGGTCGTTAGTGTTATAATCATGGTCGTGGTTGTTACAATCATAGTCGTGGTTGTTATAATCATGGGCGTGGCTATGATCATGGTTGTAGTTGTTATAATCATTGTAATGGTTCTTACAACCATGGTCGTGGGTGTTGTAATCATAGTCGTGGTTGTTATAATCATTGTCGTGGTTGTTATAATCATGGTAGTGGTTATTATAATCATGGTCGTGGTTGTTATAATCATGGTCGTGAGTGTTATAATCATGGTCGAGGTTGTTATAATCATGGTCGTGGTTGTTACAATCATAGTTGTGGTTGTTATAATCATGGTCGTGGTTATGATCATGGTTGTAGTTGTTATAATCATAGTAATGTTTCTTACAATCATGGTCGTGGGTGTTATAATCATAGTCGTGGTTGTTATATTCATGGTCGTGGTTGTTATAATCATGGTCGTGGTTGTTATAATCATGGTCGTGATTGTTATAATCATAGTCGTTGTTATAATCATGGTTGTGGTTGTTATAATCATGGGCGTGGTTGTTAAAATCATGATCGTGGTTGTTATAATCATGGTCGTGGTTGTTATATTCATAGTCGTGGTTGTTATAATCATGGTCGTCGTTGTTATAAGTGTGGTTATTATAATCCTTGGTCGTGGATTTATGATCATGGTTAGTAGTTATTTATAATCATAATGTCTTCTTACAATCATGGTCGTGGAATTATTTATAATCATAGTCGTGGTTGTTATATTCACTTGGTCTTGGTTATTTATAATCCTTGGTCGTGGTTATTTATAATCATGGTCGTGATTGAACTATAAATCTGTGGTCGTTGTTGTTATAATCATGGTGGTTATTATAATCATAGAGGCGGTGTTAAAATCAGCGATCGTGGTTGTTCCATGGTCATGGTTGTTATATTCATAGTCGTGGTTATAATGCGTCGTCGTTGTTATAATCATGGTCTTAGTTTGGCGATAATCATGGTAAGTAGTTGTTATAATCCTTGGTCATGGATGTTATAATAATGGTCGTGGATTGTTACAATCATGGTCGTGAATTTTAGAATCATGGTCGTGTTTATTTATAATAATCATAGTCGTGGATTTATTTATAATCATGGTCGTAGTTTGCTGTAATCCTTGGTCTTGGTTATGATAATCATGGTCGTGGTTGTTATAATCATGGTCGTGGTTATAATCGTGACGTGGTTGTTATAATCATGATCGTGGTTGCTTCTCTTCATAGTCGTGGATTATAATCATGATGTAGTTGTGTATTATAATCATGAGTCGTGGTTGTT
>NW_024718273.1:7097221-7155850 GCF_018991925.1 Homarus americanus | reverse complement strand
TATTTATAATCATGAATTAAGTAGTTGTTATAATCATGGTCGTGGTTGTTATAATCATGGTCGTGGTTGTTATAATCATGAATTAGGTAGTTTAATTATAATCATGGTCTTGGTTGTTATAATCGCATGGTCGTGGTTGTTATAATCATGGTCGAGGTTGTTATAATCATGGTCGTGGTTGTTATAATCATGGTCGTGGTTGTTATAATCATAGTCGTGGTTGTTATAATCATGATTAAATTTGGTGTTATAGTATGGTCGTGGTTGTTATAATCATAGTCGTGGTTGATATAATCATGGTCATTAGTTGGTATAATCAGCCGAGGTCTTTGTTGTTACTTAATCATGGTCGTGGTTGTTATAAAATATACGTTCGTGGTTGTTATAATCATGGAAGTGGTTGTTATAATCATGGTCGTGTTTGTTATAATCATGATCGTGGTTGTTATAATAATGGTCGTGGTAGTTTTAATCGCCAGTCGTGGTTTATTATAATCATGGTCATTGGTTGTTATAATCATAGTCGTGGTTGTTATAATCGCCAGTCGTTGATTGCTATAATCATGGTAGTGGTTGTTATAATCATAGTCGTGGTTGTTAATCTCATGGTCGTGGTTGTTATAATCATGAATTAAATAAGTGGTGAAGTTTATAATCATGGTGGTTGTTATAATCATGATACGTGGTTGTTATAATCATAATTAGGTAGTTGTTATAATCATAATTAAGTGATTGTTATAATCATAGTCGTGGTTGTTATAATCATGAATTAAGTGGTTATAATCGTAATTAAGTAGTTATTTATAATCATAGTAGTTGTTATAATCTTGATCGTGACTGTTATAATCATGGTCGTGGTTGTTATAATCATAGTATTGATTGTTATAATCATAGTCATTGATTTATTTATAATCGCATGGTCGTGGTTGTTATAATTATAGTCGAGGTTATTTATAATCATGGTCATTGGTCGTGATACTTACTATACAATATACTGTAGAAGGAATAGAGATAAAGGTTAGAATAATTAGTTAAAAATATTCGCCATAAGGAGAGGTTAAAATTATACAAAAATAATAATTATTGCTGAATCACCGATGATCATTCCGATATAAATTATATTATGAAGAGAAGTGACCTTGATTCTGGTTAGATTAGTCACAATCTGCAAAGTCATCACCTGTGTTAAGTCATCATAGTCATCATGTACGTCAGTCAGTTTTAGGCCCATCTCACATGACTGACCAACCATCGATGTTCTTTCCGCGCGAGTGTGTTAGTTTTCAATGAGTCTTATTATTTACGCTGGTGGATGTAAGACTTCTGACGCTCACTGACGCAGCTATGGTCAATTAGGTGTTATTCTTGTTTATAAATGTTTCATAATCTGTTTCATGTCTATCCGTCCTGTCTATTGCCATCCCAAGCATCTGTTCGTCTACGTGGTGTTTGGATGTAAGCCCGTCTGTACTCTTTGTGTCTCGTCCAAATCTGTCTGTCTTGTCCGTTATTGGCGTGTGTCTGCCTGTTTGTATAAGGTGAACCAGGCAGTCAGCTGTCTGTCTGTCATGTTAGTTGCCATATTGTCTATTTGTGCATGCATGAATCTGTCTATCTTTGTCAACCACCTGTCTGTTTCACTATCTTTATTCAGCCTGTGCCTATTGTAGTCATCTTCTCCATGCATTCCTGTTATTATCTTTTTATCTCTTCTTCTTTTCCATGAGCCACAGGAATAAGTATACACTGTAGCTGTAAGGTCGTCTGGTTATGTTGAAACTGGCCAGACTCATGATAATACTCAGCTCCCCCCACCTGTTATCTCTAATATTTCTGTTTCCCCTTCTTGATTCTTCTATTTACTCATCTTCCTTCCTTTACAAATCCAAACAACATTAAAAAAAAGTAGGCTAAGAAAAAAGTGGGGGAGGAGGAGGGAGCCGTACGATAACTGCAAACGTGGGCTGACAGAGTACAGCAAATGAGGGTGCGCCAAGTTCATAGACTTGCATCGTTTTCCAGCGTAAATAAAATGTTTATGTAATGGCTTCCTAGCTTTAAAGAACCATCGATAGGACCCAGGTTTGTTCCACTCCACGTTTTTCCACAGAAGTTTGATGAAAAACGATTGTGCGTTTCAGCTGCTGAAACGGAACACACACACGCCTAGTCCTATAGTATATTAGATAGGTTTTCATTACCCATTGACCTGCCATCTTAAGAAAAAATTCCGACTGTCAACTCGTCCATTTCTGCACATTGGCACAAAACGCCAATGATAATTATGTACTGATTTTTCCATGATTAAATACAGGAGCAGAGTCAACACGGTCTGTATATGAAGTATAGCCATCCTGATTCGTGACGTCATCGTGGGCCTTGCCACAGTTATTTTTGTTTTACCTGATGCTTATATCCCCTGAGTTTAAAATTAGTTTCTTAAAATAAATATACCATTGTAAAATTAAGCACATTTTTAACATAGACAAATTTTATACAAAAAAATCGACAGTCAACCAGTCTAGATAAATTAGTAAAAGAGTTGGGTCACAGGACCATGCAGTGTTAATGTCTGTACTTTTGTTTCACTGCAAATATAATAAGTGTTGACTATTATTATTTAGTATCTCTCAATCCTGACTCAATTTTTACAATATAATGAATGGTTCCCTTGGATGTATTCTCACAATGTAATTATAATAAATGTCATCTTCAACTGTCAGCTGGAGGTAGCAAGAGATTGTCTACATGATTCTGGTCTGTTAACCCAAGGTGTTAATTCAGAATGTAAGTCTGATTAATGAGCTTAGGAGTTTGAGCACTGCTGAAAGAGGAGGATTATTCAGTAGTGGCCGTGACAGTAATGACATTATGCGCATGTTCCAGCAGATTTAATTTTATGGTGAAAATCGTAAACTTTCCTTCATGTTGGGCGACGTAATAAAACAGTAATGTTCTTTCTCGTAACTCGCCTTTCATTACCGAAATGTTCGATCACCATGGATAATCAGAAATGTATTACGGAGTGCAAAGAAAAGCATTGAAACAAGAGAGTTATTCTTTTCACGCTGGTGATTCTATCGACAGTAAATACAGCGTAAACGAGGCAGCTCACTGAGCTTGTCAATCAAACCTATCCTCCCTCCCCTTATTTCCTCACCCCTCTCATGGAAGAGCAAAATTTTCCTACAACAACATATTTACGATTTTAGTCGAGAGAGAGAGAGAGAGAGATTGCTATCACTTAAACAAAAAAGGTAACGGATTTGATCGGCATTCTGTCAACAGCGGCAGTTAGGCTAACTACGTATTACCAAGGTAAAGCATATTTGGTTCTCACAATGACTCAATCAATACAGGACGATGACAGGAACATGGTCATGCTTCCAAAATTCACTTATTCCCAATATTTTTAGACATCAGATTGTAATGCTGTTTCGTGAAACTTTAATCTATATGTATATTATTCACATTTCTAATTATCAATATAGCAGGTAGTGAGAGGCACTCGACGTATACTATCTGCTTCCGTACGTGGCCAGATTCACTTCCATTGTAACAATTCCTAACATTTATAAATGATCATAGTTTTTTATTATTATATCATGTAACATAATTTCGTTCCCTCTGCCCCTCTTTTTCTAAGATCATAATATCAGTCCATCTCACTTTCTCATATCCTAAGATTTTCAAAGGCAAAATTCATAATGCATGACTTGCATGATGACTTTGATTTTTGGTATTTGGTGTATTCTCAGTGTGATCCCCACAAAATTATTTTCTTCATTACTCTCAAGTTCCTGACATCAGCGTTACCACCACGCAAATTTTACTTAAGTCTACTGCAGTAAACATAACCACTTTCTTTGTGTTTCACTTTCTTCTCTTCAAAAACTGACTGGAATATGTCAGCAAATATTTTAAGTTTCACAAAAAGGGCACTTTCCACAAATAGAAAACTGCCCCGTCGAACACCCAGGCCTGGAACATTTGCAATTAAACTCATGGTGTCAGCCACATTGGTCTGGTTTCAGCTGTCACGGACGGGTGATATCTATGAACCAGTTAAGATTTTATAATGCGCGCGTCGAGGAGCAACAGGTATTGTGTACAGGTTTGTGACGAGTGGCCGGTAGCCATTAAATCACACCAGGGCTAGTGTGGTTATGTGTTAAAATCATTCGAGAAATTTAAAACCTATCTAAACCTATCTGAGTAGTTCTTTTCTAAATAAAGGAAGAATCTCTGCAGTTTTTGTTATCCTATTTTTTTTTTTAGAATTTCAGTTACTCCTAAATTATATGAGAATCATTGAGAAGTCAAGAATTTAATCATCACTAGAGAAAGGTGAATTTTAATATACTGTAATTCATTCAACTCTTTTGCCAAAATAAAATTATGAACTCCCGGTAAAAAATGATGAAAAGTAAAGCGTTATTAATTTATGTACACGTATAGCAACACAAAATTTCTGAGAGCTTATCTGTGTTGAAAATCCCATTTTCTGAAACAATGTTATTTATTTTTGATAACTAGTCCATGCATTAAAATAATTATATCAACTGAAGTCCCGTCAAAAATAACACGGCATACGTGGGTACCCTCTCCTTAACCTTTATTATTGAGATGATGAGAATTGTGTCCATTTAAAGTAGAATGTGAGGTCTTGCATTAATGTTTAACATAAGAAAAGGACTGCCGGTGGTAAAGAGTTTAGCCAGTATGGAACTCTTGTATATCACAATTCATAAGAATATATTTAGACGTTGTAAACAACATGTTATAAAAAAATTATTATTATAATTGAAAAGGCAGGAGTCTCACTCGTGTGTGTACTACGTGACAATGAAGCTATACCACGCCAGTGAGTTTACGTAGATACACCAAAAGGTGTATCTACGTAGAAATTCACTCCACCACCCGACATTCATGTGATTAATACTTAATAAATCATGATATAATGAATTCCATGAATTTCCAACAGCCATCTAAGTTATTGGTCATTACCTTTAGTAATAATAAGATAGGGATCACAGATACGGGCAGATAATTACACATACATTTATTTGGCAAGCTTCCATACAATGATTTACAATTTACATGGATGTATGAGTTACTCACATTCATTACATAATAAGATTAATCTTGTAAAGAGGGAATTTTCAACCTGGGGATGCACAATTGATTACTCTATTATGGTATGACTCAACAGAGCCTTAATTCCTCAAGTGATACATTTACTGCCAGCCTGGATCGCTCTTGTTGCAACCAGGCCTTCACACGTGATCTTTCCACGGGGAATAACAAACCATGGGTCGACACACATAGTCTCGTGTCTCTGACAGTCATTGTAGACGGTGACGTGCAGGATAGCCGGTAAGTTGACTTGATTAACCACTTAGGTTCACTAGGCCAGCCTGGATCGCTCTTGGTGCAACCAGGCCTTCACACATGATCTTTTCACGGGGAATAACAAAGCTTTGTGGTTGGACTCTGTGTAGCGTCCCGTTCCCTTAAGGAGGAAGGGGAGGATGAGGACGTCTTAACTAACCCATGGTCAAGGGCCTACTAGCTAAATATGTGGTTTTGGGGGGAGAGACACGATGAACAATACAACACTGACTCAGTCGCCCCCCATAGCCTGGCTCACATACCCACTAATGAAATAGTGATGACGGAGTCACGGCTCGCCTGGTGTCTTATTTCCCTTAAAACAGACATTGGAGTTGGGTTGCGTGGGTAGGCCCAACACAACCCATGACAATCGCCACTACAATGCAAGGAATAAATTTTCTTCAGAGAATAAGGATTTTAGCACCTGTATACAATCAAGAAAATGCCAAGCCCTAACACACAATTCGACACTGAGGGAAAACCTCAACATTTACTTTAGATTTCCAGGCTGGAAGAAAACTCCGAGACGAGAGTAGCAATTCCCGAACAAGAGTTCATGCTAAGCGTAAGCACGCTACATCTACGTTACAGCAACATGTTGTGTAGTGTAGGGTATGAAGACATTGTTTAGGTGGTTCAGTTGTCGTGTTATGTTCTAAAGTGTAGAAAGGTGTGAAAAGGTTTACATAACATTTGAAGAGTCATCAGATGCGTGGAGGTTCGAGTTGCGGAACACACAGGGCAGGTCCGAGACACGCTCTGCAATGTCGAATGGACCTTCCCGGTCGGTGACGAGAAGTACTCCTTCAGCCGGCGAATGTGGAAACTCTTACATCGAGATCCTACCTGGACAATGTAGGTCAGGTCCAAGACACGCTCTGCAATGTCGAAAGGACCTTCCCCGGTCAGTGAAGGGAAGGACTCTTTTAGCCGGCTGATGTGGAACTGGGTCCCTCTGTCGCTGAGGACCCCCAAGGTGTGGATGTACTCTTCCCATCACTCACCCTTGGGTCTACTGTCCACCGCCTTGTGGTGAAGTCCGCTGAAGTCCACTAAGGTGAGGATTTACTCTGCCCATCACTCACCCTTGTTGGGTTTACTGTCCACCACCTCGTGCTGAAGTCTGCTGAGGACCCCCAAGGTGAGGATGTCCTCTGCCCATCACTCACCCTTGGGTTTACTGTCCACCGCCTAGGCTGATGTGGAACTGGGTCCCTGTGTCGTTGAGGACCACCAAGGTGAGGATGTACTCTGTCCATCATTCGCCGTAAGCTTCCAAGAAGCTGTCTCCACTTTTCAGTCACTCACCTGTCGCATCCCCCAAGGCACCAAGATTGGACCACTTTGTTTCCTTGTGCTTATCAATGAAGACCTAAGAGAAACCTTTGCTAGCTGGAAATATGTTGAAGACTTAACCATTGGGATCAATGTGAACAACTCGGCTCCCGACTACGCCGACCTCCAGAATTTATTGAACAGTCTCCAATATTGGGTCACCAACAATCACATCACCTTCAACCATACCAAAAACATGGTTATGCACATCAACCTCACCGCCGAGGCTTGTATACATAACAAACTAAATTGGAAAACACATGCCAGTACAGTTGTCAAATCCTCCAGTTTTTGTCTCCACTTCCTTCGCCGACTTAAGTCCCTCGGAGTTCCTCCGCCCGAGCTCCTCGGTTTTTGCTCAACATTCATACTGTACAGTTACTGTGATGAATTTGGTTTTACTGCTTGTTCTTATTTAGAAGAACTAAAATTGTTTATGGATTTCATTGACACTTGCCAATTATTTCAGTACAGTATAGTACTTTGAAGCCTTTAAATGTGTAAATTTATTATTTCAGGCAAAATACTAAACTGTTTGAATGATATAATTTTATATATACTGTACTGTACTGTACTGTACTGTACTGTACTGCACTGTACTGTAATATATTTTATTTAGTCATGCTAATCTAATCCCTTTTTAATTTTGTTTGAATTGAAATGCTGTTTCAAGTTATACTGTAATAATGTTTGAAGGATATAAAATGTGTTATTTAAAATCAAAAATTGGTTGGAAAATAACCTTGATAATAAAATCTTTTATCTAAAACAGTTTTTTTACCAAACCAATAATGCTTCCATTTACCCTTACACTTGCTCTACTCTCAAACAAACTACAATACACAAATCAAACCCATGTATCAATTACACCCCTTTCTACAACGATGTAGTTCAGCTATGTTCCCTCCAGGGCTTCTAATAGGGATAATTATGAGACCCATCAATGTAGCCAAATACACCAGACATCCCTGCAATGGTGTGAAATTCATCTACAAGATTTTGTATGTTGCTTGACTCTGGAAAGTGGATGTAGTCTTTTGCCGTAAAGGTCAAAATAGTTGCAATGCTTCTGACAAACTTCAAAACTGATGGGACAGAATTCTTCAAGCAGTCTGTCATACTAATTTGGAAGTTGCCACAGCTAAAGTATATCAATGCAGTTAGGAGTTGCAGCCTTGCAGGTGTGCGGAATACTGCATCCTGCAGGATATTTTTGCTTTTCCTGTTTTGTCAAACATTGCTTAGCCTGATTATGGTAAGCAACAGGAATCCAATGATGATTATATATTACTGTGTTACATTTTAAATTCTTCAGAGAATCACTCTCCGTAACGTGCAACATACAGGTGATATCCCGTTAGCCGGAATAGTTGTTGCAGAGTTCTTCCTTGGATGAGAGACTTCCAGATAACAAGAAGACTCTCAAACCAAGAAAATCCCACACCCCTAGAATTTTTCTGGTTATTTGTAGAAGTTTCCGAGTTTAAACATTCTTTCATCCTCGGAGACCCGGGAAAAACTCAGAGTTTCAGGAAGTTTTCATAAAAATTTCCAGAAAATGTGCCTGATATTTAACCTCGGAATTTGCTCCAAGGCCTGGAATCAAATTGCTTAAGATATTTTTCGGAATTAAAAAATAAATAAAAAATTAACCAGATTTTCAACCTTGAAAATCACAGATCCGGAATTCTGGTTGATGAAGATATTATTGCACTTTAATTACGGCCTGGTGGTATTATTGTACATGGGAGGTGGGTTTCGGGGTTTTCATGGATGCTCAGTACTGTACAGTGGTGATGTCCCCCCTTTTTTGCATCACTGCATAACATTAAATAAATACCAATACATTTCTAAACAAAGAACAAAATCCAAGATTTGGAGTTTTCGGTCTACAGAGATATATTTAGTCTAAACAAACCTAACCAAACTTTACCTCAGCCTAACCTGACTTAACCTAACCTGACCTAATCTAACCTAAGCTAACTTAACCCAATTATGTTGTAATACCAGAATTTCTTGCCTCGTCCTTCTTGAACTCTTGGCATATGTGGCTCAACTCGTTCATGAAGTTCATGGATGCATTCCCTGGACAGCGTATACCCCTTGATGAACTCCTCCTCCCAGAGATAAGCACACGGATTTTGATGGTCTCTAATAACAATCCTTGGTAGCCTCACAGCATCAGCTAGCTCTGCATACCAGAATGCTATTATGCCAGCCCGAGAAAATAAAACAAAATCTATTATCTATTATCAATATATTGCGGTAACTATTGTATATTAGGTAAATTACTTTTGATAATAGTTTACAAGCGTGTTGCACAGCTGTTACAGAGAATTTTCTTAAAAAATTTGTCCAAAGTATATTTAACTTTTGTTTATTGTTGTTCCGGTGATGTAAGATTGGACTGACACGATTTAAATCGAGTGATTGAAAACATCAGTAATCAATTTTGGCTCTTTTTTCTAACCCCGAGTTCGAACATTTCATAAAAAAAAATATTTTACGTAACCTAATCTAAACTTACAAACATTGGTAGTACCTAAACACAACCGGTACAACAACAACCCAAACAGCGAAATATAGCAGGATTTTTTTTTTCCATGGTAATTATCAGCGTGGGTCACAGACGACACTTAATGTAAACTATTACCTCAGCTTTCTACCTAGTACATTTGGCTCATCTTATATCTTCCCTTTATAATATATTGGCGAGTTAGAAATGGCATTACGTCTCTCTATCACAAATAAAAGTGCGTCACTTACCGTACTTGAAGGGTAAGAGGATGATTGTAGGAATGTAATGCTTGATAAAATTGGAGAAGGGCGAAGGGGAGACGAAAAATCTTCCAAATCTCTTAAAAATACTGTATACATATTTCCGTCGGAACCGGTTATTAGGACATTTAAATATTTGTTTCCTTTATTTTATCTCATCTTAATTTACATCAATTGTATTTCAGATACTTTTTCTATTCATATATAACTAGTTTGAACATTCGGGATAAGTCTTTCGGGTGCCTACCCACTCCCGAGGATTTATCCCGAACTTTCCAAAAATATTGTCGGACTACTAAATGGTAACCCGACAAATTTTTGGTTTAAAAAAAATGAATTGCGTTTCGGAGGGCGCTTTCGGAATACTAACAGGTAACCCGAGTATTTAGAAATATGACCTTAAGTGAGTGAGGCTCTCAAGGATCACTTCAGTGTTGGCTTTATCAAATAAACCCTGAAAGTCGATGAAGAGGGAGGTTTAGCGGAGGTGTTCGCCATGTAGTGAGCGATGCAGTGAGCAGTTATCCTCCCAGGTCGAAACCCATAGAGGTTAGGGTGCAGGAGGGCTTAAATTTTCCACTGGGGGCGGTGGCGAATCATGCGTTCCATCATCTCTGAGATGCAGGTGACAAGGGAGTTTGGATGAAATTCGTCATATCTGCCTGGTTTAGGGACTGGCATGGTGGTGGCAGTCTTCCATGCATGATGCAGCTGTCCAGTATCATAAGAGACGTTAAATAGACAGAGGAGGGGATCACCAGAGGTGGAGGCAACAAGGGCATTTAACACATCATATGTAACGCCGTCATCGCCAGGGGCGGTGCACCTACCACTTGGTCGATGTTGTGGTTGCAGAACGAGGGTGAGGTCAAGTAAAGCGGGTGGTAGCGCTTTGATAGAGGCAGTCTCCTGCTACGTCTGTGAGAGTGCCTTGGCACGGGCAGCAGGTCTTGGGTGCAGAGAAAGCCAGGTGTTTGTGCCCCGGGCATGTTTAATGGTGCCCCATATATCACCTTTAGATGTAGACTGGGCAATAGAAGAAATAAAATCAAATCACTGCTTCCCCCGTGCGAGAGTAATGGCAAATTGGAGCTCTTTATTTGTACGCATCAGGGGAGGCGAGAGATTTCTTCCACTGGTTAATAGCTAGTCGGTTCCATACTCGGATAGCCTGAACATGGTGGTCCCTGTTAACATTTCACTGACTCATGGGCTGGCGGTGTTTTGGGACAAGGCATTGTTTGGACAGATCAGGGTAGATTTGGTTTGCAGTGTTGACAGTGTAGCCCTGAAACAATTCAGAAATGGTGGTGAAGAAGGCAGGTACGTTGACAGGGAGTAGGTGGAGCCTTGGCACTTGGGTGGGGCGGGTACTCCCACGTACTGTAGGGCAAGGTACAGTGGATAGGGAAATGGTCACTATGGTGGGAGTGGAGGCTCGCATATACACAGACTGTTGTGTCTTCAAGTCAGCTGATATACTGGAGTTTGGTATTATCAGGGAATGGGTCCGCTTGGGTCACACGGTTGGGTACTGCTGGGTCCGCAACCTTGGGGAGTTGTTAAGTGATGACTGTTGATGCTTGTTTGTCAAAACAATCATGTCTCCGAGGGGGAGTTGGTAGTGCATTTGGGTGTCTCCAATATGGCGGCTGCAGTGTTACCACTTGCAACTGGTGATTGTTATTTTACCACTTATATGTTTTGATGTTTTTGCTTGTACTTTTTAATGTAGTTTATACAAGCTTGCTGTATCTGTCCCTCGCAATTAACCACACTTGCGAACTGATAACTTGGTGAATTAGTGCTGTGTATTTTTTTATACATTCACTTTCGGGATAATTAATTTCCAGTCACTAGTAATGCCCTGGTCCTAAACGCTGCTACCTTTGTAGCTTGCGTGTTATCTACACATCTGTCACCCTTGTAACTCTTGTAATTTGCCTTGTATTATCAGCTTATAAGTTATAGTAGTCACATGTAACATCTGTTTTGTTCTTGGTTCAGATTGCTTGAAGTTCATACACATATTGTTTTCTTTTTAGTTAATTTATCATAGAAATAAAAGTGCACAGTGTGTTGGGCAACGATGGGCAACTCTCAAACTATGAGAGAATAAAGGAGACTATTCTGTGTGTATGGTGCCTCATATAATTATAGTCTTCTACTCCAGAAGCTAGTCACTTTGTGCTGACCCTTGGGATCAAGTGGTGTTGAGAAGACATGAGAATGTCATTTGGCACGTGAGATGGAAGTAATAACCATTTCCTCAGTGCCCAGAATCTCATTAATTTGGGTAATGTAGATTATATAATGTATATTTGTATTGTTACTGTGTATATATTTGACATAGGCTAATACAATGAGCGTGAGGAGAGTATTTTATTTCTCCGCGCATTTATGGTGGTGAGATATGACCCATGTTTTGTGAACGCTCAGTTATTCATGATTTAGTGGTAATGTCAGCGCTTGCCATTTTCAGTTATGGGGTTTTGAATCTTCATTGCAGCATAACATTTATGTAAAAGTTTTTAATTATCATAGTGAAAAAATTATGCTGCATAATTTTCATTATTACCAGGTTACTACGGAATAACATTACCAAATAATATAGCCTACGTAATGTTAATAAGGAAATGCCTGAAACTTAGCATACCACTGCGGATCGAACACACAATAATTCATATCCAGGAAATGAGCGGGAGTGTGTTTATCTTACATTAGTATTACGTGCTGTTTATGTTATTATCCGCCATAAGTCTAAAACTATATAAGTGTGTCGGATCACCCAGAGTCTTAGTGAATGGGTTTTTTTATGGATGGAATCTATGGTATGTGGACGCCGTGGCTGATGGTTTACATAAAATAAAAATAAAAATATTACAACATTTATCACCAACTATTACTGACAGCCCAATTTACTGCGTGGGATTCATACGTTACACGATTTTTCCAACGACATATAATCTCATATTTTGACAAAATAAAACATGTTACAACCTTTTGACAAATTAGTTTGCTACACTTCATGACTTAACGCTTTACGCGTTCACATTTTGAGGTGTTAGTGCAGATTGTATTTGTACACTATGAAGTATATTATGTTCTTCTCTAATTATTTCTATAAATGATCAAGTCAAAGCAGGAAAAAAAATATATTTCAATAAAGATGGAGTCAACATTTATATGAACAAGCAAACATAGATATTATTAAGAGTCTATTACTAGTTGTTGTTTACCTGTTTTTGTCTGTAACTCACCACCAGATAGGGATAGTTTCTTTGTACAATTGTGAACAAAAAGAATTCGACTAAGAAGGATTATAGACCGTGCTTGACTCATAATTAAGCAAAAAATAAATCAATTTGTGGGAAAGAAAATCTCAGACTTTTAATCGGCACCACTATGTGACGGTGCCAAGGCCCCACCTACCCCTACCATCCCATACACTACCTCCCTCCCAACCTCCCTGCCAGTCGAATTATTTTTGTTTACAGCTGTACACTTATGATGCCGAGGTAAAAATGTTGTCAGGGACGAAATTCTGTACAAATTCAAGACTTGGTATAAGTGACAGGAAATCCACAACGAGTATGAAAATAATGATATGCAATGACACTTCAGGTTAAGACCATTATGGCCTCGGAGAACCAAAAACCCAAAGGCCAGAAAGGAGTTCACCTGACTGCCGTAGAATTCGAGGTAATGCCAGAACAGTGTGTGAGAGTAACAAGGAAGAGTGACTGACGAATCTTAAGAAAAAGTGCCAGACAAAAGAAAATGACAGAACAGTGAAAACAGTGACAGGTTAAGCAAGTTGTCAAGGACTTTCAGTACGAGGCAAGGAAAGTGAGAGATAATTATAGTGTCAGATGAATGTGAAGGAGACTTTTCATGAGAATTTTCAGATAATCCAAATGACTCTAAAGATTAAAAAAAACGAATTAAGAGTTCAAGTCAGATTAAGCAATCCTAGATACACCAAAAGTAATAAAAGATTAAGTTAACAGAAGATGGATGATGTAAGCGTCACGGAAAGAACCGAAGAGTGACAGAAATTTTCAAAAGCTCATCTTGACTTGGATGGGTCCCGACAGTGCATGGGGAGATGATGATGCCGTCTCTGATTTATCACTGTACGAGGAGGCGTTAAGATGAACATAAGTCCAAGGTGGAGAAGGAAGGTAATGGGTGGAGAAGAAAGGTCAAGAATAGAGAAGGATGGCCATGGGCGAAGAAGAAAGGTCACGGATGAAGAAGTATGGCCATGAATGGAAAAAAAAGGTCATGGGTTTAGAAGGAATGTGATAAGTGGAGAAGGAAGGTGATGAACGGAGAAGGTTGGTCATGAATGGAATAAAGGTCATGAGTGGAGAAGGAAGGTCATGGATGGAAAAGGAAGGTCCTATAAATACTGAGAGCTTAATTAATACCAGCTATAGACTCATTAGTTTAGAACGCCAACAACCTAATAATAGCACACTAAATATCGATAGACAATAACCTAACCTAAACTAACCAAACCTAACCTAACCTAACCAAACCAAACCAAACTTGAAACACACAAAACTTGTCTTACAGAGCACATCAGTGTCTATGTACACAACAAACACATCACACAACAACACAGCCAATATAGCAAATCATACATCCACACACACACACACACACACACACACACACACACACACACACTCACACACACACTTGACCACCGACCACCGACTGGTCAAGACGGGTCAGACGCACCTGGCGCTGCTCAGCAGTAGCCACGTCAACTGTTATGTTGGCCCATACCAACTCCCTCCCCTGAACCCTCCTCCCCACCGGAATATCAACAAGTTCTCGCCAGAAGTTACTATTTCATTTGGGAAAGTGTCACGTGCCTGTGGCGCTCAGGAACTCGCATAGCGTGAGGCATATGTTCACGCCTACATTTCACACAAGCTATTAACTTGTTAATTGTACTTATTATATTATTATTGTTCTTAGTACCTTAGGTTAATTGTATAATTATGTATGTTATTAATATGCATCATTGTCTTACTCTGTTAAGTCAAATCAAGAGTAGTATTAATTAATTATATAAAATATCTAGCAAATGTCCTGGATCACGTGATATGAGACGCCCTCCTCCACAGCGTGGGCACGCTTCCCCAGTAGCGAAAAACCGTGGCATATGGTAGACGTGTCCATTCGTTCTCTAGCTTTGACCCTTGTCTAGTGCCTTGTCCAGTCTTCTGCAATGCCCTAGGGGTATCAGGTATTAGTGACACGTTTAGTTAGGCCTAGGAAGGGATCCTGGTGGTAAGGAATCTCCTGTTTGGTAGGAAATAACTATTTTGTAGGGATTGTTGTATATATATATTGTATGTTTGTGTAATATAGTTATGTTAAGTAGTATTCGTTTGGTCTAACTCCTTACGGTATATTTTCACGTTTCGGGCATCACTCTTATTTTAATATACAATTACTTATTCCCTTAAATTCTTGTTTGCTATAGACAGTACTCCCTTTAGAACATAAATTGAATTAATTAATTATCTTCCCTTTTGTGATTCACTTATTTCAACTGTTCTTACTTATTCAAGTACATTTAGTTGAGTAGGTTTTTGTGGGGATAATTATTGCCGTGTTCCCTATTTGTTCCTTTATTTGTTAATAACTTGGGGTAGGTTTCACTCCCCAGGTATAAAGGGTAGTGGGATCGCGATAAAAGGAATGGAACCAGTGTTGAATAGTGGTGAACAGTGCTTAAGTCAGTGAAAAACAACTCAGCAGTTGAGTCTTACCCAAGCTAACCTTCACACAGTGAGGTCCCAGGTACCCAGTGATAATTCCCCTGAGACTCCACGATAGAGAAGCCTGGGACCACACCTCACCCACTTGAGTGAGTGAAGTCCTGTGACAACTGACCACGTGGTGTCCCCATGATGCTACGACACCACGTAGGGAATGAGTTGCAACAGCATCATGTGACTTTCCTCATAACACCATCTGTGAGGGAATTACTACACCACGTGATGCCCCTCATAACACCATCTGTGAGGGAATTACTATGCCTTGTGATGCCCCTCATAACACCATCTGTGAGGGAATTGAAGGTTCCAAGTGTTCCCTGAAGAAGGCAGTGATGGGTAGGGAAACACCGGGTAACACTGAAGTCCATTTATTAACGTGTAGGAGAAATACAAGTGGTGACTAGCGTGTGCCATGCACGGCCCACGGAGTCAGACTGAGACTGCCTTGCCATATGACAGCCTCGGGGCAATGTTGCCACATAACACGTGCAGTGTTGCCACGTAATTACATATATAAATGCTACTCGGCACAGTAGCTTAGATACATAACCTACATCTCCCTCCCCCCTGAATCGGCTGCTTGTCCAATTAACCAGTCCGTTCACACTTATTTATATTTGGGTTTTAAGTAACGAAACCCAAACGGTAGTTCCTTTGTTTTATTATAAAAGGTTGTAGATATAATTCCTGAGTGTATATCAACCGTAAGTCTCACTGTCTAGGAGTGAATGAGAAAGGGACGGCGTTTATGTATGATAAACGTTAGGTCACGTCCTTACGATATGAGTTGAGGTGAGCTACTGAAGCTTAGGGGCATCGCAGTGCGTGCTTACAGAAATGCTGAGCTATGGGTCTCGTCCTCTTGGGTAAGTTGCCCGCTCACGTGTCAATCTCATGTCTTACTCATAGACAGTGGAAAGTTACAGGGTGGTGAATCTGAATATAATATCAGATGTATTGACCCATTTATATAATACGTTCTGTTGATGAGACAGGGGCCTATTACACCCCCTCACGCTCATAGTCTTTGTCTTGAGCGGACCTCTTAGTCCTAAGTCGCTCCGAGCGTCGAGGTGCACTGTGGGGCGGATCCTCGTGAGGTGTAGGGGACTCGTCCTCGGTCAGGGGGCCAGCAGCAGGGGGTGGGACTGGCCGGAGGAAGCGGCGGTTCCTCCACCAGACACGGCCGCTCGGCATCCTGACCTTGTAGTCCCGCGACCGGCCGACGCCCATTACTATGCCCACTTTGTCCCAACGTGTCGTCGTCGGGTCCTGGACGCGGACACGGGCACCAATCTCCAGCGGCTGAAGCGGGCGGGCACGGTCGTCATACCGAGCCTTGGCGTCCTGGGCAAATGTAGCGGCGCGGCGGTCGCAGCTCTCGGCTCTGGTCTGCCACTCCTTCGCGAAGGCCTTGGCGTGTGCAGGAACGCAAGAGCGGAGAGGGGGACCATACAGGATCTGGGCAGGGGAGCGTCCTGTGTGGGTGGGAGTGGACGCGGGTTCTGGGCAGCTCTGTGCGGCAGCGCCAGGCGCATCGCTCATTGATTCACGCACCCTGCTGGCAGTGTACGGAGCAGCTGGGATCTGCTCGGGAAAGTCTCTGGGCACCACGCCTAAGGCGTTGCAGTGCTCCCACGACAACAAGGGTGTAGCAATAGTAGGCTGCACGTCGATCCATCGGTGACACGACCTGTCGCCGTAAGTGATCTCCACTTGAAAGGACCCCACAGCGTCCGGCATCTGGGAACCGTCCGCATTGTAGTACTACAGCTGCGGCGGTGGTCCCAGGCCGCGTTTGGTGAGGCCCAGTTTCTGGAGGTGCTTCAGGCCTATCACCGTAGTATCAGCGCCGGTGTCCGGTATCACCTCGATGTGACCCGACACATCACCATGTGTGACGGCGACGCGGATGGTAGGGGAAGGGGTAGCCCTGGAGCGTGTGGTCGAGTCCACCCTTCTGATGTGACAAAGCTGCTGCTTGGGGCTGTTTGGGCCATCTGAAGGGGGCTGCGTGCGAACCACCCCGAGGGAAGTGCGCTGCTTTCCTCCTCGTCTCGGGCTTTTGGGCTTGGGTTGGCGGCAGCACTTGTCGTAATGTCCATAGCGACTGCAGGCCTGACACTTGTGGCCTCATGCAGGGCACCTGTCTGTGTTAGACCAGTGGCCCTTACGGTCACATCCACGACACAGTGCGTCGGCGGCCGGGCATGTCTTGGGGCCATGCTGCTTTCCACAGCTGCCACAGGAAGCACTAGGCGGAGGCGTGGAAGAACGAGCAGCAGCCTTCACGTTGTTGGCCGCCTTCTTACCCTTCTTGTACTGTGAGATAGCTCTCACAGCAGGTGGGGCCCGTAAGGCAGAGGTAGCTGACTTTGTGGCCTCGTATGACCGACATTCAGTCACTACCACCTGGAGTGTGAAGGAAGCGTCCAGGGGGATGAGTCGCTGCACCAACTCTTCTTGCCTGACACCTGTCAAGATCCCGTGCTTGATCCAGGCTTCCTCACATTCCTGGCTGGCGCGCCTTGCAGACGTCGATCTACTCAGACAAACTCTTTAAACGTACAAAAAAGTCGTCAGAGGGTTCATTCTTCGCCTGCTTGCAGCTGGTGAAGGCGCGGCGACGCAAAGCCTCGTTACTCCGACCTTCAACATGCTCCTGTAAAAGGTCGAGCTCATCCGTCACTGAAGACGTAGAATCGGGAGGCACTTGCAACGTGTGCTCCCAAACTCTCTGGGTCTCCAGCGACAAACACATCCGCAATTGGATGAGCTGTTTGTTTGGAGGCATGCTATCAAGGTCCACCATCGTGGAGTAATCTGTCCAACGCCGCCTCCACTCACGAAAAAGCTGAAACGTGAAGTCTTGTGAGAGGGCGGGTGGGGGTTGAACAGATTCTTTGGGAGCTGTTGGAGTAGCAAGAGTACCTGGAGGATGCTGGTGTGGTGGAGGAGGGAGGGTACTGGCGCCTTGGTGCGCGAAACCTGCGAGTGAGGGAGGGTGGGTTAGCGCCAGGGTCGCCAATAGTGCATCAAAACGCGACTTTTCCTCCTCTCTTCGCGTCTCCTCCCTCTGAAGTTCCATCTCTCTGCTTCGCTCGTCCCTGTAATCCATCCACCTCAGAATTATGGCAATATCCGTCGCTGGAGGTGGAGGATGAGAGTCTGCGCCCGGTGGAGGGGATGGTGGTGAGGAGTCGTGTCTCCCATCTTGACGTTGTCCCTTCTTACCGCCCATCTTAGTATGCTTGAACTGCGCTATTTAGTATATAAAGTGGCGCCTCATCAGCTCGAACCACATATATATGACATAAACAGCGCAGAAATAATGCATAGAGTCCAATGTTCTGTCCATGAGTGCGTGTGTGTGTGTGTGAGTGTGTCTCAGAGAGCAGAGCATGGTGGCTCGCGGAGGCAAGACCGTCAGTGTCTCCCCGGATGTCACACGAGAAGGGCGTACGCCTGCGTCCTCCGTGGGCACCACAAAAAAGAGGCCAATGCTCAACTCTCAGCTCTAGACACACTAATACACTGACACTAACACTGCCACCGTCACTAAAACGCACTGTGACGGAGCAACACTGCACGTCGTGGCGAAACACAACACAACACACTTAGAGTCGACGTGCACGTCGCCGGCAGTCGCACATCGCCGGCTAACTGTCCATTCTTCACACACTTGTAAGTCCACAGATCCTACTCACTGCGCCATGAAGGTTCCAAGTGTTCCCTGAAGAAGGCAGTGATGGGTAGGGAAACACCGGGTAACACTGAAGTCCATTTATTAACGTGTAGGAGAAATACAAGTGGTGACTAGCGTGTGCCATGCACGGCCCACGGAGTCAGACTGAGACTGCCTTGCCATATGGCAGCCTCGGGGCAATGTTGCCACATAACACGTGCAGTGTTGCCACGTAATTACATATATAAATGCTACTCGGCACAGTAGCTTAGATACATAACCTACAGGAATTACTACACTACATCAGGCCCCTCATACACCATCTGTGAGGGAATTACTACACCACATCAGGCCCCTCATAACACCATCTGTGAGGAAATTACTACATCATCAGGCCCCTCATACACCATCTGTGAGGTAACTACTACATCATCAGGCCCCTCGTAACACCATCTGTGAGGGAATTACTACACCCAGTACACCACGTCAAGCCCCTCATAACACCACCTGTGAGGAAACTAGTTCTCCACGTGATGCCCCTCATAACGCCATCTGTGAGGGAGTTACTAAACTACGTGTCTGCTGTTCAACACCTCAGCTCACATGATCTACTTGTGTAACCATTAATCTGTATATTCAATGTATGTTCCTTCACCTTTCTCTAATGAAGGCTTTTGTTAAACCACCAATGTATGTAATAAGTCATTTATGTCCAATGTATATTTTCAGCATTCGGGCTGCAAACTTTTTCAATAAACCGTTTATTATTATTATTATTATTATTATTATTATTATTATTATCATTATTACACACACACGTTATTTTCCGTGTCCGTTTCTCGACAGTTAACTCCCTGAAGCTGAAGTGGTACCAGTGTTTGCATCGCTTACCATTGTTTCAGGCAAAAAATCTGTGTAAGTCTATAATCCTCTAGAATTTATAATTCATAAACATATACCAAAACAGTACTACACAAGGATATATGAATGTCCAATTTTCGGCAGGTACGCGATCAGCTGACATTAATAAACAAATCCTCTTCGGAGACGGTTTAATGAATTTGTACTGTTGGCAAACCGGGGAGTGTCGATGGTGACTGTGAAATAAAAACCGGTATACTTTTATACTTTTGGTGATTTCTCGATATGTATAAGTGTTAGAACGCAAACTGATGAAGAATAATTTGTGAAACATTATTATACTATAAAGAGGATTAGTAAGAAGCATATAAAGTGTTTAATGGTAAAGGTGAAACAAGGTTAGAGAAACCGGTATAAAGGCAAAAGAGAGACAGAGAGTGACAAAAGGGATATATCGTAAGCAAAGAAGAGAATAGAGATCAACAGATATGGAGTTACCTCTGGACTTACTAAAAAGTAAGAAGACAAGTGTACTGAAGACATAAAGACTGTGTCGAATATTCGCCTGTATCCTCTGAAATATGATATACAAAAATGCGCATATAACACACAAGATCGATACCTCTATCAGATGCTTCTAACACACAGTGTCGTGTGTGTGTGTGTGTGTGTGTGTGCAGGGTGGTAGTAAATAGTGCAGGCACTGCTTGCTCCCTTTCGCTTTCAGCTACCACCGCTGGCAAGCCCTCATGGTGAACAAGGAAGCAGAATTGTGTAAGTCTAAACCTACTCCTACATTGCCTCTTTCACCATATATATTCCTGCTGTGCCTCCTCGTGACAACAACTGGAAAGACAAAAGAACAAATGCCAGTATTCTCGCTGACACCAATTGTAGGAGCATCAAGGAACAACTACGTTGAACTAGCCATGTAACGCGCATGGACGACAGTAGACTGCCAAACTAGCTACTTTATAGTCACCTAACGAATAGTAAATGTAATGCTGGAGGGCAACGGAAAAGGTATAAGGATAGTCTTAAGACACACCTGAAAAAGTGCCAAATCAACCCCCTCACCTGGGAGACAATCACTCCACACTGTAACGCTTGGAGGAATACCACACAAGAAGGTGTCAATATTTTCGCACTGGCCTGACTGCATACCGAGGCAGACAAACGCCAGCGCCGGAAAGATGCTGCCGCCGTCCCTCCTGCACAAGATGTAGCCCTCCACACCTACAACATCTGTGGACACCCCTCCCAATCCTGTATCGGCCTCTCGAATCACCTCAGAGCTCACAGACGAAGGTGACAACCTTAATAACCCATATTATTGTATGATAGCCGGATGACAGTCATACCCGATTTCGAGTGACATAAAGTAGTAGTAGTATTAGTGTGTGCATGCGCTCTTATTCCCAAGCACAACAGCGACGAGGAGATCCAGGCTTGGATCCATCTTGTAACTGCTTCCTTTAGTCGTCTGCACGCCAGTGTTCAACAATAACAACCTCAAAGTTCCAACCAAACTTGGTTTACCAAGCTGTCTATATTTCCACCATCTTATTTGGGTCTGATGCGTGGATTACATACCAAAGGATATCAGATCTCTCGAGGCCTTCCATATCCGTTGTTTGTAGCACATTCTTGGTCTGAAATGGCAGGACAAAGTCCCACATACTGACATCTTCTTGCGCGCCAACATCACCAGCAGAGAGACATTTCTGGCGAAACAACAGTTGCAATGGACGGGACATGTCATCCGCATGCCAGAGCACCGACTCCCTCGCCAGATCCTCTACGAACAACTGCCCGAGGCAAGCCGCAACCCTGGAGGACAATTCAAAAGGTACAAAGAGCAATTCAGAATGACGCTAAAAAAATGTAACATTCCACCAAAGGATCTTGAAAATATTGCATCCAGTAGTATTCTACGGCGCTCCACCTGTACCCAAGGCGTCAAGCATCGCGAGAAAGAGCGTAATAGGGCCAGATGTGCCTATAAGGAAAGGAGACCCAATTGCACTCCCAGAGACCACCCACCCAACCCGGAGCTCTCTTGCCCAATGTGTCATAGTAGACCATATTTTCAAACACTCGGAGCAAACAGCCCGAAGGGCACTCCCGAATGTCAGGTTGCTATTTAGTAACACGAACGCCGCAACTGTTTACATCCAAATATATGTAAACAGACCGGGTCGATCTGCGCGCCAAATTTTAATCAGAAACATGAGTTGTGGAGATAAAAGTTCGTCTTCAAGGGAGAAGGCAGACATCACCAACAATTATGCCAGAGTCTGCACCAGCAGAAACACTTGGATCAACTGATCCAACATCAGGATCACCCGTGCCACAAGGGGAAGAAAGGGAAGCAAGTAAACAAGACGAATAAATACTTTAATGCCATTATTAAGAACAGTACACAAGAACTGAATAGTGCTGTATTGGAGGCTTTAAAGGCCTCCACAGATATGTACAATACATTATCACCCCAATCTGTGCGTAATGTATTTTGAGTAAGCATTAGAGTTGTTGACTGGTGACATATGTCAAGAGAGCAGCTCGAATTCCACCTGTCCTTGGGCATTTAGTTAAATTATGGAGACATTGCCATCAGTGTCATAATAGATAATGTAAAAACTGTTATTTTTCTACCTCTCTCTGTTTACTGTTTTTTTGCACTTAATGGAGAATATGATTGTTTTTTTCCATGTTCTAACATTTGTTATGAATTTTTGTTCCTTTACTTCTTGTGAAATCAAATAGATTCAACATATTTGTTCTAGAATTTCATATACAATATACTGTGATTATTGTATACTCATACTTATTGGAAATTTTAATCATTCTTTTATTTCACCTTTCCTTTGTACTTTAATTACAATTTCAATACAGGTACAGTACAGTACTTCTAAAATATTTCAAGAATGATTGATATAACTGTATTTGCAATTTTAATCTAAGTATGATTACTATTAATTTATATACAGGACTGTACAGGTACTGAGATAAATTGGGCTTTACTGCTTGTTCTTATTTAGAGGAACTAAATTTTTATATAATTTCTCAGACACTTGCAAACTATTTCAGTATAGTACTTTGGAGCCTTTAAAAATGTGTAAATTTATTATTTCAAGCAAAATACTAAAATATTTGAATGATATAATTTTACATATACTGTACTGCACTGTACTGTGATATATTTTTCTTTAGTCATGCCAGTGTAATCCCTTTTTAATTTTGTTATAATTTAAATACTGTTTCAAGTTGCACTGTGATAATGTTTGGAGGAAATAAAATGTGTTATTTAAAGCCAAAAAATTTATTGGAAAATAACCTTGATAAAATCTTTTATCTAATACAATTTTTTTACCAAACCATTAATGCTTCTATTTACCCTTACACTTGCTCTACTTTCAAACAAACTACAGTATACAAATCAAACCCATGTATCAATTACACCACTTTCTACATCGATGTAGGTCAGCCAAATACACCAGACATCCCTGCAATGGTGTGAAATTCATCTACAAGATTTTGTATGTTGCTTGACTCTGGAAAGTGGATGTAATTTTTTGCCATAAGGGTCAAAATAGTTGCCAACCAACTCCCCTCACCTGGGGAGACAATCAATTCAATAATTGTAAATGCTTGGAGGAATACCACACAAGAAGGTGTCAATATTTTCGTACTGGCCTGACTGCATACTGAGGAGATAAACGCCATGCCGGAAAGATGCTGCCGCCGTCCCTCCTGCACAAGATGTAGCCCTCCACACCTACAACATCTGTGTGGACACCCCCTCCCAACTCTGTATCGGCCTTCCTCAACTACCTCAGAGCTCGCTAGACGAAGGTGACAACCTTAATAACCCATATTATTGTATGATAGCTGGATGACAGTCATACCCGATTTCGAGTGACATAAGTAGTAGTAGTATTATGTGCATGCGCCTTATTCCTAAGCAACAGCGACGAGAGATCCGGTGCTTGATCCATCTTGTAACCGCTTCCTTTAGTCGTCTGCACGCCACAGTGTTCAACAACAACAACCAAAGTTCCAACCAAACTGGTTTAATGCCGTTGCCCAGCTTCCACCATCTTATTTGGGTTCGATGCGTGATTACATACCAAAGCGATACCAGATCCCCGAGGCCTTCCATATCCGTTTGTTTGTAGCATATTCTGTCTGAAATGGCAGGACAAAGTCCTGCGATACTGAAGAGTCTTTCATGCTACCAACATCAGCAGAGAAGGCTTTTCATAAACAACAGTTGCAATGGACGGGACATGTCATCCGCATGCCAGAAAGCACCGACCCCTCGCCAGTCCTCTACGAACAACTGCCCGAGGTAAGCCGCAAACCCTAGAGGACAATTCAAAGGTACAAAGAGCAATCTAGAACGACGCTAAAACAGCAACATCTACACACACAAAGATCTTAAAATATTGCATCCAGTAGTTCTACGGCGCCCACCTGTACCCAAGGCGTCACATCGCGTATAAAGAGCGTAATAGGCCAGATGTGCTCTATATGAAAGGAGACTCAATTGGCACTCCAGAGACCACCCACCCAACCCGGAGCTCTTTGCCCAATGTGTCATAGAGAGACTATATTTTCAAACACTTCGGAGCAAGTTTGTTTGAAGGGCACTCCCGGAATGTCAGTTGCTATTAGTAACACGAACGCCGCAACTGTTTATGGATCCAATAGATATGTCAAGAGAGCAGCTCGAATTCCACCTGTCCTTGGGCATTTAGTTAAATTATGGAGACATTGCCATCAGTGTCATAATAGATAATGTAAAAACTGTTATTTTTCTACCTCTCTCTGTTTACTGTTTTTTTGCACTTAATGGAGAATATGATTGTTTTTTTCCATGTTCTAACATTTGTTATGAATTTTTGTTCCTTTACTTCTTGTGAAATCAAATAGATTCAACATATTTGTTCTAGAATTTCATATACAATATACTGTGATTATTGTATACTCATACTTACTTCTAAAATATTTCAAGAATGATTGATATAACTGTATTTGCAATTTTAATCTAAGTATGATTACTATTAATTTATATACAGGACTGTACAGGTACTGAGATAAATTGGGCTTTACTGCTTGTTCTTATTTAGAGGAACTAAATTTTTATATAATTTCTCAGACACTTGCAAACTATTTCAGTATAGTACTTTGGAGCCTTTAAAAATGTGTAAATTTATTATTTCAAGCAAAATACTAAAATATTTGAATGATATAATTTTACATATACTGTACTGCACTGTACTGTGATATATTTTTCTTTAGTCATGCCAGTGTAATCCCTTTTTAATTTTGTTATAATTTAAATACTGTTTCAAGTTGCACTGTGATAATGTTTGGAGGAAATAAAATGTGTTATTTAAAGCCAAAAAATTTATTGGAAAATAACCTTGATAAAATCTTTTATCTAATACAATTTTTTTACCAAACCATTAATGCTTCTATTTACCCTTACACTTGCTCTACTTTCAAACAAACTACAGTATACAAATCAAACCCATGTATCAATTACACCACTTTCTACATCGATGTAGGTCAGCCAAATACACCAGACATCCCTGCAATGGTGTGAAATTCATCTACAAGATTTTGTATGTTGCTTGACTCTGGAAAGTGGATGTAATTTTTTGCCATAAGGGTCAAAATAGTTGCAAAGCTTCTGACAAACTTCCAAACTGATGAGACAGAAATCTTCCAGCAGTCTGCCATACTAATTTGGAAGCTGCCACAGCTAAAGTATATCAATGAAGTTATGAGTTGCAGGTGTGAGGAATACTGCATCCTGTAGGATAGAATTTGTTTTTTTATTTACTGTTTTGTCTAACATTGCTTATCCTGATTATAGTAAACAACAGGGCTCCTATAATGATATATATTACTGTGTTACATTTTAAGTTCTTCAGAGAATCACCCTCCATAAAGTACAACATGCAGGTGATATCCCCATTAGCCGGAATAATTGGTGTAGAGCTCTTCCTGGGATGAGAGACTTCCAGATAACAAGACTCTCAAACCATGAAAAATCCCACATCCCTAAAATTTTTCGGTTACATGTAAAAGTTTCCGTGTTTAAACATTCTTTTATCCTCGGGGACCCGGGAAAAAACTTGGAGAGTTTAAGGAAATTTTATTAAAAATTTCCAGAAAATGTTCCTGATATTTAACCTCGGAATTTGCTCCAAGGACTGGAATAAAACTGTTTTAAGAGATTTTTCGGAATTTTCTACAAAAAAATTAACCCGATTTTCAACCTTGAAAACTCGTTCACAGACCCAAAATGTTGAAAATTTTCCCGGAAAAACTCCCAGCCAATTTCAATTTGGAGTACGTATTCACGAATTCTGGGTAATGAAAATAATACAGCACTGTAATTATGGCCTGGTGGTATTATTGTACATGGGAGGTGGGCTTAGGGGTTTTTGCATCACTGAATAACATTGAATAAATACCCAATACACTTCTAAACTAAGACCAAAATCCAAGATTTAAAGTTTCGGTCTATAAATATATATTTAGTCTAACCTAACCTAACCTGACCTAATATTAACCTAAGATAATTTAACCCAATTATCTTGTAGACTGCACATTATAGAAATACCAGAATTTCTTGCCTCGTCCTTCTTGAACTCTTGGCATATGTGGCTCAACTCGTTCAAAAAGTTCATGGATTCATTCCCTGGACGGCCTACACCTCTTGATAAACCCCTCCTCAGAGAGATAAGCAAAAGGATTTTGATGGTCTCTAATAACAATCCTCACAACATCAGTTAGCTCTGCATACCAGAATGCGATATTGCCAGCCTGAAAAAATAATACAAAATCTAATATCTATTATATATATATATATATATATATATATATATATATATATATATATATATATATATATATATATATATATATATATATATATATATTGTGGTAACTATTGTATATTAGGTAAATTACGTTTGATAATAATTTACAAGCGTGTTGCATAGCTATTACAGAGAATTTCCTTAAGAAATTTGTCCATAGTATATTCAACTTTTGTTTATTGTTGTTCCAGTGATGCATGATAGGACTGACATGATTTAAATCGAGTAATTGTAAACATCATTAATCAATTTTGGTACTTCCTTCTAATCCTGAGTTCGAACCTTTCCTCAAAAAAAAGATATTTTACGTAACCTAAACACAACTGGAACAACAACAACCCAAACAATGAAATACAACAGGAGAATTTTTTTTCCATGGTAACTATTGTTGTAAACTATTACCTCAGCAATCTACCTAGTACATTTGGTTTATCTTATATCTTTCCTATATAACATATTGGCGAATTGGAAATGGCATTACAACTATTTATCACAAACAAAAGTGCGTTAAAACCGGTTATTAGGGCATTTAAGTATTTGTTTTCTTTATTATCTCATCATAATTTACATATATTATATTTCAGACACTTTTTCTATTCATATATAACTAGTTTGAACATTCGGGATAAGTCTTTCGGGTGCCTACACACACCCGAGGACTTATCCCGAACTTTCCAATAATATTGTCGGACTACTAAATGGTAACCCGAACAAATTAAAAAAAAATATATTAATTACGGCTTAGAGAGCGTTTTCGGGATACTTATAAGTAACCCTAATGTTTAAAATTATGACTGAATGTCTGCGGGTCAAGGATTGGACTCCAGAGCCACCTCCAGTCGCACATATTAATTCGAACATAAAAGTGCTCGCGAACTCCGGCCTCACAGCTGCTCATCCGACATTTACTGTAATTTATAGCCGTTGTTAATAACCGACGGTGTGGGATATTAGTTATTATCCTGTAACTTAGGTCGGCCGTCCTTCATCAGCTGACAACACCCATTTTCCTAATTCTGTGTTTTACCAAACCTGCCGTGAGCTGTCATAGTATTCACTATAACGGAGGCCATGGAAGTATTCTATCGTCTCGTAGACAAAGAAAATGAGGAGTATCTCGAAAAATCTATCAAGATATAGTAAAAAAAAATATTTCCCGTTAAAACAGAGAACGGTATTTTGAATAAGGAAGAATGTCGTCAGTCTGTTTGTTTTTTTTACATCATGAAGTGTTGTTAAGTTACTGCCTCATATCCTAAAATATTATTTGAAAACTTTTAACTTTCTAAATTATTGCCAGTGTATTCTCTCAGGTACTGAAGTCTCTTCAGCCTGTTATATCAATTAGTGAAGTCCTGTTAGTCTAATTTTTCACAGTTTATAATTCAAGAGGTCACTCTAGACTTTGGCACCAGCAATCAGTGGTAAACCCAGACTGCCTCATGATGCAGATGAGAGATATGAGTAATCTTGCCAGGTTGGCAGTGACTGCCGGACACCATCGGCTTAATACTTCTCAAACTCATTAAACAACTATTAGAAACTTTTGACGTTTACCTCGCGGCCAAAATCGCTGCCGCTGACAGTGCCACTTGATGAGTCGTGACATGGCAGTGTCATCTTGGTGAGCCGTAAAATGACAGTGCCATCTTGGTGAGCCGTGACACAACAGTACCCTCTTGATGAGCTTTGACATCAGCTGTCACCACCATTAGCGTCTTCCTCCATTAACTTTATACATATGAATATACAGTATTTTTGTCCCGGCGAATAATTCACTGGCTATTAGGGTGTGTCAATTTTGTCAACATGTTAAAAATCAAATTTGGTAGTCAAAATATTGTGCCTCTTTATGTCTAAACTTGAGATTAGCAAACAAAAATGAATTGAAATAACACTCACCTACATCAATTATACCTTAAAGTTTCAAATATCAGTATTTCAACAAATTAATGAGACTTGATTAGAATTATTCACTTGATATTAACTAATCTCATGTAAGCATATGGATTATGGAGTATTTTATGGTTCTATAGCTTGTGTACAATATGCATGTCAGAACATGAACATGAACAGGCTCTCCGTGTGGGACAGTTTAATTCTTGTTTTGACTTGTACCAAGCGTGAGGATAAGGCGCCCGGCTCACTCTCCTTCTAGATATCATAGACGGTGGTTTGCTCTCATTGCACTTGCACCTACTCTACCAGACGAATTCTACATTTTAATTATTGTAAGTAGGGCATATTGATTGTCGCAGTTACTTATATCATTGTATAAAACATTATGTTCTAAGAAATTATTATGTTATTTCTGTTACAGCATTTTTGATAAACAAATTGATATTTTTTGAAACAACAATTGAATTATGAAACATTGAAATATTTTTCTATTTGTCAGATAGTGTGAAGATGTCAAAATTGAAGACAAGAAGTCAGTTGTCAACCCACTTGAGCCTGCTAGTTGGTAAAGGGAAGGAGCTTCCTGTATCAGAACTTCCAACAGTGAGAGACATGCTAAGATTAGGGTTACTCCTTCGAGAAAAAAATGCAAAGGACAGAAGGAACTATACAGATAAAGAACTCATAAATGACATGATAGTCCCTCTTCTGCATCAATGGACAAAAGCTAATGCACTATTCAAACCACCTGTGATTAATCAGTGTCGAACTATTGAGCTAAAACTAACGAAATTATGGCACAAAGCAGTTGAAACATCACTTGGTAAAGGAAACTTGGCCAGGAAAAATGAATTTCTGCACACACTTGATACTCTGTTTGACATTTTGACCTGCAAGTGCTCCATACAATTATGTTCTGAATCCAACTGTTCTCACTCAGGTAAGAGAGAAAATAATTCCCACATTGATTGTGGTTGTCCTCGTGAAAAGAAGATCCCTGTTTTAGAGCTTGAATTTATAAAGGCACAGAGGACAAAGGCAGAAGGCCAAGGAAGTATGCAAATGGGTTCAATAGATTATTCAGAAACAAAGAAGCAGATTGCTAATGCCAAGAAGAGAGAACAAATCCGAGAGAGGGAACAAAAGAAGAAAATGAAGAGTGAAGAAGCCATCCAAAGAGAGGAAGAGCTGTGTCAAGATGTTTATCACTTCTTTGATAGTTCTTCTGATGAACAGGAAGCAACATCAGATGATAGTTCCAAAGAGCCATCTGAACCTTTACCAAAGAAAATGAAATACAACACAAGAAATATTTCAAACATTGCTTTAGCTAGTATTCGCCACCATGCTGGACTTCGTGAGGCTGCAGAAATTGCAACTGCCGCTTGGATAGATGCAGGCCTCATCAGCCGAGAGGATGTATCTTTGGTGATAGATCATAATAAAATTAGAAGAGCACAAGAAAAAATAATGAAGGAAATATCTGATCAGCATGAAAAAGATTTAAGCGAGGGAGGGCTCTCCTGTCTTTTGTTTGATGGAAGAATAGATGACACAAAAGTTTTGCTAGAAGTAGAGGGAGTGAACAGAAAGTTTCCAGGTCTCATCAAAGAAGAACACTACTCTGTCTGTTCTGAGCCTGGTGGTCGGTTTTTGTTTCACTTTGCTCCCGAAACTGAAGTAGAAGGGAAGAAACATGCAGAGGTCATTGCTGATCATATTTTATGTTGGGTTCAGGAGAGAGGACTTGGCAGTTCACTGCAGGCTGTTGGTGGAGATTCAACTGCAGTGAACACCGGATGGCAGGGGGGTGTAATGACGCATTTAGAGAAAAAACTAGGAAGAAGACTTGTTTGGATTGTATGTGATTTACATACAGGCGAGCTACCTCTTCGTCATCTCATCCAGGAACTTGATGGTCCTACAAAGAGCAACAACAAGTGGTCAGGTCCCCTTGGCATCATGCTGGATGAAGCAACACAACTAGAAATAAATACAACCTTTCCAAAGGTCGAAGTTGGCCCTCCCCTTCCGGCGTTGTCTGAAGGAGTCATCAAAGATCTCAGCACAGATCAATCCTATGCTTATCGTATTGCCCAAGCAATAAGATCAGGAGAAGTGCCTCAGTCATTGGCTCTCTTGGAGATTGGACCTGTCAGTCACAGCCGTTGGTTAACTACAGCTCTTCGTTTCTGCAGGATTTGGATTTCCAAACACGAATTGAAGGGCAAAGTGCTGAAGAATTTGAGGTTAATTGTTGAATTTATTATTGGAGTTTATCTTCCCCAGTGGTTTAGTGTGAAACTTAATCCTATGTGGGTGGATGGGCCCAATCACCTTTTGTTTCAATTGCAGCTAGTAAGAACACAGAGGAAGGTAGTGAGGGACATCGTGTTACCTGTGGCAAGAAGGTCCGCTTGGTATGCTCGATCAGAAGCAGTTTTGCAAGCAATGCTTTGCAGTCAATGTACCAATCTCCGAACCGAGGCTGTAGAAGTCATTCTAAAGATTAGAGGAACGCTAATAGATGACGACCAGTTGGGAGACTGTTCGTTTCATTCAAGAAAAGTTCCCCCAATAAACGTCAATGCCACCAAATTGTCAGAATTGGTTGACTTGAGTTTGGAAGTCTTAGAGCCACCATTGACAACAAGTCTAACTAGCCAAGAATTGAGAAACCTTAAAGAGACTCCAATGCAGGTGCCGAAGTGGCCTTCCCACACTCAAAGTGTGGAGAGATGTGTGAAAATGGTCACAGAAGCAGCGGGCCATGTTTACAGCCACGAGAGGCGAGAAGGTTACATCAAAGCACAAATAGCAAGCAGACTACTGATGACAAGAAACCAAAGCAAAGAGAGTATGAAGGCATTGGTTACTTTCAAATAGACTACGGATAATAAAATATAATAATTTGAAACTTGAAACAGTAACATGTGTGCAAACGCTGGTTATGTTATAAATTCACAAATATGTACATTTAAAAATCCATTTGATGTAGGTAGGACTTATTATAAAAAAAAATTTATGCCAGAATATTGTTTTGCATGCTTAAAGACTACAATAAATTGCTACCAAATTACTCGATTTTCAATTTAGCCAGTTCACCCCCTAAATTGACACACCCTACTGGCTATTCGTGACCAATTTTAGACTACACAGACACAATGAGGGCCACATAACACAGACACAACACAATGAGGGCCACATAGCACAGACACAGCACAAAAAGGGCCATACAACACAGAAACAACATAATGAGGGCTTCATAACACAGGTACAACACAATGAAGGCCACATGACAAAAGACAAAACACAATGAGGGCCACATAACACAGACACAACTCGCTCAAGCTACACAGTACAGAGAAAACACAGCTGATTCAAACTACACAGTTCATCACCTAACCTAACCTAACATTGTTTAAAAACCTCTACATTTCCAAGCTGTACATATATGTAAAATGCAGTTTAATTTACAAGCTGAAGGACGCTTGGCTTCAAGTTATGTCATCCAAAACATTTTACGTAAACTTGACCAATCAGATCCCGGTTACCCACACACATTCGTGTTAAATGACCTGTATTAAGGTGTTTTATATCACGACTAGGGTAATGCGGTACATAATTTTATTACCATATATTAAAGTAGGAGGTACTCTTTTTTTTCTCTACGTCAAGACGTTAATCAGTAGTGTTTCTTAACTTGGACGGGAAGATACGATGTCTCTCTGTTAAAATAGAACCATCAGCAGTAATGTTTCCTCTGGGACCACTTGAAGCCATAACATCATTATTTTCTCAACCATAACTTTCTCCTTAAGCCCCAAGAATTGCTTCTATATTTCATCGCTAGATTTCACGTCATTCGAGTTCACCTCACCAGCTAATAGTAAAATTTAAGCTTTAAATGTAAATGTAAAAGCAACAAGGAAGGTTTCTTGGTTACATTATGGAAAGAGTGAAGGAGAAATTAGTAGTTTTTCAGTGGCTGCCATTACAGTACAGTATATATAATGGCAACTATGGGAACTTATCTTAAGCAAACTAATACTAAGTGCCAGGTAGAGTTATAGGGCTATCAAAAACATTTCTTCTCACATTTTCCTGTATCCGCCATTACTACAAGCTTAAGAAGTTTCACCCTTTCCTCGACTTTTTGTGGACATCAGAGGAAATTGAACATTATATCCAGCAGACGTACAGGTAAATTGTGACAGAAGTCGTTACTTGCTTAAATTACTCCATGTAATGGAGAATATGTTACTTCAAAGCAATACACCGAAAGCATGACACCAGAGCCACCTAAAAGAGTATAGGAAAATAAAATATTAACAAATACATAGACGCTTAAATTTAGAAATAAAAGTAACCCAGCAATCGCTTACATAAAACGCTCCCTGGTGTGTTGGTGGGGTAAAATAACTGTGGCAGAAAAATGAGCCGATATTTCCTGGTGACGTTGGGAATCATTGATCAACCTGTGCTTCTCCAGGTGATTTCGAATAAAGTTTGAAATTATTGCTTCCATTAATTTGCCAACAATTGATGTTAAACTGATTGGACAGCAGTTCGAGGATGGTGATCTATCTCCCTTCTTGAAAATCGGTATTACATTCGCTATCCTCCTTGATTCTGGTACTACATCCTTAGGTTATCTAGTTTGAGCCCCTACGTTCCCCACACATAGTTACACTTCTTAGTTTTTTTTTTTGTAGCATGGTTGGCGGGCTTTGCACTGCCTGGGATGTCCAGGCAATGAGGCTATAACGCCAGTCTCGTTGGTTCAACCACGTGTGCGCCTGAACAACAAATCCCTGGGAAATCAGGGTGCAACCAGCCGGTAGATGGTCTTCAGCCTGTCTGCTCTCTGTGAGTCGCCAGCACGAGCTACCACCCGTCGCCAGCTGCCACCAGCCGCCAAGTTAACTTCACGAAAACCTGGATTAATCCACCCTTTAACCACTGTGCATATCCTTTCCCTATCAAATCTCTGCATACAGTTGAACTGAACTTACTTGAGAGTAATGTTTGAAGTAGCTCACAGGAGTCGTCACCACGTGGGGAGTTGTGTCCCGGGCACATCCTCATGGCACTGAGTCCCACTGGCGAGAGAGAGAGAGAGAGAGAGAGAGAGAGAGATGTGCCTTCTCAAAGTACACGGCGTGTATTTTCCCAGGAACAACTTAAGTTTTTTTTCTGGTTAGGTCTCAAATTCTCCCTTGACTGCATCTTTTATTTATTTTTAGGGAAAGACTAGCACTATTTTAATATTTATTCCCGTCTTTAAACAACAACACGAACGTCTCCCCACGGCTTACCAGTATAATTATTTAATTATTTGTGAAAGCGCATGACGTCCTGTTGTTCATGTCTTAATTATTTACCATAGACACAAAGTCGCATCTTCTCGATGGAAAATTTTCCCTGGTAACTTTTGTTTATATTAAAACTGGCTTGTAATGTTGTCATCAGTGTATGAATAATTTGATAAAATATACTGCTGGGCTCACGGAAACCAGTTAGTCATTTAAGCCTGCCACTGGGCACCCAGTACAGCTGACCCCACGACTCTCACGAGGCATAACATAAGAACATAAGAAAATAAGGATTCTGTAATAGGCCGGTTGGCCTGTGCATGGCAGCTCCTGTCGAGAGTTACTACCACTCTCTATCATCCATGAGTCTATCTAGCCCTTTTCAAACCTTCCCAGCGCCCCAGCACATACTTCAAAGTTACTAAACTTGTTCCACTCGTCTATCATCCGATTTGTGTCCTATCTCCCTTCTAAACCTAAACTTATCCAACTTAAACCCATTGGTATGAGTCCTATCTTGTTCGGATATTAAAAGAACTCTACCTATATTTCCTTTATTGATTCCTTTCACCCACTTAAATACTTCTATCATATCTTCCCGCACTCTTCGTCTTTCTAGGGAATGCAAGATTAGTTTATTTAATCTATCTTGATATGGAAGGTTTCTAAGTCCCGGAATCATTTTCGTCATTCTTCGCTACACCGACTAAAGTGAATTGATATCCATTCTATAATAAGGGCACCAGAACTGAACAGCATAATCGAGGTGCAGCCTGACTAGCGCAAGATATAATTGCAATATGACCTCCGCACTCTTATTACTTACACTTCTAGATATAAAACCTAATACTTTGTTTACCTTATTTCGAACATTAACACACTGTTTTCTAGGCCGTAGGTTCGGGCTGGTGGAGTGTTAAACTTGAAAGATAAGTCACATAATGTCAGGAAAGACCTCGGTAGCTCCATTCCATCCCCTGGGCATGCCAAGTAGCTATCAAGTTGTGAAGTTTGTGGGTGATTGTTGCCTCCATAGTGACCGAGTCTGACTAAGACTCACCGTGAACTGTCCTTCTAATTTGGGTGTAGTTCTGGTGAAATCACTTTTCGATTCTAATTGAGGAGTGGTTGATTTTTTCCCACAACGTAACATCTGGTGGGTGCTGGCGACGGGGAAGGGGGCGGGCAATGGTACTTAGTTGTCTAAGCAGAATTTTAAATTCACTCATTCTCACACGTGTGTATAGATACAGGCTTTACAATACGACATTATGAAAATCCGTAGCTACTTCACTCCTGAGCAGTTGCTTCAAGTTTATTAAGAATTCATTCGTCCTAACTTGGAGTACTGCTCTCATATCTGGGGTGGTTCTTCTTCTGTCCATCCATTAGATAGGGTGGAAACAAATGCATTCGTCTTATTAACTCTCCCCTTTCAGTTGATAATCTCTCTTCCCTTTCTTTTTTCCGCAATGTTGCTTCACTATCTCTTTTATACAGGTACTTTAACGGGCAATGTTCGGTGGATTTGGCATTCTCTGTACCGCCAGCAAGGCCGTGGGCTCGTAACACTCGTCTTGCCCGCGGTTCCCACCGTTTCTGGGTGGATGTCGGTCACACTAGAATATCCCGTTATAGTACATCCTTCTCTCCTCACTCAGCCAAACTGCGGAATGTTCTGCCTTCTTCCTTGTTTCCATACTCATACAACCTGTCTCACTTCAAAAAGCTGGTTTCCCGGCATCTTCGTGGTGTAGATTAATTTGGTCTTTATCTCTTCTATTTTTAATTTCTTTTACTTTTAGTTTTTTGCCCCCAAGCCCCGTTGTGGGTCGATTACCTGTGTCCGGGTGGGCTATTCCTCGTAAAAAGAGAAACTGACGTCTAACTGGAAGACCAAGCACCTGAAGGAAAGGTGTGGGGGAAGACAGGGGATTCGATGGGGAAGGGGGGAATAAAAGGGTAGGCGAGGTGAAGTGGGTGGTCAAGGTGCTAATGGACAAAAGATGATAAAAAAGAAGGCCCGCTGCCACTGCCACATGACCTGCTCTACAGTACCGTCGCCTCACCTCACGAGACCTCTAGGTATGTGACCATGTAGTCTCTCCCACACATACGCGCGCGCGCGCACGCACACGCGCACACACGCACACACATACACACACACACACACCGTACCCCTCACGGCTCCACCCACACATCTCTTAATATGGTTAAAAATTAAATTAATAATTAATTAAAAATATATTATTAGTTTGCATGAAACGAGTAAAGATTTTCGTTTTTTTTTATCAGTTGTATTGGAGTAAAAGTATAGAAAATCATACTGAAGCAAAAGTAAAAATGCTGAAAAATTTGAGTAAATTAAAAAAAAGTAAATACCCAACAATGTTACTTGAGTACAGCACTCAAGTAAATTTATTTAATTACTTTACAATTCTGGGCCTCACGTATGTTTCCCTGTTCTTTAAACCAGTACTTTCCGTTCTAAAATTTCGAAATATGAGACACACACACACACACACAAGAACATAAGAATGGAGGAAACTGCAGCGGGCATATTGGCCCATACTGAGCAGTCCCGCTTACACCCAACCCTTATCGTTCAGATATCCGTCCAACCTCCCACAGGTATATCTGAACATACCCAGCATACTCGAGTTATTGATGATGTTTGGTAACTTGTTCCACTCATCCACTAATCTATTTCCAAACCAATGTTTACCTATCTCGCCCCTAAATCTAAATTTGTCTAATTTAAAACCATTGCTACGAGTTCGCTCCAGGTTGGATAGTTTGTGTACCTTGTTATATCACCTTTGTTTAACCCTGGCTTCCATTTATACACCTCTATCACATCGCCCCTCACTCTACATAAGAACATAAGAATGGAGGAAACTGCAGCGGGCCTATTGGCCCATACTGGGCAGTCCCATTTACACCCAACCCTTATTGCTCATATATCCATCCAACCTATGTTTGAAGCTATCCAGCGTATTCGAGTTAATGATGATGTTTGATAACTTGTTCCAGTCGTCCACTACTCTATTTCCAAACCAATGTTTACCTATTTCGCGCCTAAATCTAACTTTGTCTAATTTAAAACCATTGTTACGAGTTCGCTCCGGGTTGGATAGTTTGAGTACTATTGTAATGTCCCCTTTGTTTAGCCCTGACTTCCATTTATACACCTCGATCATGTCGCCCCTCACTCTACGTCTCTCGGTGGAGTGCAAATTAAGATGCTTTAACCTGTCTCTGTTCTCAAGGTTCCTAATGCCCTTGATTGGTCATGTAATGCTCCTCTGAATTCTTTCCAAGGATTCTATATCCATTCTGTAATACGGTGACCAGAACTGAACCGCGTCATCCAAGTGAGGTTTTACAAGCGCAAGCTATAGCTTTAGGATAACCTCGCTAGTCTTGCAACTAAATCTTTTTGTATGAAGCCAAGGACTTCCTTAGCCTTGTTTCAAGCACATACACATTGTTATCTTAGTTTAAATTTCCTACTTATCCTTCCACCTAAGTCTTTCTCAAAGTCGTATTTCTCTATAACAACGTTATTCATCTTATATCTGGTTTCTCTATTTACAGATCGACATGGTCAACTTAATAACATTCTTGATCTTTGTTTACCTATAACCCCTCACACTATTCATACCCAATTTCTACCCCCTTATGGTGTTCTATCACAATATTATTTCTATTAAATCAAACTGGGTACGACCACCTCCCTCACCCCATCACCAAATGCCAACTATAGCATTACCAGAGGGCAAACTGGCAATCATTGCGAGAATTCTTCTTCTACTTTCCTTGGGATGAATGTTGATTTTCCTCTCGGGACGCCTAGGTATGAGCTGACAGCATTGCTGGCTTTATACAGGGTGGTATGAGTGCATTTATCCAATCTTCTACCAAAACTTTCACTTTACAATCATGGTTTGATCGCTTCTGTTCCATTGCATGTGGGGATAGGGATAGGGCGTATGAATTTATGAAACTGTCTCCTTCTGTTATCCACTTTCTTTCATTACTTCAAGGAATCGTTGTAAGACTATTTTTCGAAGGGCCAAGCGGAATATTTGAAAAAGAGAGACCGCTGACCTGACTAACTCCTCTTTTAGTTAATCCTTTTGGTCCTTAACCAGACCATCTGTAATAAGTTCTGCACTCCCTCTTTTTTCTCCTCTCTTCCGACCTGATAACTCTATAGCCAACTCTCTCCCTGATAAAGTCAATCTCTTTGGCACCTTATTCTCCTCTAACTCCACCTTTGACAATTCCCACTCTATCCCTGGTGTGTTATCTAGTTTGGATGTGAGTAAGGCATGTGGTCCGTACTGAATACCCCCTCGTGTTCTGAGGGAGTGTGCTGAGATTCGGGCCCCTGTGCTTGCTCGACTCTTTCGTCTTTGGCGCAAAACCCAAACGTTTCCTTCTTCTCGGAACCATGCCTCGGTTCAGCCCATCCCGAAGAAGGGTGACCATTCTAATCCCACTAACTAATGCCCTAAGATTTTTAGAAACTCTCTTAAACTCTCATTTTCTCCGTCACCTTGAACGCCTTTCTTTCTTATCAGATCACCTGTATGGCTTTCGCCAGGCGAAATCTACCGGTGATCTGCTTTCCTACTGCTACTGCACCCATCATTGGTCATCCTCCCTTACGGATTATGAGGAAACTTTCGTCGTGGCTCTCTCCAAGGTGTGGCAGAAGTCTTTTCTTTATAAACTTCCCTCTTATGGTTTCTCTTCCCTACATGGCAGTTGTTGTTGAAGGATCGATCTCTAGCTGTTTCTCTAGTAGAGAATCTCTACCAATAGTGGTTTTCTGTTCTTTCACCTACTCTCTTCATTCTTTCCATTAATGATTTACTTCTCGCTACGACTAATTATGTCTATTCTTACGCTGATGATTCTACTCTTCATTCTTCTTCACATTTTTACCTTCACCCTAATTCTCATACAAGATCTGTTTCTAAAACTGATCCCATTTCATCAATCAATGCGGACCTATGCAGCATCTACGAAGGGAGAGGTAGAATTTGTTTTCAATTCAATAGTATTAAAACACAGTATATACCAATTACACTTCCAAATTAGAAGATATCCCACCAATCACATGTCAGGATGAAATCATTCTGCCAAATTCTAAAATACTGTAAATATGCTAGATCTCACCATTTCCACTAAAAATGTTATGAAAAATTCCCGAAAACTGGGAATGCTGTACAGATGCCATAGCTACTTCACTCCTGAGAAGTCGCTTCAAGTTTATAAGGGATTCATTCGTCCTCCCTAGGAGTACTGCTCTCATATCTGTGGTGGCTCATCTTTTGTCCAACTGTTAGATAGGGTGGAATCAAAGGCATATCGTCTTATTAACTCTCCTCCTTTAGTTGATAATCTCTCTTCCCTTTCTCTTCCCCGCAATGTTGATTCGCTCTCTCTCTTTTGAAGGTACTTTAACAGGCAATATTCATTGGATTTGGCATCCTGTGTACCGCCGGCAAGGCCGTGGGCTCGTAACACTCGTCTTGCCCGCGGTTCCCACCGTTTCTGTGTGGATGTCGGTCACACTAGACTCACTAGAGTAACCCGTATAGTACATCCTTCTTTCCTCACACAACCAAAGCTGGTTTTCTAGTATATTCGTGGTATAGATTAATATAGTCCTTTTCTCTTTTTTGGGGGGGTATTTATTTTTGCTTTTTTTTCACCCCCAGGTCCCGTTGTGGGTCGATGACCTGTTCCGGGGTGGGCTACTCTCGTAAAAAAAAAGTTCTTTACATTTGTCCAAATCAAATTTCATGTGCCATTATTCAGACCATGCGAAAAATTTGTTTAGATCTTCCTGTAGTTTTGCGGAGTCATCGTCAGATTTAATTTCACGCCCTAGTATAGTGTTGTCAGCAAATTTACTTCTGTTGCTGTCTACCCTACACCTATGTAATGGTCCAAGTACTGAGCCTTGGCGGAATTCCACTAGTAACTTTACTCCAACCGGATTTAGTGCCGTTAATGCTCACCCATTGTTTCTTGTCCTGTAACCACGCCCTAATACATTTTAGAATATCTCCTCCAATTCCATGAGCCTTCACTTTTCGTATTAGTCTCTCGTGGGGGACTCTGCCGAAAGTTTTGCTAAAGTCGAACATATACCACATCATAATCGTGTCCATCATCTACTTACTCGGAAACAGTTGAAAATAATTTTAATAGAGATGTCAGATATTACTGCCCAATGTGAAGCCATGTTGGGAATCATTGCTCAACCTAAGCCTCTCCAGGTGAATTCTAATGGAGTTTGAAATTATTGCTGCCTTAAACATGTCTACTATTGATGTTAAACCGGTATCACATTCACTATCCTCCAGGACTTTGGTACTACACGCATTTTTAATGACATGTTAAACATAATTGCTAAGGGCATACTAAGCTTTTCCTTGCATTCCTTTAATACTCTGACAAATATCTCATCAGCACCTGTATTTGTTTATTAACATCGTTTCTAGCCACTACTATATCGCCTAATCTATTTCTTCACTATCTCCTTATGTAGTCCGTGCCTCAGGTATCATGCTTAAATTTTCGGTGGTGAAAACTGTTGAAAAATATCTGTTATCAGTTAGCTCGCCGGTATCTGAATGTATCGGTCGAATCTTGTTTCGTGTTTTAGTGTGATACATTTGGAAGAATCCATTCGGGATCGACCTCCCTTCCCTTCCCTGTTTCTGGTCATTACTCTCTCTAGATTTCAGGAGTCATGAATGTTTTTCTCCACCAATACCCATAACATGCTTTACACAGAGGTTCCGAATGCACCAGTGTATACTTTTAGGGCACTACAAACCCTTCACAACTTTGGAGAGAAACTCTTACGTCTCACGTGTGAAAATCAACCATGAGGAGCGTAGATTTTACACCTGGACTTGGTTAATTCTAAACACACCTTCCCACCATTTTCCGTAACATGCATTACACCTGTGCTCAGAGCACACCCATACTGGGGAGATAAAATGTCTCTAAGTACCCACTAGACTCCTGGTCTCAGTGTGTGACCATTCCTTCACTCAGACTGCCCCAGTTTTACGCTCAATACATCCATGGACCGGAAGAGAGCGACCTTAAGCAGGTGACCCTGTCCAGCTGAGGGAGGGTTTCTATTTTCCCGTTAGTAAGAAGTTTTCACTAAACTCACTGAAGATATGTGGTGTTGTGAACCAAGGTGGGGAGAATTGATGACCCAGAACGATCATCAACCAAGGGCGGACGCTGGTCCCACATAGTTAGTTGTCAGGGACACTCGTTTACTTTGGGAGTCCCAGCTAATCGACCGCTAATCCGTCAGAACGACACAGACAGCTCAATCCGCTCAAAAACCATGTGGACCGTTTGTTCAAACCGCTTGATCGCGTGGGTTCTCAGAGTCCCTGCAAGAAATCTCTGTTAGCTATTGTTAACTTCTTCTCCGCCCTATCTGAGCCCTGTCTGAGATCGAATAAAACTTACTTGCAACACTGATGTACGTGCCCACAAAGAGACCAGGCCACATGATCGTTTCCCTGGGCAGCAACGCCAGACTCCGTCTGTCTTGGACAACTGCTTGAGCGTGACTGAAGCTTAACCCAAGGTAGGTTGATGCCAGGTAGCCTCACTCCCATAGGCTCTACGCTAATGAAAAAAACATTGAAATTTGTATTTACGTATTTTTGAAGGCTTATGATGGTATTAAGAGTTGTACACTAAATGTATGGAATGGAGATTTTTTTTTCATTTTAATTGGAGCCACAGATTAAATATATGAACTAAATATAAATATCTTTCTTGTGACGCTTGCGACAGATAGATTCAATCCAACGTCGCTGATTGGCTAGCGATGACATCACTTATTAAGCTCCGCCCACTTCGTTACATCAAACAGTAGATCGGGATATTTACAAGTGAAAGTGGAGTGTTTTTCTTTTATAACAATGATTTATTGCGCTGTAGCCACCTGCTAGTATAATTTGATTAGAGAAAGAATCTATACAGATAATAATACCAAAATATTACAAACGCATGAAGTGACAAAAGGGGCGTGGTTTAGCGATTTCGAGAGTAAAGTTGCTAATTAGTGATTTCCTATCGGCCTGCGTGAGGCTACCTGGTATCTACCTACCTTGGCTCAACCAACGTCGTGTCTCCCCAAGGCGGCCGCCTAGCCTAGTGACGTCATCTTTGGCAAACTAAATTAAATAGCTTCTTTGGGACACACGTGACATATTTAGACTGAGAAACGATCTTCAATAACTTTAAATTTAATAAGAGTCCCTTAACTTCATGAATCGCGTCCATATTAATTCGCTGGATTACATTTAATATTATATAGGCCTAGTTCAAAATGCTCCCACTGCACTTGGTAGAGGCGTTGCCTTAGCTTAGTTCTCTCCACACAGCTTGGGTGTTTCAGCTAGGCCTACACTACTTATGCTTTCCTGTTACACAGATCGGAAATTTTCGTTCTAACGTATCTAAACTTCACACTGAAATTTCTGAATATTACACACACACACATATATATATATATATATATATATATATATATATATATATATATATATATATATATATATATATATATATATATATATATATATATATATACTGTATATATATATATATACAGTAATACCCCGCTTAACGCGGTTTCCCTTAGCGCGATTTACCGTATACGCGGTGCCTCGCCAGAGCCGAACTTTCACTTAACAAGGGTTTTTTCCACGTATACTCGGTGAGTGTCCGGCTCGAGACGCTATTTTTAGATTCGCCCCACCCCCCTGCTCTGGCCTCCTCCCTCCTCCCTCCGCTTGGGCAAGCCGCGCTGTAAGGTTGCGCAGTGCATGTCTGTTGCGTTATCACTGACGTCATATGCCGTATCTGACTGTGATTGGCCATGCATCCCTACCCCCCCCTCTGCTGCTAGCTGTAATTGGCTTAAAGTATTATGACGTGTCCACCCGGGGGAGGGAGGGAGGGAGGGAGGAAAGACGACGCTTCATCTAGCCGCGGCAGTTTAATCCCTCCAGGCCACTCCGTGTATACGTGAACCCATTGTTCTGTGAAATGGCTTCCGCCGGACCACCACCGCCACCAGAGAGAGACCTTTCCTTACCTGGACCCAGCCACCCTAAGCCCAAGAAGACACGCCGTGGTCTAAGCTACGAAGTGAAGTACCAGATCATTCAAGATTTGGAGAAAGGAACACGGCAAGTTGATCTCGCGCGCCAGCATGGCGTCAACGAATCTACGATTCGCACTAGCAAGAAGGATGCAGCCAAGATCAAAGAGCACATGAAAATCACAAAGTCTGCAGGTGCTTCAACGATCAGGTATTGCCAGAACAGGGTGATGGCAAAAGTGGAAAATTTGCTGGTGAGTTATTTGATTCGTCTAGCGCGACGCAACATGGCGGTGGACACGCGCTCAGTGCAGGAGTACGCACGTGAGCTATACGCAGCAGTGTCACGTAAGCTGGGAATTGCAGAGCCCAAACCCTTCAATGCTTCCTCTGGTTGGCTGCATAGGTTTAAGAAGAGGAACAAGATCACCAACATCAACATTGGTGGTGAGGAAGCGAGTGCTGACCATGTGGCGGCTAGAAATTTTCCTCTGTTCTTACGTGAGAATATGGAGGAAGGACAGTACACCGACGACCAGGTGTTTAACATGGACGAATCTGGTCTTTTCTGGAAAAAGCTACCGTCCAAGACCTTCGTTGTAAAGAATGCCAGCAAGATTCGGGGCCGGAAGATGCAGAAGGAACACATCACCGTCCTGTTTACCACCAATGCCTCCGGTACCTGTAAACCAAAGTTATCGGTGATTCACACAGCCCGCAAGCCGCACGCCTACAAGAATATGGACATGAACAAGCTTAATGTCCACTGGCTAATCGCACGTAAGGCGTGGATGTCCTCTTCTCTGTCCCTCTTCTGGTTTGACGACTGTTTTGTCCTGACGTGAAGAAATTATGCGAGCAACAGAATGTTCCATTCAACATTTTGTTGCTCCTTGACAACGCACCTGGACACTCGCCCCTACTTATGGATCGTCACCCCAACGTAAAAGTGGTCTTCCTTCCTCCCAACACTACGTCATTAATCCAGCCCATGGACCAGGAGTTGATCTGCAATGTGAAAGCTGCGTACTCTGCAAAGAAGTTCAAGCTCCTGAACGACTCTACCAACACCAAGGATGAGTTGCGTAAGCTGGGTGACACCGACAGCGAGAGTAAAAGCAACGAGGACAAGGAACAAGAGGTGGCGACTCAAGAAGTTCTCGTCAAACAATTTTGGAAGAAGTTTAACGTCAAACAAGCTGTATACTTCTTGGTGGAGGCATGGGATCAGCTGTCTATTGCTACGATTCGTCACGCATGGAGACATGTGTTGCATGGCATACCAGGTGAGAGGAGGAGTGAACCTGTGACCGGTGAGGTTCAGACGGTTGCAGTAGCAGTGGACCTTGCCAGAGAAGCTGCACTCAATATTACAGCTGAAGGCTTCTCCGAGACCACCAACGAAGACATCCTGGAGGTGATCAGAGATCCTGAAGTGACTGCCGACGAGATGTTGGAAGAAGATCAAGTCAGTGAAGAGGAGGAAGAAGGTGCGTCATTCTCCGAAGAACACAGTTTAAGTCATAGTGATATTAAGCGTGCCATGGAGTGTGCAGAGAAAATGAAGTCCTTCCTTTCCCGCGACAATGACGATGACCGCTATGAAGTCTTCCATACCCGGCTGGTGCAGGCTATGGAGCCGTACATCACGGTGTATCAAGACAACATAAACACCAGCGGTCAAAAAAGCATAACCGAGTTCTTCACCCGCAACCCACCACAGCCAGCCCAAGCCAGTGATAGTGACAGAGGTAGAGACAGTGAAGAAGACTTTGAGGGATTTGTCAGGGAGGCCATAACAAGTGTGGGTGACAGTGATGGTGACTCACCTGAGGGCCAGTAGCCTGCCCTCTGCCTCGGAACCAGCCTCCATCCCCGTACGCCGACCCATCTCTTCTACTAACGTAAGTGTTCAACATAACTTTTAGTTTTCCTAACTTAACCTTTATTTTTCCTAACCTAACCTCTTCTATATTACTTGTTTTTTCATACCATCATAAAGTTAAGATAAAATTTTTACTACAACATAGTTATGTGTCGTCAAAATGTGGAGTTTGGGGATCGGGCCAGTTTCTATTGGAATTAATCCCATATGTTCTGTTGTTCACTTAGCGCGGTTTTCACTTAACACGGTATCTTGTGGGTTTTATTGACCGCGTTATGCGGGGTACTACTGTATATATATATATATATATATATATATATATATATATATATATATATATATATATATATATATATATATATATATATATATATATATATATATATATATATATATATTGTTACAAGTTGGGGATTTTGAATATAGTTAAAAGTCTACCAAGATCCCAACAGGCAACAACAATAAAAAAACAAAGACAATCGGACTATAAAAGGGTAGACAAAGGATGCGAGTTTTTGTTGTGTATAATAAAGTACCATAAATTCCTTAACAAAATATTCAGCTTTCTATAAATTACCCTTAACCTAAACATTAACAGTATATACATATTTATACAACATACAATAATTTGAAGCAAGGTGGAGGTGGGGAGGCAATATAAGATTACAAATACTTAAGTGCAGAGCTGAGATGGCTGACGAGTAAGGCTGAGTATTGTAGAAGACGGCAGGTAGTCACTGTACCGTAGGTTTCCAGGATAGGTGATCCTATGGTCACTTCCCAGAGTGAACTGAACTCTCATCGAACTGGAGCTGATGAGGAAGACTTTGAGGAGGTGACGCAACAACCAGGATATGGAGAAGGGGAACCCCGGAGTGGTAACTAAGAGTAGTCATAATCGGGTTTCGTCCCTAGATGGCGTTGCTCGTGGTGCTGGGTAGGTAGATCAGGACAATAGATGGCGTGGTTCGTAGTGCTGGGTAGGTAGATCATGACAATTGATGGCGTGGTTCGTAACACACCCCCCCTCCAAAGACCTCCATAGCGCAGGCGCGAAGGAGGTGATCACCTGGTGCGTCTGGAGAGTAGCTGCTGCATTTCCACTGGAGCTCGGGATAAGGAGTCCGCAATCAAGTTGTCCACCCCCTTTATGTGCCGGACTTGTAGATTATAGGGCTGGGTGAGGAGAGCCCAGCGGAGGATTCGCTGGTTGGAGTTCTTGTTGGTTTGGATGAACGTGAGTGGGTTATGGTCGGTGAAGAATAGGGTTGTTTGTGGGCAAGACTGGAGGTAACATTCAAACTTCTTTATTGCCAACACCAGAGCCAGGGCCTCCTTTTATATGGTCGAGTAGTTGGTCTGATGTTTTTTCAACTTGGCGGAGTGGTATGCCACAGGGTGAAGGACATCAGTGGTTGGGTCGGGTTGTAGGAGCACAGCCCCCACTCCGACACCGCTAGCGTCGATTTGCAGATGGAAGGGCAAGTTGTAGTCAGGGGGGTGGACTACAGGCTTGGAGGCAAGGAAGGCTTTGAGGCGGTGGAAAGACTGGTCGCACCTCTGGTTCCAGATGTAAGGGACTGCAGAATTGGTAAGGTCTGTGAGGGGTCCGGCCACGCTGGAGAAGTTACTGCAGAACCGACGGTAGTAGCAGCACATCCACAGGAAACGCATGAGTTCCTTCCTCGTCCTTGGAGTGGGGAAGGACAAGATGGCTTTAACGTTTGCGTCCTTGGGTCTCACTATTCCATGCCCAACGATATGTCCCAGGTAAGTCACTGAGGCCCGTCCAAAAGCAGATTTAGCCAGGTTTATGGTGAATCCAGTCTCTTGCAGTCGTGCGAACAGTATCTCCAAACGCACCAGATGTTCGTTCCAGCCGTCCGACACCACCACCAGGTCATCCAGGTAGGCGAACGTCCCACCTAGGTCCTGAATCAGGTGATTGATTGCCCTCTGGAATGTGGCCGGAGCATTAGAAATGCCAAACGCCATAACCAAATATTGAAAAAGACCAAATGGAGTTATAAATGCCGAGATTATTTTTGCCCTATCCGTGAGTCCCACTTGATAATATCCTTTCAACAGGTCCACGGTAGATATAAATTTTGCACAGCCTATGCTGTCTATTATATCTTCAATCAAAGGTAAAGGGTAGGAATCTGAGACAGTGACCTGGTTCCCCTTACGATAATCGGTACAGAAATGAAAAGTGCTATCGGGTTTTGGAATGAGAAGGCAAGGTGAAGCCCAGGGGGAGGTACTAGGCTCAGCTAAGTTATGTTTTAACAAAAAATCTACCTCCTTTTTCATAATCTCTCTTTTTTGTGGATTTAGTCGATATGCTGATTGCATAATGGGTTGTACATCATCTGAGATTAGCTTAATATCATGTTTAAGTATATTGCAAAAACCTGGGAGGTCCGACGTGACTTTAGGAAATGTTCATAATAACTTAGTGAGATCTTTTGCTTGAGATGGATTCAGAACAGAAAAATACTCATCCAAGTTGTTGAGTATGTGACTGTTAGCAGGGTTTTCTTTAGGTAGAGGGAAGTCTAAATTCTCCAATAGGTCCATGTCATCTGTCTCCGGCTCCGGCCCTGACAAAACCGTATGCAATACAGGTAGGCTTATAGCCTCTGGGATGTCTTCCTCTGACTGCCTGGAATGGTAAAGTTTCATGAGATTAATGTGAACAAGTTGTGAGTCTTTTCTGCGATCAGGAGTATGGACTATATAGTTGAGGGGAGATAGTTTATTAGCATTGATTTGAAAGTTTTGATGGAACCGTTCCAAGCAACCTTGGGATTGTGGGTGGTAAGCCGAAGATGTACAATGGTCCACACTGAGGTCTTTCATCACCTGTTTGAACAAAGATGGATCAGATTTTTGGGCTTTAATGAGCTCATCCTCACTAATGGTCTTATTGTACAGATCTTCTGTGGGTAGGAAGATATTGGAGGTGGTTTTAGATGAAGAGGGCCCATTACGCACACTCTGTGACCGGGTGACAGTACAAGATGGGAAAAGGTGAGGAATAGTTTCTTCAAGGTCAGTGGTGGAGTTGACAGGTAAGGGAGAGTCGACTGTCTTTATGTTGGGAACCACTAGATCTCCTACCAATTCATTACCCAATAATAAATGAATGCCGCTCACAGGCATTGGATCTTTCCTAATGGCTATTTGCACTTCCCCAGTAATCAAGGGACATTGGAGGTGCACTTTAGCTAAGGGATAGGAAGAATGGGATGAGAGATCTGAAATTAGAACACTCTCATTAGTAAATGCAGTAGATATATCAGGAATGACGTTAAACAGGAGGATAAATTGTGCTGCGCCCGTATCACGTAGTATACGAATAAGGAAGGAACGAGACCCCTCTATGATTGAAATTTTTCCCTCATAGGTGAATGAAGAGAAGAGATCCTGATGGGGCCTTTCCACATTGGTGGTTGCTATTGGTTTGAATTTGGGATCCAGGGAACTACTTTTAGCAGTTCGACACTTTGGGTGTTTACAAGACTGGATCGTATGGCCTGGTTATTTACAGTAAGAACAATAAAACTTGGTTGCATCAGGAGGGGGGGGGGTAGGTGTGGGACCTTTCGACCTACCACTCACGTCACCAAGGTTATCATCAGAGGAGGACCTAACATGCCGGAACGTACCACGTTCCCTACGGCACAGTGACTCCACCAGCAAGGCGTACGCATCAGCCAGGTCAGCAGCACGCCCTAAATTAACCTCTCCACGCTCCTCCACATGCTTCAAGATGTGAAATGGTATCTTGCTCTTCCACTCCTCCAGGACTACCAAGTTTAACAAATCCTCAGGTGGCCATTAAGAAAACCTAGATAAATTAATTAATGGTCAAAAAGATAAGATAAGTGGATTACCCTAGAAAATATCACTGCAGTGGATAACCAGAAAGTCCCGGAAACTACCCAAGTTATACCTAGGGAAATTACACTTATGAATATTGTCCTTCTGAGAAGATCCTTAGATAAGGATAAGATACTTGAAACAGGAAGGGCGTATTACGGCATTAATATAAAGATCCGGATAAACAACCCTGGAGTAAACAGGAAGGGCGTATTACGGCATTTAATATAAGGATCCAGATTAACAACCCCTAGATACTTGAAACAGGACGGGCGTATTACGGCATTTATATAAAGATCCGGATTAACAACCCTGGAGTTAACAGGAAGGGCGTATTACGGCATTAATATAAAGATCCGGATAAACAACCCTGGAGTAAACAGAAAGGGTGTATTACGGCATTTATATAAGGATCCGGATTAACAACCCTTAGATACTTGAAACAGGACGGGCGTATTATGGCATTTATATAAAGATCAGGATTAACAACCCTTGAGTTACTTGATTATTGACCCCGAATGAGATAATGAGAAGTACAATAATTGAGGCTTTATAATTATTGGGTCCTGGTAGAGCGGGGCGTCCAAAGATATCATTTCACCCTAAACTAGTGACTATGGAACAGCCTACTCTGGAGCGAGGGTATGGCATTAAACAGATCCGGATTCTTCCCTACACTAGATAAAACTTACTACATGACTGCCACGTGTAATAACAGGTAAGCCTTATGACACTTCGAACCTAATATCCTACGTCTGTCACTCTTACTGTACGGTAATACCAATATATGCACAAGCATATGAAGGGAACTTTAAACCACCATAAAGCAATTGTGAACAGAAGTGACTGGGAGGAATAATTAACAAGGAGTAAAAAGGGGGGAAGAAATATGGCACTTACAGGGCCGGCGCTACCCACTAGGCGAACTAGGCAATCGCCTAGGGCGCCAACATCTGGGGGCGCCACAAATTCAGGGCAAACTTGGATAAAATTAAAAATGAAAGGAAAACTGTGGTGGACACTGTGGTGGAGCCGCGGAGGGTCGGAGCAGGATGTTGGAAGAGGGGGGGGTCGGAGGGAGGCGAGGGTAGTTAGACGGTAGCCGACTGTGTTTTCTTTTTAAATATTATTCGTTAACCCCCCGGAGGGACTAACCCGGGTCCTTATCTTTCGCGGCCTGGAGAACTGTCGAGCAGTGACCTGAAGGCTGACATCTGAGGAACCCTTCTCCCAACCCCACCATACCCTCCCCTCCTTTACTGCCAGGGCGGCTGAGCCGTCCCTTCCCTGCCTTTGTCGGGATGAGGCAAGGTTATCTGACCTCTGAAGTTTGACCTCGCATAACATAATCCCACTGAGACTGGCCAGGTGATTGTATTAAGTTTTTAATGTAAATAATTTTTTAATGTGGCTTGGTCAGAGTTGCAATTATTTTTATTCATAACTGTTACAGCTCTCCATTAAGCTTTTTCTATTTATACTTAAGATGTCAATTTAATATATTGTCCGACCAATGACTGGTCACAACTCACAAGTATCTTATTTTGCACTACATGTATATAATAATGATGTAATAATAGTAGGTTATAACTCGCAGGAGGCTGGAGCGAGCTAAATGCTTATGATATGTTATTATTTTTTAAAGATTACCCTAAAATAAAAAAAATAACTAAAAATTGTTTCATTGACATTTACGTCAAGGATTTATTGACTTAATGTACTAACAATAATGGGTTATTTGCATGGATGAAGTAATCAAGCCACAAGATGAAAATTATGTTATCAGTGGTGTTTCGAGAGTTAGAAACAATGTAGTAATGGGTTACTGTACACACATTAGCTTATCAAAACTTTCAAGGGGGCGCACATCTAAAGGCTTGCCTAGGGCGCCAAATCATCTTGCACCGGCCCTAGGCACTTAAGGTCGTGTCCTGTCACGGTCGCCATTTGTTAAGAGTTGGGGATTTAGAATATAGTTAAAAGTCTACCCATATCCCAACAGGCAACAACAATAAAAAAACAAAGACAATCGGACTATAAAAGGGTAGACAAAGGATGCGAGTTTTTGTTGTGTATAATACAGTACCATAAATTCCTTAACAAAATATTCAGCTTTCTATAAATTACCCTCAACCATACTTAACCTAAACATTAACAGTATATACATATTTATACAATTACAATAATTTGAAGCAAGGTGGAGGTGGGGAGGCAATATAAGATTACAAATACTTAAGTGCAGAGCTGAGATGGCTGACGAGTAAGGCTGAGTATTGTAGAAGACGGTAGGTAGTCACTGTGCAATAGGTTTCCAGGATAGGTGATCCTGTGGTCACTTTCCAGAGTGAACTGAACTCTCATCGAACTGGAGCTGATGAGGAAGACTTTGAGGAGGTGACGCAACAACCAGGATATGGAGAAGGGAAACCCCGGAGTGGTAACTAAGAGTAGTCATAATCGGGTTTCGTCCCTAGATGGCGTTGCTCGTGGTGCTGGGTAGGTAGATCATGACAATTGATGGCGTGGTTCGCAACAATATATATATATATATATATATATATATATATATATATATATATATATATATATATATATATATATATATATATATATATATACTGTATATATATATATATATATGCTGATAACCACAAGGAAAGAAGAAAACACAAAGTTCCCAAGCGCTTTCCTGTAATTCACATTTTCAGGGGTGAGTACAGACCAAGGAGAAGTACAAAACAAGGTTATATATATACAGAGGACGGTGAGATCAGGTCCACAATGGTCAGGTATTAGGTAATGACCCTACTAATCTTTAAAAAGTACTACACAGTTGTGATTGGCATCCTTAGTCCAGCAAGACCCATCATTAGCTCAGATGGGTCAATCTCTTATAAATTATCTAAATGGTTAGTTTCTTTACTAAATTCCATAGTTGGCAACATTTCTAACTCTAATATTAAGAATAATATGGATCTGGTTGATAAACTCAATAACTTACACATTAATTATGATTTTAAACTGGTCAGTTTTGATGTAACATTGTGGGGTACGGGTTGTTTGGGTTCTCACTCAGGATGGGATGGAGAAAGGAAACTCACAATGTGCTCTCTGTATACATGTTGTATTGGATGTACAATGCAGTTTGGTGCTGGGAAGTGGCAGCGTGGTTACAAGCGTGATGTACGTAGAGAGAGCTGGTTGGTGAGGGTGCTCAGAGGAGTACAGGTTGTATGCCACCATGCTCGCCGGCGGGAGCGAGGGCCGCCAGGCAGCGGCGGAGGAGGTGGTGTTGGTTGCTGCGGCTGTAGCTAGTAGAAGAGAGAGCGGTCGGTACGGTACGGAGTCTTTAGTTATGAGGTGAAAGAAGATTATTAGGGGTTGAAGGAAAAGTGGTGAAACTGAAATACAGTAGGAGTAGAAAGAATCTGGGCTCAACCAGATCGCTTCATCTTTCCTATTGGTGTTTTATCTTTGTTCTGCTCCCTTGGGTCGTCAGACCTTTGTATTAATATTGGTTTATTTATATAGTGCTGCTTATTATTATTATTTTTTATTATTGTTGGAGTTAGTGAGCCCGCCCAGGTCCTTGTGTAACTGGGAGGGTAGTCACATTTTTTTTTTGAGGTGTTAGTTAAGTGTTAGTTGTGTTAGTCTAAAGGTACACTGTATGGAGAGGCCTGCCAGGTTCTTAGTGGAGCTGGTTGGTCACTCTCATCTTTATTCCTCTAGTAATGTTTTATGTAGAAATGTGTATGTTGAGGCAGGAGGTGGTTCAGTTACTTCTTCCTGGCTGATATAGCTGGGAGGGTAATCACATTATTATTATTAATATTTTTTTTTTTTTTTTTATTTTTTTTATTTTTTTTTCCGATGGAGTTAGTGAGCCCGCCCAGGTCCTTGTGTAGCTGGGAGGGTAGTCACATTTTTTTTTATTTTTTATTTTTTGCTAAGATGTTAGTTAAATGTTAAATGTTAGTTATGTTAGTCTAAAGGTGCACTGCATGGAGAGGCCTGCCAGGTTCTTGTGGAGCTGGTAGGTCACTCTCATCTTTTATTCTCTCTATTAATGTTTTATATGTATATTGGGGCAGGAGGTGGTTCAATTACTTTCTTCCTGGCTGATTTAAACCAACTGTGTTCTTGGAATTCTTCGTTGTCTATATTATTTATCCAGTTTTGATATGTTTCTGTGTTAAGTTCAGTCACTTTTTTCCAAATATTTGCGGCTTTGTTGTGTATTTCTACATTGATTGCTAAGAGGTTTGCTCTCTTGTGTAGCTGTTCATTATTGATGTGGTCTGTATATTTTATGTTATATATAAATCTGAGGGCTATATTTTGTACTGTTTGTAACCTTTTAATGCTCGTAAATCACTGTAGGTGCGCGTGATCTAGGTATATGCTGATAACCACAAGGAAAGAAGAAAACACGAAGTTCCCAAGCGCTTTCGTGTAATTCACATCTTCAGGGGTGAGTACAGACTAAAGAGAAATACAAACCAAGGTGTATATATACAGAGGAGGGTGAGACCAGGTCCACAGTAGTCAGGTATTAGGTAATGACTAGGGCCCGGATAGTTATGCATTTGCATATTTCATATGCAAATGCATATTTTGCGTGATTTCTATGATAAGTGCATATTACCTAGATAACTGCATATAAATGCATATTTTGGTAAGTCCAATAGTGCACAAAAGGAGCAACAACTACTTCTTGCATGTTCCAGTAAGTCAGGGCCTGATCGTTCCCAGTTCAACGCAGATTTGTGCAAGGCATTTGTTTCAGCGGATATTCCATTGCATAAACTGAATAACAAGTGCCTAAAGTCATTCCTGGAACAGTATACTGGAAAAAAGGTGCCTGACGAATCAACATTACGTAAGAACTATGATTCACAATTGTTCAAGGACACGATGGAAATCATAAGGAGAAAGGCTTGTGGAAAGAAAATATGGGTGTCACTCGATGAAACCACTGATGTTGAGCAACGGTGTATTGTGAATCTTATTTTTGGTGTGTTGGGAGATGAAACATAGCGAGGCAAATACTACCTAGTGAATGTTGGTGTACTATCTAAAGTCAACCACTCCACTGTTGCTGGTTTCTTCAACGATTCTCTGCAATTGTTGTGGCCAACGAAGTTAGAGTATGAAAATGTTCTTTTGGTGTGCACTGATGCTGCACCTTACATGTGCAAAGCAATGAATGGACTGCAAGTATTGTATCCAAAAATGATCCATGTGACCTGTGTGGCCCATGGTCTGCATCGTGTAGCAGAACTGGTTAGGTCAAAATACCCAGATGTAAATCAACTGATAGCCAACGTCAAGAAAATCTTTCTCAAGGCACCTTCTCGAACTGCGAGATTTTCAGAAATCGCTCCAAGTACACCACTTCCTCCTTCACCTGTGGTGACAAGATGGGGAAGCTGGATCGATGCTGCAACGTACTATGGGAAAAACTTCGACGTCATTGAAGCTGTTATTGCGACATTCGACCCTGAGGAGGCTCAGAGCATTCAGGAAAGCAAGATCTTACTTGAAACTGAAGGAATAAAGGAAAGCTTGCTCTTCATTGCAACGAATTTTGTGTGCATCTCATCAACAATTACTAGACTTGAAGAAAGGGGACTACTGCTGTCCTCGGCAATTTCGTTGGTTAATGGTGTTCTTGATGAACTGAAAAGTTTGCAGTCTGATGCTTACTATGGTAAACTGAGTAACGTGTTGTACAAAAACAAGGGATTTGAAAAGCTGAAAAAAGTCAGTCAGATAATGTCTGGTGATGCTATTATTGACGAGACGGTACAGCCACTCACTATGTCAGACCTCCTATGTATGAAACATGCACCAATCGTCTCGTGTGATGTAGAAAGGGTGTTCTCAGAATATAAAGCTATGCTGACAGACAACAGGCGGGGTTTTAACTTTGAGAACTTACGCCACCATGTCATCATCAAATGCAACCACAATATGTAATGTCTGAAAATATGTCAGTCTATAATGTAAATACATGTTCATATATATTTTTTGAAGCGCTGGTATCTGGTTTCCCTGTTTACATCTCCTATACTGAGTACTTTACATTTGTCCACGTTGAATTTCATCTGCCATTTTTCTGACCATTCGAAAAAGTTGTTTAGATCTTCCTGTAGTTTTGCCGAGTCCTCGTCAGATTTGATAACACGTCCTATTTTAGTGTCATCAGCAAATTTACTTATGTTGCTGTCTATGCCGATATCTATGTCGTTTATGTATATAATAAACAATAATGGTCCAAGTACTGAGCCTTGGGGAACTCCACTTGTGACGTTGCTCCAATGGGACTTAGTGCCGTTAATGCTCACTCGCTGTTTCCTGTCCTGTAACCATGCCCTAATCCATTTAAGGATGTCACCTTTGATGCCATGAGCTTCTACCTTTCTAATTAGTCTTTCGTGGGGGACTCTATCGAAGGCTTTGCTAAAGTCGAGATATACCACATCATAATTGTGCCCCTCGTCCACTGATTCGAAAACTGATGAAAAGAATGTTAATAGATTAGTTAGGCAAGAACGTCCCCTTGTGAAGCCATGCTGGGAATCATTGATCAATCCGTGCTTCTCCAGGTGATTTCGAATAGAGTTTGAAATGATTGTTTCCAGTAATTTGCCTACTATTGATGTTAGACTGATTGAGCGGTAGTTAGAGGATAGTGATCTATCCCCCTTCTTGAAAATCGGTATTACATTCGCTATCCTCCACGATTCTGGTACTACACCTGTTTTTAAGGACATGTTAAACAACTTTGCTAAGTGCATACTAAGCTCTTCCTTACATTCCTTTAATACTCTGGCAAATATCTCATCGGGACCAGGTGACTTATTAGGCTTTAGTTTGTCTATTTGCTTACTAACATCGTTACTAGTCACTGCTATCTCACATAATTTGTTTTCTTCACTATCTCTGACTAGAGTCGGTGCCTCGGGTATCATGTTTAAATTTTCTGTGGTGAAAACTGTTGAAAAATATTTATTCAAATTATTGCTCATTTCTCTGTCGTTATCAGTGAGCTCGCCGGAGTCTGACCGTATTGGTCCAATCTTTTCTCGTGTTTTAGTTTGATACATTTGGTAGAATCCTTTGGGGTTTGTCTTCGCCTCCCTTGCTATCCTTACCTCATTATTCCTCTTTGCTTTCCTTATCTCGGTTTTAACCCTACTCGCCAATACCCTATAATAGTCCCGGAGGTGAATTTCGCCACGATTTATCCTTCTACCTATAGCCTTCCTTTGGCCAATGATGTTCTTTAAATAATTATTTATCCATTTAGGGTCATTGTTGTCTGATCTGAGTTTTTGTATGGTATGTTCTGCCTTTGTGCATTAAGTAGCTCACTATTTAAATTGTCGTGGAACTCGGCAATCTCAGATCTAGATTATCAATTCGGTGTCATCTGTCAGGTTCACGGCCAAGCGCGACACCCCCTCTCTCAGCTGCCTCTTTAAACTGTCAAAGTTTGCCCTTCTGAAATCTGGTACTTTAGTGGAATTTTCCTTACGTCTGCCCTGAAAATCTAACTGGAATCGAATTTCTTTGTGATCGCTGTTTGCAAGTTCGTTCCCTACCTCGACATTGTTAATGAGGTTTTCTCTGTTCGACAGAACTAAATCCAGTATATTATTACCCCGTGTGGGATCGGTTATATGTTGACTTAGGAAACAGTCCTGGATCGTCTCGAGAAAATCCTCTGATTCTGAGTTACCCATAAGGACAGTCCAATCTATTTGGCCAAGGTTAAAGTCGCCTACTATACAGACTTTGTTGTGTATGGAAGCCCTGCGCATTTCATCCCAGATAAGTCGCTCATTGACGCTATCAAGATTGGGGGGTCTATATATTACTCCTGTGATTAATTTTTCCCGACCTTCGCTTAATTCTATCCAAATTGTTTCTGTATTCCTCTCTGTTTTTATTTCCTTATTTATTTCACACTTCAGATTATCCCTAACATAGATTGCTACTTCTCCTCCTTTCCTGGTCTGCCTATCGGTATGAAACAGTTTGTAACCCGCAATTTGGTATTCGACTGGTAATTCACGTGTGTCTAGGTTGATCCATGTTTCAGTGAATGCAATTATATAGATTTCTTCAGTACATACCAAGGCCTTAATATCATCCATTTTTTTTCTCATACTTCTGCTGTTCGCGAAGTATACATTTAAGTTAGTCGTGTTCTGAGTCCTCCCCTTACCGCGTTTAGTTTTAAACTCCCTGTCTAATTTAGTTTTGTCATCATTCCTAACACTATTTCCCTGTAATCTTTCGCCTTGTTTACCCGCTCCCACTGCAGTCTCCTCCACCCCCGTGCAGTTTAAAGACTTCGATATCTTTTGAACTGCCCCCTCTAGAGCCCCAGCCAGGGTTGCTACTCCATCCCTAGACAGGTGCACCCCATCCCTAGCATAAAGGTCCCTTCTGCCATAGAAGTTGTCCCAGTTGTTAATGAATGGGACTGATATTGACTTGCAATATCTGTCAAGACGGTCGTTAACACCAACTGCCCTTGACAACCATTCACTGCCAACTCCCCTTCTAGGCAGGACACAGCACATGATAGGGATCCCTCCCTTAGTCCTAATACGATCTATGGCTGCCTTGAACTTATCAAGAAGTTCCTCGCTCCTACACCGGCCAATATCATTGCCTCCTGCACTGAGGCAGATAATGGGTTTGTTCCCATTACCAGACAAGATATTGTCCATCCTGTCAATTATATCCCCCACCCCAGCTCCTGGCAAACACACCCTCATCCTATTTTTGTTTTTACCACAAAAGGCCCTGTCCATGTACCTTACCTGTGAGTGACCAACAATTAAAGTTTTTATACCTTCCTTGTCATCCCTGCCCCTGACTGTACAAACGTCCAATTCGTCTATCAAGGGACTGAACGGGTTGGTACACTTAGCTGTTGTTGTCGTTGTTGTCGTATCCTTCGTGTGCTTCTTCACCACCAGCTTTGTCTTCCCACTACTCACAATTTTCCACTCGCTTGATTTTTCGTCAGACACTGGCTTTACTCGTCCAGCCTCTCCTTTTAACTTCGCCAGCTCTTTCCTTAATTTCAGGTTCACCAACGTGGCCCTCTCAATTTCTAACTTGGCCCTCGCCAATTCTTCAGTGGACCACTCCAGTTTGGTCAACAAACTCTCATACCCAAGACCGCACATATCACTGGCCATATCTGATAATTATCCCTCCGGAGCTAACCCTGCCGTGACCTTTCCCCTAGTGAGGTCAGAACACAACAATGTATGAACACACATTAGTAGGTTTCCTGTAAATACTGAACTTAAAGGTGTTACCTATTCTGTGGATCAGACAGTCTAGGAAAGGCAATTTACAGTCATCTCTAATTCCACAGTGAATTTGATCGAGGGGGCTAAGTTGTTAAGCTGTGGCAGGAAAGCTTTTAGGTCCACATGACATAGCCAGAGACATAATACATCATCTACATATCTAAACCAGACTGCTGAGGGTGGTAAAATATTACTTAATAGTTTATTTTCAAAGAATTCCATATATAGGTTGCTTAATACAGGTGAGAGTGGATTACCCATTGCCATACCAATTTTTTTAGCATAATATTCTCCATTAAATTCAAATTTACAATCCTTAATACATAGTTTGATGAGTTCGATGAAGTCGTCTTTCGAGTCGGACAATGGAATATTATCCAGGGAATCT